>NC_047040.1:99364997-99677589 GCF_011762595.2 Tursiops truncatus | reverse complement strand
GTCTCTTGGAATAAGTGTTAGTTCAGAGCTAGTGTCTGGCAATCCCAAGTCTGACAATTTATTTTGCCCATGAATAGTAATCCTAGTAAAAGGCTGTAGGTCCCTTTTGGAAAATGCCCAGAGGAAGATTATTAGTACACTCTGTATAATAAATTATCAATTTTAAGGAAATAAGATCCTTCTGTACGCAGGTCCAACCTTTCCTTTACTCAAGGGGTCTAGGTCTGTAAACTGGATCCAATCTAGGAAATCATTGAGAGTTCATGACTCTTTATTTTGGTGTCAAGTTGAACTTCTGTTCACTTGACCCAGAAGTCTTCTGCTTATAAAGATCAAGTAAGAATTTAGTAGACTGTACATTTAATTCTCTTCTAGGAACACCATGATCAACTGGCCAGTGTCTTAGGTCTCTGTGAGTCACACTGTTTTAATTACTGCTTTGACCTTCTGTCTATTAAGGCAACCATGCCTGCCTTGTCTGGGGCAATTACGTGTGGCCACTGGCTCCTGCCATCCTGGTATACATTTATTCCCCTACTGCATTTAACAATCCCAGTTCAGTGGCAACAGTTTCCACTTTAGTTTCTGGCCTACAGAAAAGGACAACCACAAAGATGTTCAAGAAAGCTGGGACACCCTTTACAAATTTATTTTTCAGAGTCATAGTGAAAGGTGTGTCTTCTGGACCCAACCAACGTTAGTGACCAGGTCTTACACGATAAATCCATTTTACCGTTTTAATCTCCCTAAGCCTTTGGACCCCTTTTCTATGGTATACCAAGACTGTTTTGGCATTTCAGCTTCTTTTAGTGTAGACCACATCTTGGTGCGTGTTTCACCCATGTTAGAGCACTTTCTAACCCCTTGAGTTGCAACATTGAATCCAGATTCTCTGCTTAGTGGTCCAATATGAATTAATTTGGCCTAATGCAACTTTTTTTTCTCCACCACTATTATTCTGCACCCTTAACATTAATTTCTACACATATTTCCCAGATTTCTGTTCATATACTTTGGAAAAATTGATTGTATAGCTCTTTGGATGTATAGATCATCTCTCTGTAATTCACCACTGACCTTACCCTTCTGGGTTTGTTGGGACATGAGTTCAGCTTTAGGTCTTGAAAAAAAAGAGGGGTCATTATGGCTTCTTCAGGCAAAGTTGGTTTAAACTCCTCAGGAAGAGGCTGAACTCCTCAGAAAGGTGTGCCAGACTACAGCCAAAAAAACAGTGGAATTCAGGGGTTTGATGTCCCCAGTTTCAATGGGATATGACCACATGTCCTTATTCTAATTTTCAAGATCCCATCTTTTTCCCAACTAATGCCTTCACTTTAACAGAATCTCCTTGAGAGGTTAAGAGTTCAATTTGTGTTGTGATTCAACCAATTATACAATGAGTCTGGGTTTGATTTTCAGAAATATCAGCCCTATAGCTGTGGGACTTAATGGATTCTTTCAGGGTAGACAGAAAATTTCCGGTCATTTATGCAAAGCTTAAGCTGGGAATGTGAAGTCCTAAGCATCTTATATCTCCTACTTTCTCCAGAAGTTAGGAGCAACCAGCCAATATCATTATACTCATTAGTTTTACAGAAATGCCCTAAAGTATAAAATACATGGTCACCCAGAAACTTATCTTTTATAAGTGCTTGATTAGAAGTGGGAAATGGTGTCATTTTGCACATCTCCACTGCCACGTGGAATACTAGTGCTCTCTTTATCACTGGAAATAGTCATCAGTGCCTTGAAATTTAATCAGATTAGAGAATCAACTCCAAAAAAACAGAACCAATGCATAAAACTTGTCCTTAATATTCTGTTCCTCAAAACAGACCAACAGAGAACAGACCTGTGGTTGCCAAGGGCGAGGGCAGGTAGGGGAGGGAAGGATTGGGAGTTTGGGATTAGCAGTTGTAAACTATTATATATAGAATGGAAAAACAACAAAGTCCTCCTGTATAGCACAGGGAACTATATCCAATATCTTGGGATAAACCATAATGGAAAAGAATATGAAAAAGTATATATATATATATATATATATATGTATAACTGAGTCACTTTGCTGTGCAGCAGAAATTAACACAACATTGTAAATCAACCATACTTCAATTAAAAAACAAAAGTTTGTGCCTCCAAGCAACTGACCAGAGTCTGAAGTACCAGAGTCTGAAGAAGTCAGTACTCTCCAGAGAAACGCAAACATGTTGATATATGTTTGGTTTATTTACTTCAAGAAGTTGGCTTCATGATTGTGGATGCTGCCAAATCCCAAACTAATAGGCCAATCTGGCAGGCAGTAAACTCTCAGGGAGGGGCTGATGTTCCTGATTTGAAGCAGAGTTTCTTCTTTTTACAGAAACCTCAATTTTTCTCCTATGGCTTGCTTGAATGAGACCTACTCACATTAGCATGGATAATCTCCTGTACCTTAGGTCATTTGATTATAGATACTAACCAGATCTACAAAATACCTCCACAGTAATACCTGTATTAATATTTGATTGAATAATTGGATATTATAGTCTAGTCAATGAGACACATGAAACTAACCATCATTCTACATGACCCAGCAATGTCTCTCCCATGCACACACTCAACATAAGGGGAACGTATATTCACACACAATCTTGTACATAAATGTTCAGAGCAGCCTCATTCATCACAGCAAAAGAAAAAAAAGTGGAAGCATATTCAATGTCCAACTACTGGTGAATGGATAAATAAATGTGATATAACCATATAATGACCATATAAATCAGCAAAGTACTGACACATGTAACAACATGGATGAACCTTGCAAATATTATAACCTAATGAAGTCAGACACCAAAGGCTGTATATATATATATTGAAGGCTGTATATATATATATTGAACTTATACAATATATATATTGTATAATTTCATTTATATGTCCAGAATAGACAAATCTATAGAGACAAAATAACTAGATTAGTGGTTGCTAGGGATTAGGTGAGGTAGAAAAGGCAAGTGACTGTGAATGAGTAAAGGATTTCATTTTGGGATGTTAAAAATATTTTGGACTTAGTGGTGAATACTGACAATTGACGTCCAGTGAATTGTACACTTTAAAAAATACGTTTAGGGCTTCCCTGGTGCCGCAGTGATTGGGGGTCCGCCTGCCGATGCAGGGGGCGCGGGTTCGTGCCCCGGTCCGGGAGGATCCCACGTGCCGCGGAGCGGCTGGGCCCGTGAGCCATGGCCGCTGAGCCTGAGCGTCCAGAGCCTGTGCTCCGCGGCAAGAGAGGCCACAGCAGTGAGAGGCCCACGTACCGCAAAATAAATAAATAAATAATACATTTAAACAATAAAAAATATAATGTACATGAGGCAAATTGTTAGTGCTCAATAAATGGTTTTCCATGAAAAAATAAAATAAAGAGAATTGAAAAATAGACATATGCTTCCTTCAAATGTTTTCTTTGCATGTGTATTTGACAATTCTGATATAGGCTCAAAACGTTTCACAATGGATTGAAATTCACAGCTTTTTTGCATAGTTATGTCAATAGTACACCATATACATTTCTCAGTTATAAAATATTTAAAATGTAGCAAGAATTTAAAGATTTTTGTTAATTACTCTTAACCATGTTATTCTGTGGAATTAACATTTTTCCTAATTTTTATATTATCTTTTCTAAGCCTATTTTAAAATACTATTATTATAAGAAGTTCATCTTTCTTAAGTTCTTGCAAAATATGTCTTCTTTTTTATAGAAATAACTATTTTAATTACTTTATTTAATCAGTCTATACCCTAGTTAATGAAATTACATAATTGTGAGTTCAAACAGACATAAAGAGGAATGTATCAAATAGTAGGAAGAAAAACACAGATACGTTAGTCACTCTGTTTTGCTAAGACATGAAAAGCACATTTGACTTAGTGAACTGGTTAAAAGAGATCAATTAGAGAGAATTCTATCATAGACACTTTACTTATTGAATTAGCTGGAAGTTGAAGGTGACTAATAAAGACAGATGAAGATACCCACTAGTGCTAGTTTGGGCTCCAACGCCAGCCTCAATTTTTAATTTTAGCCCCTCACCACCCCCCTTGTCCTTTACTAACTGTATGATTTGCATAAATTACTTAACCTTTTGGTGCTTTTGTTTTCTTATATATAAAATAGTACGAAATAAAATTATACATAACACAGATTTTTATGAAAATTAAATGCATAGATTACAAGTAAAACGCATACTGCTAGAGATAAATAAAAGTTACTTTAAGGAAAAAAAAGACAGAGACTCTCTTGAGGAGAGTTCTAGAATGTTTGTTCAAATGGAAAATTCAAGGAGTACTGAGACTACGTCTTGTTTTGTAGATATTTGATTGTTGGTTAGAAAACTGTCCTTTATTAGGACATAGTGGGTTAGTCTAAAGCACTGGCCAAGAAAAGGAAGAGAATCTTATCTCTAATTTTCAGGGCTAAGACATACAGACAGTCTGTGATTCTCGTTCCCTGCACTTGATTCACTGTGGTGAACATATACTGATACAGGGTAATTACAGAATACAAACTACCAATTTATGTTGTATAGAAATACTGTTCTTTGTGGTAGGCATCTGCTCCACCTGGATCTACTCTGATAAATGTGAGTAATGTGCCTCCAGACTTGACTAGGATTAACCCTGCCATGTGTAGGATCCCCCATGACCATGGCCATCCTGTCATTACAGCAGATTGAGGTAGACCACTGACCCATTTGGGCTAATTAGTTTCTTTCTCCCAAGCATTTGAAACTAGGATTGAAAGATGATACGTAATTAGTTTCTTTAGATATTCAAACTGAGAAGATACATAAACTGACAAGTTGTGAAGCAACCGCATTCTACTACTTATATGGAAAGGCAGGAAAAAAGTATTTGGCTGAGAAAAGAATTAATAAATTCTCAGATAAAGACAGAAATACATGATACATTCTTAAAAGACGAAGAGAGAAACACCTTTGTTTCTTGTTTTCCAGGTCCCAAATCGAGTCTTTTGAGAGTCTGACTATACTTATTGCCCTTTCTTTCTTATAAACAATTCCTCCTTTTTTGCTAGAGTTAATTTGAGTGAATTCTTTTTCTCAACCAAAAGATCACTGACCATGAAGAAAATGGGTCAGGTAATAACTGTCAGTGGTCAGGCTTCCTCCATCAGATAAAATAGAGGAGAAGCAATTGTGTGGGAAATTCCAACGAAAAGCACTGAATTATTTTGGCCAGAAGTAAAGAGAGGAAGAGAGAGAAACTATGTTTTTTTTCCTAAGTTTAATTAATCAGGCTATTGCCTACATATTAAATTTAATTTTCCCAGAGGATGCCAGTTCAAAAAAACATCTGAAATCAGAAGTCCTTAGATGTATTATGAAGTAGATTTGTATGTAAAAAAGATCTCACTGGGGTTAAGCTAAAATCGCCCTGACAATAAAAGAGTCTGCAAAAAGTAAGAATTTATTAAGCCCAATGCTCAGAGTACCTAAGTAAAAATTAATTGGTGGTGATAGACACACACTTCCTACCTCAGAGCCCTCTCTGTTCCCCAGAGCCAAAGATGCATTTACTTTAACTGGGATTTTTAGCCAGATATTTCTGAGTGCAAAAACTTCTAAAACTACAAGAGTCTTCTCAGGAGGGGAGGGTCTTCTTGTCAAATTCCTTGAGCACCTTGAGGGGACTTTTAAGTTCATAACCTGATTTCGCCTACTCATATTTTACACTTTCCAAAGACACTGATTCATTCATTCCACAAACATTTATTGAGCAACTTCTATGTGGCCAGTTTGGTGCTAGGTTTCTTAAGAGGCAGGTATGAAAGGCAGTCTTTTATCTGAAGGAATTCAAGTCAAGGAAAGAGAAAAGTAGAGAAACAACTGCAATAAAACACCAAGATATATGTGCTCATGAATACTTTGAAGTGAAGAAGGGAACTCACTTCATTTTGTGTGGAGATGGGAGAGTGAAAGTTTCTTGAGAGAGATAAATCGTGAATAATGAGTCTTTGGGGGCAAGAGGACCTTCCTATCAGAGAAAACAACATATGAGCAAAGTCACAGAGAAATTGTAAGCAGCTTTTGTCAGGAAAGAGCTCTTTGCAGGAAAGAGCTCTCTGCAGCAGGCCCCTTTTGTCTTGTCACTAAGCTTAAACCACGCACCCCCATGCTCTACACATCTCCGGCCCTAGCACACCTTTCAAATCTTTTGATCACACAATACCTTGTCTAAGCTGTTGGTTCCTTGCATAGATCAAAGAAGTAGAAATGAAGAATAAGTAATTAATAGATGACCATATCTCTTCCCTAGCTTCCCTTTCAGTAATCTCACAAACTGTGTGAACAAGATAACATGAAAGAAACATCACAAGGAGTTGACAAGCCTGCACACAGTGGGGGACGATGAAGACTCTGAGCCCCACCTCAGTGATTAACTGAGATGACTTCTCTTTTTCCCTTTAAAATCTTTCATGGCCGAGCAGAATCTTCAGAAGCGGTTTTTGGGGACACTAAGTTCACCATCTCCCCAGATTGCTGGCATTCTGATTAAAAGCAACTTTCCTTTCTACCAGCACTTGCCTCTTTCCAGTATTGATTTTCAAGTTTGGTGACAAAATGGCAGAATATGGGGCAAGGGCTCGGGGTGGTGGCGGGGGGCGGGGAGTGATAAAAGTAGTCTGCAGATGAGGAGAGATGAGGTCTAGAAGGGGTGTTAAAGACTATGCTTAGGGATTGAGATTTTGTCTTAAAGGCCTTCAGAACATATTGAAGGCTATAAACAAAGAAATGAAATGTTTAAATTTCATATTTGTCATGTATATTTTTATATTAAATAATGATGAGATATAGCAGCTACCATTTTCTGACCATCTCTAATAGGTTAATAAATCTTGTAGGGAATAGCTAATATCCAGCAAAAGTTGAGCAAGAAGGTATAGGAAGTTTATCAAATGTTTCTGGGTTGACCAGGCAATAATTTTAGAACCAGAACTGAAATCTATATCTGAGTTCATGTCTGTTCCACTATACCATCTGCTTGCTGAATCAGAATCCAGGTTTAGAAGTTAAACTTCACTGCCTCTCTAATGTGTTATTCTTGATGCTTTCACTGGCACAGGTCTTTGGGCTGGGATAGAAGTCAAGGCCATTGCCTATCATCACAATGACTGACTTGAGAGGGAGAATGATTCGTTAGAATTCATACTAATTTGAACCAGCTAGTATGTCATCTACTACCACTTATGTACATCACACTCCCCAAAACGTTTTTGTGCCTCTATTATATAACTTATTTTGTTTCACGTTAAACTCTATTTTCTTTGAGGGCAAGAAATAGGGCTTATTTTCTTTCATAATAATAATGATCCCCAAATTATTTACACTGTACCAGGCTGTGTTCCAGTCAGCTCATTTTCTTTTTCTTTTAACAAATATTCAATTCAACCCTGTGAAGTTAATATTCTTCCTATCTTAAAGATGAGGAAACTAAGGTCCCAAATGGTTCAGAATTGTCTGAGGTCATTCATCAAGTAAGTGCTGGATTCAGGATTTAATTGCAACATCTCTACTACGCTATCATGTGTGTTTTACCAGGCTTGGTACACAGTGCTCAGAAATCTTTGTTGAAGAATGAACGAACACATTAATTCATCATCGTATTTTGAAAATGAATAGCTCTTAAGCAGTCATTCTCCACAACAAGGTTGTTCACAAGATTTTTGTAATATCTAGACACAGAAAGATTTAAATTAAACACTGATAAAAATGAGCATAATGTATGCAAACAATAGTGTACTACACACGGAGACTGAGTGTATATTTTGTCAAATTATCAGACCAAGTGACTATCCTCTCTAATTGCCAACTTGGGACTTTCTTATGCACATCCTGGTTATGAGGTATCCTAATCATCAATCCTGAAACACCAGCCTGGTCTGAAGATTCTTCTTGTACCATCTGGTTGCAGGCATGTGTTGGGGGCATGTAGAACTCTACTGTAAACTTAGGAGTACTATTTCATGAGCCTTCTCATCCATCATTCACTTACTCTGAAACTTCTTTCTCTTGGTTTTTGCTTTGCTTCATTTCTAACCTACCTTACCCACCTCCCTATCTCCACCTTTTTTCTGGACCGCTAAGCTCTCTGGTTTGGATTCAGCACCTCCATTTTAAGTTAGCACGGCCTCTGTATCACACCATTGAATGCTATCTTCCAGTTGCATCCATGTTCTCCACAAGTACCAGGAATTCCACTACCAAACTGACCTTAGGTCTCAGGGGCCCCTGGGTGGGGCCTGATTTTCATCTTACTTCCATTGTTATAGCAGAGGGACCATATTTGTAAAACTTCATTTTAAATTATATCTTCCTATTTAGCTCACTCACTTCATCAATATACTATGAGGATTCATTTCAAAAAAGTTTAATGCACAGAATCAAGGCATCTGGGTCTACAAGTGATTTGCCCTTTGACACAAATAAGCATGGATTTCCTTGTCTCTCATCCCTACCTGTCCACTGATACTGTTTGGTACAAGTGATGTAACATACGGAAGGTCACATTGAAAGCATCTTTTAGGAGTAAGATAAAATAAAATCAGAATATTTAAGTATAATATTCATGGATCAGAATTTAAGCAGGCTCCTTTTCTTTTATATGCAGAAAATGTTTCTTTTTGTTAATAATGTAATAAATGTTGAAGTCTATGTAGGTCAAATACAGAATTAAATAAGATAATAAAATAAGCATAGGTTAAAAAAAGAGAGAAGTCTCTCCCATATTAAATTTCAATTATTAAGCATTTTGTTTTTCTTATACAGCCTTTGAAACCAAATATATTTTTGGTATCTCTTACTACTTATTGGAATTAAGCTTAACCTCATAGTAACATTGAGAATTGAAAGCACTTATCAATTTTTCTCTTTTAATTGATAGAAATAATGAATGTAATTTTATATTACTATATGCATACTTATAACTTTCTCTTTTGTCTAATGTAATTTACCTTTTCTTTTTTTTATGAAATGTAGAGCATTATTTAGAGGGGAGTTATTACCAAGACTGAGAATTGTAATAGCTGCAGTTCAATTTTTACGGCTTAGAGCTTAGTGGCTCAGAGCTTGGTAAATAAGCACCTCTCTGAGCTTTTTAAATAGTATTTGAGCGGAGGTAAGTTTATGAGTTAGCTATAAAATTATAATTAGGTTATGAAAAGGAAACCTCATTTAGTGGCAGTCAACAAACTAATATAGTGACCCTAAAGCCCAACATGACTGTTTAGTTATTACAACATACCACTATGAAGCCTATTAACAGGCCTAATTAAGGCATCAGTCACCTATCAGAACTGCAATAAGCCTACAATAACTCTTTTTATGGCATTTTTAGCAATCTGCTCTAATGCACTGGGGGGCCATATACAAATGAATTAGATATTAGGGGTCCTGATAAGATGAGGCTTTTTGACAGGCGTTCTCAGTCCCTGTACTTTCACAAGCTTGCTGGGAAAGAGACCAAGTATTTTCTAAGAAGGACAGAGTGAAGCCTGAGCTGTTATCCATTTAACAACCCAATTGCCAGGTTTTTAGACCCATATAGGCATTCAGACAGAGTAATACAGGCCATTGGGCATTTCTAGGGTTATAGATTCTGTTTTGTTCAGACTGCGCTATCCAGACAGCCGTCTATGTGGAACAAATCGCCTACATGATAGCCACTCTGTATGCAGTTGTGTGGGCAGACTTTCAGAAGAGCACATGAATGCTTTGGACCTACTGTGTTAATGGACCTGACTTTCTCAACTGAATATCTCTCTAATAAATCAAGTACACTTTAGTAAGACAAGTTTAAGGGCAGGGCGTTATTTGGTAAATCTCCATGAAGTCACAGACTTTAGTTTATTCTAATGTAGGCGTTAGTATTTTCTAACTGATTTGTAAGTTGGGAAATTGACAGAAGAACCATCCATATCCCTCAATGAAATCACCCCGGCTTCCTGCTTCATGGGTCATCAGGGTATCTGAGGAAGGAGGAAACAAGTTGGTAGTTCATGGTTGTACTGGAAGAATAGCAACTTCAAAATCTCTAGAAAATATAGATTTCATGACTGGTCAGGGGGTGTGGTGAGTAAATGGGAGGATGGCAGTGGTGAGGATATGATTGATCCGGTGAGGATATAATCCCTAACCTGGTACCACCAACTGATTGCCAGGCTGAGGGCTCACCTTGCACATTACTGTATAGGAAACACATTATAAGATGTGGATTGGAAGGACCAAAAGTCTTCCTAAACTAGGATGGCTTCCAAACGTTGGTCCCCTGATTTATGTTTCTAATATTAGTCATTAATTTGAATTAGTGGGTTGAAGCTTTAAAAACGTAAAGGTGTTAGCACTTGAGGGACAATGTTTTCAACCACATTTAGGTATTTAAACACTTGAGTGGGTTAGTTATTTTTCCAAAAAAAAAAAAAAAAGTCCATGAAGACATGAGGTAGGAATAGGTCAGTTTTGAGAGAGGAAATAGTTTGGGGTTATTGGAAGAGGTGTGTAAATCTTGATCATAGACAGACAAGGGTGGGGGCAGATTTCATATAAATAACTAAGAAAGGAAAAGACAGGTTCCCTAAAGAGACCGTCAAAATGAAGAGGATATCACTGAGATAACAGAATACTAATGATTCTTTTTCTGCTTACTTAAAGTAATTTTAGCTGGTGTAACAATCAAATCTCCCAAAATATCAAGGCTCAAACATGACATTTCATTTCTTGGACACATTAATTGGCAGGCAGGTTTCCTCCAGTTGATAATTTAGAGACTCAGTTTTCTTCTGTCTCAGGTCTTCATCATCTTTTTTTTGTGTGTGGTACGCGGGCCTCTCACTGTTGTGGTCTCTCCCGTTGCGGAGCACAGGCTCCGGATGCGCAGGCTCAGTGACCATGGGGGCCCAGCCGCTCCGCGGCATGTGGGATCTTCCCGGACCGGGGCACGAACCCGTGTCCCCTGCATCGGCAGGTGGACTCTCAACCACTGCGCCACCAGGGAAGCCCTTCATCATCTTTTAAAACATGACCTCCAAGGTTACCAAACCCACCTGCATCAAGTTGGTGGAAAGGGAAGGGTGTGTATGACATGTCTAACTGTAAAGGAGTCTGGGAAATGGGCTTAGTGAAAGCCACCGATCTCTGACACACTGGCATTTTCCTGATCCCTGGTGCTGGCTCTGCATTGCACAGTCTCCAGCTAAAGTCAGTCGTAATAAGACGAAAAGAGATGTATATAAAGCGAGTGGCAAAAGGAGAGAAGAGTTTTCGTTGTACTCAGCTTTGGTAAAAATAAAAATGTGCCTGTTGATGGAGGAGAATTGATATTTGAGTAAATAGGGCTGGCAGAACAAGATTGGAGTTTTCTGCTTTGTTGATACTCGTAATAGTTATCATGTATGAAACTAAGGCCACATAACCCTATCAAATGAGTAGAGTATGGAAAAACAGTCTTGGCACCCCTAATCATCCTCTTGTCCCCAGCCATGCTGAGTTTATGAGTAATAAAATTTATCCAGTGGTTTTCCCAGTTAAAACACCAGAAATATTAAGTCTACTTCTATCTTAATCCAAAATATCATGGAGGCGGTTGTGAAATTCTCTAATTTACTTCTCAGGAGACTTAGTGAGGATATGGGCTCAGTAGTATATTCTAATTGCTCTCGTCTTTAAAGGCAATACTAATCTGGAAAATGTGATCCCTTAAGTATAGAGAGAGATGCAAACTGACTTTTCACTAAATTAAAAAATAATTTGGTTTTGGCTGCCGCCCCAAGTTCACACAACTGCTTCTAGCAAAAGCATTTTTGAAAATTGTCGAGTCTGATGTTGGGATCTCACAGCTGGACTACAAACCCACTATATGCACCCACTATTTTGATTTAAGAACTCTAAACCCAGGTATTCTTAGGACTGAGAGCTATACCAGAACATCAGAGACATTATAAAATATAATTCTTTATTAAAAGAAGCAATGGGGAAAACAGCACTTCTTTTTTTTATATTTGAATTTTGTTTTATTTTATTTTTTTATATAGCAGCTGTTTATTAGTTATCCATTTTATACATATTGGTGTATCCATGTCAATCCCAATCTCCTAGTTCATCCCATCACCACCTCCCGCCCCCCCAAACACTTCTTATTAATTTCTTTTCCTCGTTAATAAAAATTGCTTTTTGTTGATGTTTTCCTGGAACATTCGGTCCCTATGGTGGGATATTGTTACCATTGAGTAATGCCAGCTCAGTACCTAATGTTGCATCCCTAAATCATTGTGCAAAACATTATTGTAAAGTTGATCATTAAAGCTTGAAGATCGTCATGCACTTTAAACCAGAACCGTAGAAAGCCTGAGATGTCCGCAATGATGAACAGCTCCTTAAAAACTTGTGAGGGTAATTGTGCAGATTTCTTACAATTGCTCAGTCAATTTTAAAAGAGAAATAGTGTTGGTATTTTTCTCATTCTTCCTCATAAGGGATGCGTCTATGCTCATAGAATAAGGTGACTCATCACAACTTTGTCACAGTGAGTGGACAGACGGCAAAAGCCAGAACTCCAACATTATCCAGCAGCTGTCACTTCCATTTAAGGGACTGACACATCTTCTCATGAACACTGCCTGAGGCAACCTTTTGCAAACTGTTCACATAATAATTGAGAAAACCTGGAAGAAGTTTTCTCCGAAATAATTTGAGGAGTTGACTTAACATGAAAAGGTAAGCTAGTCTTATCAGCATTATTTAAGAATGACATTTTTCTCTTGTTTCGAGAATTAATTCAGATTTTTGAAGATCTTGTAATGTCATTTCTTCCTTTAGGTTATAAAGAGTGCTTTTTCCAGGGACTTCCCTGAAGGTCTGGTGGTTAAGACTCCACACTTCCACTGCAGGGGCCACGGGTTCTATCCCTGGTTGGGGAACTAAGGTCATGCATGCTGCAGGGCAAGGCCATAAAAATAAAGAGTGTTTTCTCCACCTATTGTTTGGTCTGGAGTTTGGTGTAGCACACAAATTTATAAGGCAATAAATTTTACATGCTATCCTTAAGTAGAAAGAAAAGCATTTGTACCTTCATACCAAACTTTTCAATCTTGCCTTATAGATGGAGAAGGGGACTTACTTTTGTCATTTCTTCTCCTGTGGAAAAGAGTATCAGTTAGGAATTATAATTCTCCTACAAGTAACAGAGACACCACCACTCCTTCCCCCCAAAAAGTGGCTTAAACAAATTAGGGAATTTATATTTCCCTCTGGTAAGGGTAAGTCTCAAGATAAACCATTGAGTACTGGCATCATACTTCATGTTGCTATGCATGACTCAGGCTACTAACCTTCATATTTGTTCTTCTATGATGGTTCTGTGCCTGCGGCCATCACATCTGAGTTCCAGGTTTGTGGAAGCAACAAGGCCAACTATAAAAGTTAGTACATCCTTAGAGTATGCCACTCTTGTAGGGAAAATGTCCACAAGCTCTACCCAGCAACCTCCAGTAACACCACACAAGACAGAAGTCTGTCCCATAGATATCAATGCCTCAAGTAGGACTGGTAAGTGTTGCTTCTAAACTGGACACATTGTCAGTCTGAACAAAATATGGGTTGGTTATGCTACTAAGGAAGAAAGAGAGAATGAATATTAATAAGCAGCTCATGGTCTTTGTCACAGGAGGACTGAGAGAGAAATCTCTGCACTGCCCCCCCTCCTGGGCCCTGTGACCCACTTTCAATCCATTTCCCAAAGAGGGAGGATTAGCCATCATGTTTGACCAGAGATTAAAATTAATTAGGTCCTCTTCTACTAGGAAGCAGAGATGCTGGTCCTAAAAGGCACTGACTTGCTTCTTGAATCCTTTTACGTGTCCTGTGTCAAACTAATAGAGCTCTATGCATATATTCCATTAGTCAGAACTCCAAAGGAGAGGAGGAAACAGAGGCATCACGAAGCCCCCAGAGACAGCAGTTTATGTCTTGATTAAATATTGAAATTTGCATGAGTTAAAGTGTTTTCTACTTCCTAGCTTATTGGCCTCTTTTCCTACTTCTCTAACACACTACTTTTCTGTTTCTAGCCACCCAGAGTTTCCCCCTGATATGTCCCATCAAGGAAGCTTTTCCACCTGGACTCCTCAGGCAGTGTTGGTGACCTTCTCCTTACCTGTACCCATCCTCCATGCTCCTCCCAGGTTTTGTAGAACACTTACACACTATGTCATAAATATTTACTTGTTTTTCCTCCACTAGGTGGTGGATCATTAAGGATGAGGACCAAGGCTTGACTCTTCTGGTATCTTCAGGGACTAGAAATATCTTGCCACATAACTCTTAATTAATGGTAATTAGTGTTATTATCTAATATAGAGCTAGAAACAAATAGCACTGAATCATCAGAACTAAGCAGGTGAAAGTATTATCCTTCAGAAGAAGCTTGGAAACTCAACAGAAGTCAAAATCTTTATTTGTGGCAATGGTTTAAAAAGTATGTTTTAAAACAGAAATAGACTCACAGATACAGGAAACAAACTTATGGTTGGTTACCAAAGGAGAAGGGGTGAGGGATAAATTAGGAGTTTGGGATTAACAGATACACAGTACTGTATATAAAATAAACAACAAGGGCTTCTCTGGTGGCGCAGTGGTGGAGAGTCCGCCTGCCCATGCAGGGGACACGGGTTCGTGCCCCGGTCCGGGAAGATCCCACGTGCCGCGGAGCGGCTGGGCCCGTGAGCCATGGTCGCTGAGCCTGCGCGTCCAGAGCCTGTGCTCCGCAACGGGAGAGGCCACAACAGTGAGAGGCCCGCCTACTGCAAATAAATAAATAAATAAATAAATAAAAGAAACAACAAGAATCTACTGTATAGCACAGGGAACTATATTCAATATCTGGCAATAACCTGTAATGGAAAAGAATCTGAAAAAAACATATATATCTATATATCTATAGATATATATCTGAATCACTTTGCTGTATACCTGAAACAAACACAACATTGTAAGTCAACTACACTTCAATTAAAAAAAAACAAAAAACAAGTGCAGGGCTCAAAGTTTTCACAGGCAACGGTTTCCAGTATAATTCAATAATATTGTTTTATTTACATTAGTTTTTTATCACGTATGACAAGTGATTTTGATTTCCATTTAAGAATGTGATGTAAAGTGTCCTTTTAAATAAAAGTTTTAAATAGATGTTTTCTAAATTAAAAAAGTAAGTATAGTTTAAGCGGAGGTACGGCAGAGGATTTTAAACAGGATTTGTGTATCAGAATCATTCATGCTCTGCCCTACCTTCAACACTCAGATTCATAATCAATAGATTTAGAGTGGGACCAGGCTTCTGTATTTTTAAACATTCCCCCAGGGACTCTGCTTCACAAGCTAGATTGGATTTGGGAGGAGATAAGCAGTGGCCACAGAGTTCTACTCTCCTCCCCTGTGAGCAGCACAGCTGCGGTCAGTTTTACATATGCAGGAGCTCTCCACTGAAGCTAGTGGAATCTGCTGAGGAGTTTCCAAAACTCCAGATGCCCAGACTACACCCAGGAGAGTTAAACTGGAACCTTAGGGAAGGGGCCCAGTCATCAGTACATTTTAAGGCTCTTCAGGGCATTCAAATAAGTAGCCAAAGTTTAGTGTCAATGGAATACAGAGATTCTGTAAGAATTTTTAACAGCTGCTACAAAACAATAAGAAAATAAAACCTGAGCAAATAAGTTAAACCCTACAGTGACATTTCAGTTATTACTTTATGCATGTAAAATTCATACCAGCCAGACATTGCCTGGGCATTAAGTTACTGCCTCATTTCAGGTGCCTCTTGCTGGTTTGCTCTGCCCTTTGGTACATACCTCTTTCCCCGGTCTTTGAACACCTCACCTTTCCTCTGTACTCCAGAATCTGTGAACCTCAGAATTTTGTTCTCAGATGAATTCTGGACCACTTCTTTCTCTGATCCTTGCACATCTTCCTCTCTAACTATGGCTTACCTCCTTGAATCTTCTCCATGACTTGCTTTATCTCTGATACTTATCTGATCCCTTGAGTAGTTCATCTTTACCATGTTCAGCTCTTTCTCTGTGTTCTCAATCTTGATCTCAATGCTATGTGACAGAACATCACATTTTGATGAATATTCACCAAAAATCTGCAGGATCCCAGGACTAGATGCAAGTAAAGTATAAGGAAATTAGTGTGAACTTTAAAAGAATTGAAACCCATTCTGATTTTTAATACATTCCGTTTCTTTGCCCCATTTTGCTTTTATGCACATAACCAGCCAGAGCACAGATGGGATTTGTGCCCC
The DNA here is from genome assembly GCF_011762595.2 of Tursiops truncatus. Lineage (NCBI taxonomy): Eukaryota > Metazoa > Chordata > Mammalia > Artiodactyla > Delphinidae > Tursiops > Tursiops truncatus. Next base: position 99,661,233 of record NC_047040.1, on the reverse strand, counting down.
TGGATGTCCCGTAACTTTTTATTTATCACACTTCTTCTGGACAGCCCTCTTAATCTTCAAGAATTGCTTCAACGTTAGTGAATATTTACCTACAAAATATTATGCTTAAATAAATAAAGACTTGCATCTGGAATGACCCAGATAACTCTGGTGCTCTAATCGTCATTTTTCTGGTCCATGGAACAGATGCACACCTGCACTCAGTCTGTACTTCATCATTAGATTGTCTTTCCTCACATAGTAGCTCTTCCCTCAGCCTCTCATTCCCCTTTTAAGGATTTCACCAGCCTCTCAGAGTGGGCATTTGATTTTTCCCGCTCTTTCATGGCAAACACTTTGTTGATTGCTTTTCATAATACATTTTGCATCCTTCACAGGGTTTGCCTTACCCTAGAAGGCTCTGCCACCCATCTTTTCCCCATAATCAGACAGTATGTGCCCCTCCAAGAACACTGTTTTGTAAGGTGATTTCTCTGCTCAAATTTTGCGAATGGTCTACCTCAACCAAGGACTAACTCCTGGGCCCTTCACAAAATTGTTTACTACCCTACTGCAGGGACCCTCTGCCCTCCTCACTGTGGGCATTATTCTCCACGTGCAATGTGGGCTTTTCCAAATCTGAACTCTTGTTCTTATTCATATTAGCTGTGGCACTCTCTGTTTAAATCTTATTCCTCTTTTATCTCTTTCTAATATGTCACTTACTGCAGGAAATCTTCTCCAGTCATGACAGTTGAGTATGTTCTCTCTCATCTGGGTACAAAATACTTCCGTCCATTCTCATGGTACTTATTAGTTTCTTTCTTGTACTGTAGTTATTTATGTATAGCTTGTCTTTATGAATAGCTTAAACTTTCCTTGATATCACAAACACACTCATTTTTATATCCCCCCTACCCACACATCAAATCATTAGCTCATTATCCTGGCCATAGTAGCTTCAGGATAATTAAGTTATTTTCAGTAATTGAATATTGAATTAACTAATTAATTAATTCAATTAATGAACAGAAATATACCCTCTGAACAGAGTTGCTTATTTGTATTTTTTTAAGTATTTCTGTTTTCTAAGGCATTTACATCTCTTTCTCTAGTCCCACTAATATGGAACTGTTTGAAAACTGAATCAAATACTAGCCTCTTAGTGGGGAATTATTGGGTAGCAATGGCGTAACAGTGAGGCTGTTTAAACATCCAAGTCCTACAGAGCCAAACAGAACTTCTAGGAAAGAGGAATTAGCTGTGAGACATTTAAATATAAATGTATTTGGAATATTTGTGCAAAAATAATGGAGACTGAATGTTGATTTTTAGGCATGATTAATATGAAGGTATGAAATGTATCATATTAGGGAAAGAAAATATGCCTTGGCAGGAACTTTGGAACTCTTTTGTGAATATAATGTCTTGGGGCCAGATTTTTTTCTAAAAAAATGTATTGTCTATATTATAATGATGACAACTGGAAAATATGGTACAAAATATGCATAAGTAATCACTGCAAAGCCAAGTTGTTGAAGCAAATAAAACTGTCCAGGGTAGGAAAAATCATTTTGAAAAACATAAGATCTTGTAGGAAAATACATCTTAAGAAACAGATTTCATGTTAACCTATTGGAAACCACACACACACACACACACACACACACACACACACACACACACACACACACACACAAACACACACACACTTGCACCAAAAAGTATTATATATGTGTATATATCCATATATATATAACATCCATCACTCAAGATGGCCGACCAGAACCTGGAGAAGCTGAAGACAGAATCTGGGCTACTGAAGCAGCACACACACAAGTCAGTCAACTGGCTGCTCGGGGCCGTGCTTTTATTATCATCTGCTTCATCTTCATTGGCATAATCCTCTTCATCTGTATCATGCCCAAATTCAGATAAAGACCTGGCCCGGCCAGGAAAAAAAAAAAAATATATATAAATATATATTTTTTTTATATATATATAAAATATATATATATATAAATATATATATTTATATATATATTTATATATATATTTATATATATTTATATTTATATATAAAATATAAATATATATATTTTATATATATATAAAAATACATATATATATTTTTATATATATATATATGGATTATATAACTATTATGAATATTATACTTTACTTAAAATGTATGACTCTGGTCAGTTCCTCTTTTCCACTCATATGTTCTCATCACTGCTGGTTTCAAGTGGATATTTTTTCTTTACATAATATGTACTTTCAGTGGTTATGTTTCCAGGAGTGGGTCTTCATCCAATATGAAATTCCTTTTTTATTTTTAGGAAAATATTTTCCTAATACCTATTGTAATTTAGACCGTTTCCAAAAGTACACATTTTCCCAAACTCTTTCTACTAACTAAAGTTCAATATTAGGTTTGGTTAAACTATTCTCTGGCTTTAAAAAATGATTTAAAGGAATTTTGAAATAGTGTCTCCGGCTCATCAGCTTTTAACATTCCTTCCCACTTCTTTTCTACCACATCATATTCCTAAAAATTCCTAAATCATGTGACTTCATATATTCTGAATTTGAAATTCTTCCAATAACGACACACATTCCAGAAGTTTGTAGAGGGAGATCCCATGGCTGGGGAAGGATTTCTGAATCTGCTTTATACCTAACTTAATATCTCATGTCTATTGATAAAATTAGGAAAAAATCCAGAATTAGCTTCATTTTAAATGTATTATGATCCAGTTATAAATAGAACTTGCTATTTTCCTAGAGTTCTTATAAAGATTTTTTTCCTTTTTATGCTTTTTATTTTTCATGAGTTATCACAAGTCCTTTTGGCATTTGACTTCATGCTTAGCAAGGAATATTATATACAATTTGTGAAAAATTGATATATCTTAATATAGAATATTTATCACCATAACCTGGTTTTCTGTAGTTGAGATTTTATCGATTGACTCTTACAGGTCCTGTTGAGCTAAGAAGTAAGTATTCACAAATTGAAAGCCCCAATTATAGTTTCCATTGAAACAAAGGTGGTGGGAACATTCCTGGAGAGGAAAATACATTTTGTTTTGTTGAGCAAAACCCTTAAGGAATATGAAGAAGGAAGTCAAGGGGTTAGAAAGAAACACTAGATTACTCCAATAAGAAAATGGAAAAAAATCATAATAACTTATATTAGCTTCACATCTTTGCTGCAAATAGTCAGAAATATATAAATGGTATTAATATCCTGACAAAATGTTTTATATCTCTGTAAGCATTATGGGAACTAGCATTCTAGTTTCAAATGTTTTGTTGGTGCTTCATGGCTATACCAGATTAACTAGGAATGTTCTCTTTCCAGGATACAAAGCAGGACAGTTTCATGCCCAGGGCATCCAAATTGAAGCCAATGCACTTCTTCTTCCTTCTTTGTGGTGGGCAGTGAGTAGAAGAACAACACCAACAAAAATGGTGCCATTAAAATGACCTCTATTTTCTTTTTCCACTGATTATAAAAGCAATTTATTAGGGGAGAAGATGCCCTATTAAATAATTTTGTAGCATTCTTTGTAGTCATGATGCTATCGTAACAAACTGATTCTGGTATGGAGGGGAAAAAAAGAACTTACTCTTTCTTATTCAAAAAACTCCCAAATGTACAATGAAAAAATCCCTTGATATTTTTTCCTTCTATATTTTTTGTCATTGTTTACTTTTCAAATGCCAAACAGTCATGTCCTAGGAGCAATAAAAGTCACTGTATCCTTCTGCAGATGCCAAGGAATAAGTTGAGATGATTCCAAGATGTATAGTGCTGAGAAGTAGACCTAATTCTTAAATGTGAGCTATTTATTTTGGAAAAAGGCATTCTCTACTGTGAGTTTTCATCACTGTATTATATAAGTTTCCTTCTTTCCCAAAAATGCCATCAGAGCAATTGAGTGTCTTACTGGGCTTGAAAGTAGCAACACTTTTCATTCTTGGATTTTGTATCTAGATACCAGGTAGACCTGCTGTCCAACATGATAGCCACTAGTCCCACATGACTATTGAGCCCTTGAAATGTGGCCAGTCCAAGCTGGGATGTGCTGTAATTGTAAGTTACACACCAGACTTCAAAGGTTGAATACAAAGAATAATGTAAAATATCTCAATAATTTTTATATTGATTAAATCTTGAAAAACAATTGTGGATGTATTGGGGTAAATCTATCATTAAAATTAACTTTACTTTTTTAAAAAATTTAAAGTAGCAACTAGAACATCTGAAATCACATATGTGCCTTGCATTATATTTCTATTGAATATTGCTGAGAGAAATTGAGCTATCCTTTCATGAGTTTCTTTATCTCAAAATGATGCACACAGACATTTATAAACAACTCCTGATGGAAGTTATCATCAGAAGAAGCTATAGTAAAGTACTGGCAAACACAAAGTTGGCATAATTTTTTTTTTTTTAAAGTTGGCATAATTTACCGAAAGCTCTATAATTACCTAATGGTTAGAGTTCCTTAACCTTATTATTAATTGTCACACAATTTTTCACTTCTCCCTTGGTCTGAATTTAGCAAATTGCTCTTTATTTTTCAATATGAGGGGGAGGAAACATTGTCATGTAATGACTTCTTGAAGACTAACATAGGATCCTGAAGAAACTGTGAAAGCCTCACTCCTCCCTGTATTTGGTTTTCTAACATGTGTGAACTGCAGCTATGTTCTAGCCAAATGTGGCCTTATTGTAAACCAGGCTTGTGAGTCAAATGAAAATCAGGATACCTGGGAGCAAAGAATAACTAGCTATAGGAGGTCGAAAAAAACTCAAGTTTAGTGTTTCTGTAAATCCCCAATCCTGCAGTGCACGTATCAGAATGATCATGCAAGAGTTCTGTTGTCTCTACTAGTATAGGGGCAGTGAGCTAGCCTTTGGAAAGAGTCTCTAGCAGAGAAACTGAAGTAGGGGGACGATCTCTCCAGGCCAAAGCTATTTTAGGGTTGTGGTCTCTGTCCTCTCTCCTAAATTTCAGATTGTTCTGGTTTATAGGAGGCTGGGACTCTCAGTAACAGCTTCTGAGACACCATGAAACAATGCATTTATTAGAAATGTTTATATTAGGCAAAACTTACATATTTATTCAAGAGTCATCTAGCTTTTTTGTGTAGTAATTTCTGATCCTTGAGTCTATAAACAGAAAATACACAAGAAAAAAAAAAGTCTGGGATAATTTGAACCACAGAGTACTGTTGGCTGGATTATTTTAATTTTTCATAGGTAAAAATACTGCTTAAGTATACTCTGAATTTTAAGGACACTGGTGATCGACTTATAGAGCAATTAAATTTTCCAGTAGGTCTTCCTTACATTTTTGCTTGAAGGATCCCAATATCAAGCCATGTAACTGGCAGTGGCCCACTGGAACCAAATGAAAATCTCTGGTCCTTTGAGAATTGAGCTTATTTTTCTCCTGTGAGTCTTTTAAGGATTGTGGATGTCTCAGTAATGCTAGTGGGTATGAGACCAATATAAATTGGCAGATACAACTCTCTTTTTACCTAGAATAATGTCCTATCAATTTCCCTCTGCAGATCCTGCCATTTTTTTCCAAGTCCTGGTGCCCACCGCCTGCTGGATGCCCATAACTGAGCCCAGTGTTTATGGAAAAAGAAATCATCCCATTTAGCATAGAAGGTCCCAGAAGGAAACAGTGAAGAGCAGGTGTGTTTTATCTCAAGCCCAGCAGGCTGTCCTGCTACAGAAGGCTCCTCCAGCAGCCTGGCCAGCTGCGCCGTGCATATGGAGAGGAGGCCAGAGTGATGGCTCAGTACATGTGCCAATATCACAACTGCAACCATGAGCTGCTGCTCACAGCATCCCTTGCTTCATGAAAATAGCTGCACCAGAATGAGTATTATTTCTCATAGCCACTAAAATACCCAAGGGCTCAGGCTCGCTCTCTCTCGATCCAGAGATTTCAGAGATCCGATTAATCATCCGACAGGATATTTTTGTCCTAACATTCTTGTAGTGTGAAGATTAAACTGAGATATAGTATTTACATTATATAAAATGACTTGCTTTGTTGATTTTTGCCTTAGTTTGAGTTCCCCAGGAATATCTTGAGGCCAGGGTCTCTAACAACTAGTTTATGTGAAAGGTGAAGGAAACTGTATGGGGTAATGAGAAAACGGAGGGAAGGCACATTATCAAGCCAGCTACCACTATGAATCACTGAAGTTTAATTCTGCTGTGGAAACCCTAGGAGCAAGGAGATGGGTGTATTTTTTCACACCTCCCTTTAGATAGTGGTTAAGCACTGCTCCCAATTCCTCAGCACAGATGTTCTCGTGCTTAGGGTGTGAATCTCGCTCACTAGCCAGACAAAGATCTCAGTAAAAGAATACAGATTCTAGCAGTTGGAAGTCAAGTGATTTTACAGCAAATTGGTAATGATAAGGGGATATAGATGGGGTGCATACCACATCTGTGACAGTTTTGTTATTCAAATGAACACCTGAATGTTCGGTGTTAAAAGAAATGACTAAAACTAAACACAAAACAAACCCAGAGCCTTTGTAAAGAATACACTAGGTCAGTCTAGTTGCTATGCATTTATTTGTAGAGGCAAATTGAATAAACGGAAAATTTGGAACAGATTTAGCTACAATCCCACTTGTCTTATCTCTGCTTCCCCTTTCTTGTCTACCCAGGAAACATATGGCTGAAGTTTGTTTATGTTTTAAAACTGGATTTTGCTCTCAAAGTTGTCAACTTTCTAGTAATCTAATCCATTAAACATGGTTTCTTTTAGAATCTGATTCAAAACGAATAGCAAAATTCTCTTAATATTTACAGCCAGAGCTATATTTTGTGAAACTTATCTGGTGTCTCTCATTTACCCATTCTGCTGCTTTTCCCTTTCTTGTATCTCATCCTAAAGATGCCCTTATTTGGGTATTTGGACCTTGGCTATTCATTACAATGTTTTTATAAAATTTTATTCCTCTAAAAATTTCTTATTTTATGGATCCCTAGTGATCTAAAATAAACAAGCAAAAACTCTTCATATGCAAAGATTAATGATTCACAGTTGCTCACTTGGTTATTTTTCCCATTTATAATTGAGGATTCAAATATATACATGGAACACTTTAACATTTAATCAGGCGTAGTCACATTTCTTGGGGAGACTGGGAGCTTCTCTAGCCATGGTGTAAGTGGTCTCTTTCACACTGGGACACCAGGATATACTTCTTTAATCCGCTTCTCTCATACTTGCCTTCACATGACCTTGTGTTGTCCACTAGCTCTTTCATGTCACACATTTTACATCTCACATTTCTAAATGACATTCTTTCCAAATTAAATTTTAGAATGCTGCCTCCTATATAAAAATCTTTGTTTCCTGTTTTTGGATTCCTTTTTTCAAAATGACTTATGGCTCGATTTTGAAAGCCTCACATCGTGTTAAGATTGATATGTGTATACAGCTCTGATATAGGTTAAGCAGTGAGTCAGCAACAGTGGAAATGGCACCCCCTAATTTATTTCACTTTTAGGTGACGAAAGAGATGTCCTCACAAACAAGGCAATCACTCTGTTTTATTGTTTTGTTTTGTTTTGTTTTTTAACATCTTTATTGGAGTATAATTGCTTAACATTGTTGTGTTAGTTTTTGCTTTATAACAAAGTGAAACAGCAATATGTATACATATAGCCCCATATCCCCTACTTCTTTCATCTCCCTCCCACCATCCCTATCCTACCCTTCTAGGTGGTCACAGAGCACCAAGTTGATCTCCCTGTGCTATGCGGCTGCTTCCCACTTGCTATCTATTTTACATTTGGTAGTGTATATATGTCCATGCCATTCTCTCACTTGGTCCCAGCTTACCCTTCCCCCTCCCCATGTCCTCAAGCACATTCTCTACATCTGTGTCTTTATTCCTCCCTTGCCCCTACGTTCTTCAGAACCATTTTTTTTTTTTCAGATTCCATATATATGTGTTAGCATACGGTATTTGTTTTTCTCTTTCTAACTTACTTCACCCTGTATGACATAGAGCTGCAGTGAACATTGTGGCGCAAGACTCTTTTTGAATTATGGTTTTCTCATATTCCTAGGAATTTTATTCTTTTTGTTGAAGTGGTAAATGGGAGTGTTTCCTTAATTTCTCTTTCAGATTTTACATCATTAATGTATAGGAGTGCAAGAGATTTCTGTGCATTAATTTTGTATCCTGCTACTTTACCAAATTCATTGATTAGCTCTAGTAGTTTTCTGGTGGCATCTTTAGGATACTCTATGTATCATATCATGTCATCTGCAAACAGTAACAGTTTTACTTCTTCTTTTCTGATTTGGATTCATTTTATTTCTTCTTCTTCTCTGATTGCTGAGGCTAAAACTTCCAAAACTATGTTGAATAATAGTGGTGGGGGTGGGCAACCTTGTTTTGTTCCTGATCTTAGTGGAAATGGTTTCAGTTGTTCACCATTGAGAACGATGTTGGCTATGGGTTTGTCATATATGGCCTTTATTATGTTAAGGTAAGTTCCCTCAATGCCTACTTTCTGGAAGATTTTTAACATAAATGGTGTTGAATTTTGTCAAAAACTTTTTTTGCATCTATTGAGATTATCGTATAGTTTTTATCCTTCAATTTTTTAATATGGTGTATCACATTGATTGATTTGTGTATATTGAAGAATCCTTGCATTCCTGGGATAAACCCCACTTGATCATGGTGTATGATCCTTTAATGTGCTGTTGGATTCTGTTTGCTAGTATTTTGTTGAGGATTTTTGCATCTATGTTCATCAGTGATATTGGCCTGTAGTTTTCTTTCTTTGTGACATTGTTGTCTGGTTTTGGTATCAGGGTGACGGTGGTCTCATAGAATGAGTTTGCAAGTATTCCTCCCTCTGCTATATTGTTATCTGAAATCGGGCAGGGCGCAGTCCCAGTGGGATCAGGTGTGCTCAAGGCCCAGGGTGATCACTCTGTTTTGAGCAATGCTTTCAGATCTCCTGAGGCTCTTCTAGTGAGTCATTATGGCTACATAGAGTTAAATTTCAGGAAGTTGATGGAGTGATAATAAAGAATTCTATGAATGAACCTTTTCTGCATTTCTTTTTAGCTCTGAATCATAATGCAATCTTGGTAGATCCTAAAGTATAATGTCTGTTATATCTGTTTCAAGCACTGTTCCCTGAAGTTTCACAAGACTGTGTCACGGTGATCATCTAAACTCAGGGTTGAATAAAAACATGTCAGTGCCCTTCACACTAAGAGGAAGAGGCTCAAAGCCTGAGGAAGCACATCTATGGCCAACGTGGGCTAAGATACCTATTAATTTCAGTAATATGGAAGGAGTCTTTTTATTCATGAAGGCCTGAGACACATTCTCAATCTTAGAATGCCACATATCTCATTAGGTAAGTAAAATTTTCTAAATTTCTTCAAATACCTCATTAATGTATCATTGGGAGGAACAATGAACAGCCCTGGACATACTCCTGACTATTTAATCTCTTTTTCAAGAAAACAGATAGACAAACGAGAGACTCAAAATGAAATATTTTGCCTTGTGAAATGGAAAAATTAAACATATATATACAATAGAGATATTCAGATAACTTCCTTGAGGTGTCTGTGTCCATCATTATACATATCTATCCACATATGCATGGATATGGCTGTATAAATAATGATCAGAGGTGAGAATGTCGGATTTTACCTGAGCCTTGGGATGCTGGAAAACAATAAATATTAAGAACTACACACACACACACACACACACACACACACACACACACACCGTTTCATGTTCCTGGAAATGGCTTACTGCAAAGACCCACCACACTTCTCCCAAATGACTTAAATAAGATTCCCTTAAGATTCCCTGATATCTCCATTGTTTACCTATGACAAGCCCCAACAGAGGTCCTCCAAATTCCCATTCTTTTTTTTTTTTTTTTTTGCGGTACGCGGGCCTCTCACTGTTGTGGCCTCTCCCATTGCGGAGCACAGGCTCCGGACGCACAGGCTTAGCGGTCATGGCTCACAGGCCCAGCCGCTCCGCAGCATGTGGGATCTTCCCGGACCAGGGCACGAACCCGCATCCCCTGCATCGGCAGGCGGACTCTCAACCACTGCGCCACCAGGGAAGCCCCCAAATTCCCATTCTTAACCTAATAAATGATTAGCTGAATTGTTTTGTCCTTACTGATTCATAAGAACAAAATGCCTTGAGAGGAGGAATATACAAATGAACAGTGACCAGACCATATATAAATGTAGAACTTTGACCCACAACCTGCGGCAACCTGCTCAGGAAACAAACCCTCTGTCTATGACAAACAACCCAGGAAGCCAGCCTACTCTAAGTCTGATTGCTGTCTCTAGTGACAGTCTGTGAAACTAAACAATAACTTCTGTAAAAATCAGCCCCCAAATGGCCAGGACTTGGTTAATAGATGATAACATACCTAATTTTTATTCCTGTTTTCGACTTAGGACCAAGCAGAGAAAAGCCAGATATGCACCCTTAACCAATCACATAGGAAACCCCACTTCTAGTTAGCCTGCCCTGTGGCTTCTGCATGCCAACAGCCTCCAATCAGGGCACACCTGAAGCCTTTTTCCACTATAAAAATTTCCCACGGCTCTACCTGCCTTTGATTCTCTGCCAAACCCAAGTGATGGTGGCTGACTTGCCATAGCAAGCTCTGAATAAATACACTTTACTTATCTGATTTAATTGGTCTTTGTTTACTTCCACAGCTTGTTAACCAAACTTCTTTTCCCCAGGACTCTAGACTTTGGTCCACCCTCAGCCTGAGACAGCATCCACCCGCTCTTATTAAAGGGCCCTCCTGAGAATAGACCAGCCTCAGAGTAAAGCAGTATTGGATCTACTGTCCAATCACATCATACCTTTTCATTCTACTTTCCCACACCCAGTTCTTTGTAGCCTTGTTCACTCCTCTCTATAAGGGAAAAACTGTTTTTGCAGAATCTTTGAGACATTTGCATTTTCTGATAGTCAGAACGCTAACCCTAAACCTAACCCTACTGCATTGATCCCTCCCTCCCTTAGTTTAAAGTCTCACCTAACCAAGACTGGATTTTTTTTTTTAACAGAGCATGTGTGAAAAAGTTGCTGATCTACGTGTATTTATTACTTATGCTTAAGCTTTTATTTTTAAAATGTGAGAATAAGAAAGTTTCTGTACAGCATACGGCAGGGTGCTACAGGGTGACTGACCCCCAAAATATCAATGATTGTAGAAGAAAAAAGTTTGGCTTACAATTCTGCTGAAGCATATACTTGGAAGAATAAGGAAAAGACAGGGATTACAGAGGCAATGTAAACCTGAATGTGACTGAGCCTGTCTTTGCTTGGTTTTACGTGCTAGGAACCATGATAATGCACCATCAACATACATGAAAAATTGGATTATTTTTCCAAATTAGTATTAAAATTGATGTGAGAAGGGCTTTCACATGCTAATTTTTACCAGTAATTTCATCTACTTATCTAGCAAAAACAAACTGTCAAGATTCAGGGAGAAAAACTTTCCTTGGATGTAGTTAGCCAAATTCTTAACATTTTTCTTCAGTTGTATTAACAAATGAATTATGTACTTTTATTGACTCTCCATTAGAAAGACAGGAAAAAAAGTCCTATCAGCCAGAGGTGATCAGTTTCTATCTTCTTCATATTCTAATAAGAAAGGCTTTTTATGGGTAGGAAAGAGCTGTAAATGAAGTATGTTTAAAGAACCGTCAGAAATGCAACAGAGTTCTACTGAGCTTCATGCAATCACCCTATCATGTCAATGATATGCTTAAAAAGACAACCGGGCTTTCCTGGTGCCACAGTGGTTGAGAGTCCGCCTGCCGGCGGAGCAGCTGGGCCCGTGAGCCATGGCCGCTGAGCCTGCGCGTCTGGAGCCTGTGCTCCGCAACGGGAGAGACCACAACAGTGAGAGGCCCGCGTACCACAAAAAAAAAAAAAAAAAAGACAACCTGCTTTAGCCACATTAATGCTTCTTTCAATCTTGCTAATTACAATAATATCACCTAACCTTTATTTATGGGTTACTATTTGCTAGGGGTTATCCAAAAGGCTTTTGTGTAGTATATTTCAATTCTCATAAATCCTCTATGAGGTAGGTATTACTATCATCAACTGCATTTTATTGATGAGAAAACTGAGTCACAGAAACAATAAAAATCATGCCCAAGGTCACACAGCTAGTAAATATTAGAGCTGAGAACTGAGCTCATACCGACTGACTTCATAAGTATCCCACCCAATCACTATGCCAAACCGCTTAGTTTATAGAAAGCCCCTGGATAGAATGGTCACCACCATCTCTTCATCTGATACACCATTCTCTTTAACATGTAGTATTCAGCCTAGAGCCTGCCTTCTCCATGATGTTCTATTTCACATCCACTGCCCTATCCTAGAAAGTCTTGGTAACTATATATTCACCTGGCACATAGCAAATATTTCATTAATCACTAAGTAACTCTTCATAGGTAGAGTAAATTTCTTGTCTAGCTTCTTTTTTCAAGTAACATTGCTCATTGTAAAAGTTTCAAAGAATCTGAAAGTCATAAAAAAACAATAGTCGTCATTCTCCCCCAAACCAAAGCTTGTTAACTTTTCCTTTTGTTTCCTTCTAGTGGAATGAAAGCATGGATGTGTGTGTTTGTGTGACATTGTAACCGAGTCCAAGCTCATGCTGCTCCTGGCACAACAGGCCAATAAATCGAGAGACGAGTTGTTGGGGCAAGGGACAGTGACTTTATTTGGAAAGCCAATAGACCGAGCAGATGGTGGACTAGTGTCCCTAAGAACCATCTTGCCTGAGTTTGGATGCTAGTTTCTTTTATAGAACAAAGAAGGGGAGGTGAGGAGGTAAAGTAAAAAAGGTGATAAGTTGCTGCAAATATTTCCTGGTTCCCGTCAGACTGGGGGTGGGGAGGTGGGGATGGGTTAATTTCTCCTTTCCTGCGGGCATTCCCAGGTGGACCTTGTCTGGATGTTTCCTGTGAGATAAACAAAGGTAAAGCTGAATTCTCAGGCATGGGAGGCAGTGTTCCCGGAGATGGCCCGTTATGTACACTTTAAGCTACAGGCAACAGCCCTTTAGTGATTAACTTGTAGCAAAAGCAGTAGACTACAAATGCTAAAGTAACAGGAACAGATCCAATATGGAGTCAGATTTGTTCTTCCCTATTACAGCATGTGTATCAGTCAACAAATCAGTGCTTGAACATTTTTTTTAATATATAAAAAATTACCCACTATATATTGTCCTTCATTTTTTCTTTTCCACTTAAGAATGTAACTCAGACTTGTTCTCATGTCTGTAAACGCTGATCTTTTTAATTCCTTTCAATAATTGCTGAAGTTTCTGTTGTATGTAACATACTATATTTAAGCAATGATATATTAATGGAAATTTAAATTATTTAATATTTTTATCATTGTAAATATGCTACAATAAACACTTCAGATAAATAACTTGACATTTTTTGTCAGTGTATCCAACAGATAAATTCCCATGAAGTATTCAAAGAATGCATACCTTTTACTATGGATACTGACAAATTGCTCTCTTAAAGATTTAACAATTTACACTCTCATCATTTTACAACTGTGTGAGTGGCAGTTTCCCTGCAAATTCTCCAACACCAAATATAAACTATTTTTGACAAATGGACAGGTGAGAGTGTTATCACATTTCTTATGTCTTTGTTTGTTTGCATTTTCCTGGTGATTTATGAGAAAGTAAATATGTTCACAGGCTTATTGCAATGCATACAAGCACACACAGACACACAATTTCTTTTGTAGCTAGTGTTCTACACTAGCTTCTATCAAGGAAAGCTCTTTTGCAAGGTTGGATGTAGAAGTGAGCAACTTGAAGTAATGAATATACAGTAGAAGACCACATTATGTAACAAACACAGTCTCATAGGGCAGAGCAAAGAGTTGTTGGGAACAATGGAGTGGGACCTATTCACAGGACCTTCCTATTCACAGGAAGCAAAATAGAGGTTTAATCAAGAAACATTAGTGGAGGTAATATAAACAAAGCTTTTAAATATTTTATTTAAAATTTGGTTTAGCATGGCCTCCTGGGTTTTAGCATCTATCATAATAGGATTATGCCTGGGTAGCTGCAGGTCCCAGAATGAAAGACATGAAACTGACTTGAACCTGAACCCGAACAATCCCAGAAGACCTTCAGAGATTTGACCAATAAGTAAATGCTTGTTGAGACTATGGAACTCTTTGTTACACAGCATTATCTTGGCAGAACCCTGAGTAATATAATTACATAATTAAACAGCACATAGACCATATTATTATCATTATCTAAAGAAAGGCTCAGAGCATTTAAGTAACCTGATCAAGAGGATATGTTAAAGAAGAGTCAGTCATGATGATATAAACCTATATCAGAACACAAAGATAGAAGAGTGATTTTTTTTCCATTATATATTATGGTCCTCTGAAAAATTTTAAAGTCATTGAATACAGTGAGGTGAGGGCAATAACAAGGACGTTAATTCAAAAGGTAGGTAATGTGTGATTTAAAGTAGAGTAAAATGAAAGAATGGGTTAGAATTAAAGAAGGTCAAAGGAATGGAGTAATATGTAACAGATAATAAGAGCAAATTCAGGATATTTGAATTTTGAAGTATTGCTATCACTGAGATACCCCTTTTACAGTGCTAAATCAAGTAGGATAAACCATTTAGCAGGCACGTACTCGATACCCTTCACTGTGGTAAATAAAGCAGAATTATTGGGAAAATTCTCTTCTTTCAGAAAAATTATACCCATACACTACAATCCTTCTAACAAATAATCAGTGGTTTTACCTTGGAAAATTATATACGTAGAACAAGAGGCAGCAAAAGTACTGAGAATTCTACAATCTATTCTGTCCACCAGACAGGACATGCATTTCTTTTCCAAAATTGCTCAACTTCTATATGTGAAGTACATTGCAATGCTCATTGCGGTAAAAAATGAAACTATTAAGTGGACAATTATAAAACAACGTATGTAGGTAGTAGTGGCCGGATAATCTCCTTTTATACATGTTACTAATAAGGGAAGTAGAATTATGCAAGTAAGTACAGCAAAATATATTATTTTTCCAAGAAATTAGAAGTTAGTGGGAATTAAACAAATAAATCTAACAACACACGTAACACTACAAAAAATAAAATAAAATCTTAAAAAAAGGTAGTGAATTTGTTTTCAGAGATCCTATGTTACAAATAGACACACACACACACACACACACACACACACCCTTCATTAACAGTTGGAATAAATCTCCTAATAGATACTAATTTTGTATTAGTTTCCTTTGATGGCTTGAATACGCCACTTAAATTGTTTCATTGTCACAAAGCAACATTATGGGAGAATAAGCTTTTTGCCCTAGCCTCCACTCATACAAATAATTTGGTTCATACCACTATGTTTGGACTTCCTATTGCTAAGCATTTAGGTAGTGTCAACTGAAACAAAATGCACAGCCTAAAAGTTGAGAAATAGGTTTTATTTGGCAGATAAAACTGAGAACTTAAAGCCTGGGATGTAGCCTCTCTGAGAAATTGTTCCAAAGAGGTAAGGGAGGAGCCAGGATATAGAGGAGTTTTTGCAACAAAGACCAGATAGTCAGAACATCAAAAGATTACTGTTAATTAAAGAAAACCTGACACCTCATGTTAATGAACTTAGCACTTTTCTATGTATGGGAGCCAGTATCCTGTGCTTCTCATCCTGAGTCTCCTCAGGGTGCACCTTTGGAGTGGGGGAATGGCTGCAGGGGCTGATGCCTTGATGGCAGGCATCCTATTTCTATCCTGGGTTCTGCTCATCATTGAGGCAGCTGTAATGTGATGACGATGGCTGCAACATCCTTTGTTTACTGACATGGCAGGCAACATTTTTCGCTGACAATAGCTCTATGTAATATGTGTGTATCAATCAGAGTCTAGTTAGAAGACATAAAACCTATCAGGCATTTGAAGAAGAAAATTTTACATACAGAATTGTTAACTCGGTGGTTAAAGGTTAAAAGAAAACCATAAGGTATACAGAAGTTGCAAATGGGTAACTCAGCTACTGCTACCCTGAGAACCCCAGGAAATGTGAACAAGAAGTGGACAGACTTAATATATCTTTCTACCCACAACTTAAATTCAGATCTCTTTGGAGAGGGTGTGGCTGCCACTAGGACACCAGTTTTCCAGGGCTGAAGAAACTTGTCAGAGGGAGCAACCCAAGGCTCATATGCGAGAGTGGCCTGCCAGGGGCTGAAAACTTTCCGGATGCCGAGAGCCATGGCTAGCCTACGAAGGTCCCTAAAGCCAGTACTGTTAGACCTCCTGTAAGCTGATTTGCTGGCTCTCACGCCCTCAAAAGCAGCACATCAGAAGCAGGAAAGCCCTTCCTGTAGGGCCCCTTCAGCTCTTTCTAGTGACAGAGCTAACACTGAGACAGCTGCAAAAGCAAAATGTCTACAGCCCACAGCTTCAGTACAGTCAGGCTCCATACCTGTGTGTTCTGCATCCCCGGACTCAACCAACCTCCTATCAAAAATATTTGGAAAAAATTCCAGAAAGTTCCAAAAAGCAAAACTTGAACTTGCTACTCACTGGCAACATTTGTATTGTATTTACAACTATTTACATAGTACTTACATTGTATTAGGTGTTATAAGTAATCTAGAGGTAAAGTATATGGGAAGATGGGCATAGTTTATAGGCAAACACTCTGCCATTTTCTATAAGGGACTTGAGCATCTGAAGATTATTTGCAGGAGTCCTGGGACGAATCCCCTGCTAATATTGAAGGATGACTGTATTGCTAAGTAGGACAAAGTAGGGGAGGGCTGGCAATGAATTCTACCTGGCACAGCATGTATCAGGTAGATCAAACATGCACCGTGGTCTATTTTCCCACTTCCACATGTTTTCCTTTTATGGAACAGAATTAGCTACAGCCTTTTCTGTTTCATTTTCACATTTTGAACAAGCCAAAATTCTATGGGAAAAAAAAAAAAAAGAGAAGTCAGAAATCCTGTCAAAACTTGGCTCAGAGGCAACACCAGCAGCCTGATTTAGTCACTCTGCTTTATAGCAACTTACATAGAGACGTCTCCCATTGTAGCGGGGTGTTAGCCTATTTAATTGAATAACTTTCCAGGAAGTTATCAGAAAAACAAAGTGACATGAACGTCTTAGTTAGCTACATATTTCTGGAAATACTGACAACTTGAATTAAATTATGCACATCTCTCTTTAAAGAAGCAAGATGAATGAAGAGAGATGGAGTGTATGTCAGCATTCCTCAGCCTGCTTTCATGGAACGGGGAACATTTCAAATAATTTAATGTTAGATTAACTTTCTGTTTGCCTCATTTCCCTGTGATTAAATGTATGATTCTTCACTGGAACAGTTTATCCTATATATCATGCCATGAGAATCAATAAAGAGATCCAACTAATCAAGGTAGCAAATACTCTTTTGTAACCTAGACTTTTTAATATATTTTTTCAAATTCAGTTCAGCTTAACAAAACTACTCCTTTTTTTTTTGCAAATTAATCAACTTTCTTTTTTAGAGCAGTTTTAGATTCACAGCAAAATGGAGCAGAAAGTATAGAGAGTTGCCATGTACCCTTGCTGCTACAAATCCTCACTTGCTGTGAACTTCCTGCCCCATGACGGTACACACTGGGTACAGTCATAAGCCTACACTGACACATCATCATCTCCCAAAGTCTTTGGTTTATATTATGGTTCATGCTTGGTGTTTTGCATTCAATGGGTTTATACAAATGTATAAAGACGTTTATCTACCACTGGAGTATCATACAGCATGTTTTACCATCAAAATCCTCTGCGCTCTGTTCATCCAGCCCTTCCTTCACCCTCACTCCCAGCTCCAACTTCTGGAGACCACTGGTCCTTTTACCATCTCTGAAGTTTTGCCCTTTTCAGGATTCCATGTATTTGAACTCTGTAGTATTTTTAGAGTGGCTACAGTATGTAGCCAAAATTTTTAGAGTGGCTTCTTTCACCTAATAGTATGCATTGAAGGTTCCTCCATGTTTTTTTATGGCTAAATAGCTCGTCGATTTTTACTCCTGAATGATATTCCATTGTCTGGATGCACCACGGTTTGCTCATCATTTACCAACTGAGGGGCATCTTGGCTGCTTCCAAGGTTTGCTAGTTATGAATAAAGTTGCTATAAACATCTGTGAGAAGGTGTCCGTGTGGACAGACGTTTTCAACCTATTTGGGTAAATACCAGGAAGTGCGATTGCTGGGTGTATGGCAAGAATTGTTTCGTTTTGTAAGAAATTGCCAAACTGTCTTCCAAAGTGGCTGCACCATTTAGCATTCCCACCAGCAATGAATGAAAGTTTCTGCTGCTGCACATCCTTGCCAGTGTTTGGTGCTGTCGGTGTACTACGTTACGGCTATTCTAAATAAGTATATAGTGGTATCTTCATTGTTTTCATACCAGGTGCTTCTTAATCATTAACTCGTAAAGCCCTAGTAATTGAATATTAGCATCGTTAGTTTTTCCAGAGAAAATACTTAGATATTGTTAAATTGTTTTCTAAGTTCACATATATGGTAAAGAGTAGAACTGATACTCCAGTACAGGTTTATCAAGCCCCAAATAAATTCATTTTTCTCTATGCGATGCTGTCAGGTGTCCAGTTCTGTTGTGTAGATTAAACATGCCACACGAGCAAAGGGAAGAGTGTGTAGCAGCCACACTTGTCCCCTGCCCCTAATGGTTTAGGGAACCATATGAAAGAGGCACGGAATGCCTTATCTCAAGTCAACGCCTAAGTTCCCTATTATCCTCAACCCCCGACACCTCTGCTTATCTCTCTCCATTCCCAAACTTCTGTATTATTATTCCTTTTCTGCTTGAGTATTCACTCAGGCCTCAACAGTCCCTTCAGCATCTGTGGCAGAAGCAGCAATATTCTAGCAGCAGGATTCAGCTAATCATTCAGTCTGATAGGTGGCAGAACATACCTACCGGATATGTTCATGTCATCAGGCCCCATGTGCATTCTGAAAGGGATAGGTCACTGGACTTACTGGATTTAACCTCCTTTCTCTATCCCTCCTTCACTATTAAGTGACTACCCATGTAACCATTTACCAGATGAAGACACAGAACTCCCTGGAACCTTGGAAGCAGCCCCTACCATATACTGTTCTTACATCATATGCTTTTTCTTCCCCACCCACTGGAAACATTTCAACTTTTATCATAATTATTTTCTACCAGTTAGTTCTCATTTTCCACTTATAAGTGAATCCTTAAAATTAATATTTTATTTTTGCTTGCTTTTAAACTACATATAAATGGAATATACCACATGTACAGGAGTACCTCAGAGATATTAAGGGTTTGGTTCCAGACAACTGCAATAAAATGATTTGGGCAGTAAAGTGAGTCACAGAATTTTTGTTTTCCTAGTGTATATAAAAGTTATGATTACACTAATAGACTACATGGTAGTCTATTAAGTGAGGAATCACATTATGTCTTAAAGAACAATGTACCTACCGTAATTTTTAAAAGTATTTTATTTCTAAAAAATGCTAACCATCATTTAAGCCTTCAGTGAGCTGTAATGCTTTTGCTGGTGGAGGGTCTTATCTTGATACTGATGGCTGCTGACTGATCAGGGCTGTGGTTTCTGAAGGTTAAGTGGCAATTTCTTAAAATAAGACAATAATAAATGTTGCTGCATTAATCAACTCTTTCACAAACAATTTCTCTATGGCATGAAAGGCTATTTAAGAGCCTTTTCCCCACAGTAGAACTTCTTCTAAAATTGGAGTCAGTCCTCTCAAAACCTGTCATTGCTTTATCAACTAAGTTTATATAATATTCTAAATACTTTGATGTCATTTCAACAATGTTCACAGTATCTTCACCAGGAGTAGATTCCATCTTAAGAAAACACTTTCTTCACTCATCTAAAAGAAGCAACTCTTCATTTATTAAAGTTTTACTATGAGACTGCAGCAATTCAGTCAGAGCTTCAGGTTCCATTTCTGATTCTATTTCTCTTGCTATTTCCATCATATATGCAGTTACTCCCTCCACTGAAGTCCTGAGCCCCTCAAGGTCATCCATGAGGGTTGGAATCAACTTCTTCCACACTCCTGTCAATGTTGATCTATTTACCTCTCCCACGAATCCTAGATGTTCTTAATGGCATCTAGAATGGTAACTCCTTTCCAGAAGGTTTTCAGTTGACTTTGCACAGATCCATCAGAGGAATCACTCTCTATGGCAGCTATAGCCTTACAAAATGTATTTTTTAAATAATAAGACTCGAAAATTGAGATTACTCCTTGAACCATGTCTTCAGAATAGATGTTGTGTTAGCAGGCATGAAAACAACATTAATCTCACTTTATATCTCCATCAGAGCACCTGGGTGACCAAGTGCATTGTCAATGAGCAGTAATCTTTTGAAAAGAATCTTTTTCTTCTTTTTTAAGCAGTAGATCTCCACAGTGAGCTTAAAATATTTAGTCAACCTTGTTGTAAACAGATGTGTTCTCATTCAGGTTTTGTGGTTCCATCTATAGAGTCCAGGCAGAGTAGATTTAGCATAATTCTAAAGGGTCCTAGGATTTTCAGAATGGTAAATGAGCATTGGTTTCAACTTAAACTCACCGATTGCATTAGCCCCTAACAAGATAGTCAGCCTGTCCTTTGAAGCTTTGAAGCCAGGGTTTGACTTCTCCTCTCTAGCTATGAAAATCCTAGATGATATCTCCTTCCAACACTAGGCTACTTCGTCTGCATTAAAAATTTGTTGTTTAGTGTAGCTCTTCATTAATTATCTTAACTAGATATTCTGGATAAGTTGCTGCAGCTTCTACATCAGTGCTTACTGTTTCATCTTGTACTTTTATGTTACGGAGACGGCTTCTTTCCTTAAACCTCATGAACCAACCTCTGCTAGTTTCAAACTTTTTTTCTGCAGCTTCCTCACCTCTCTCAGCCTTCATAGAATTGAAGAGAGTTAAGGCCTTGTGTTGGATTAGGTTGTGTCTTAAGGGGATGTTGTAGCTGGTTTGATCTATCCAGACCACTAAAACTTTCTCAATATCAACAATAAGGCTGTTTCACTTTCTTATCATTCATGTTTTCACTGCAGTAGCACTTGTAATTTCCTTCAAGAACTTATCCTTTGCATTCGCTAACTTTTTGGTGCAAGAGGCCTATCTCAGCTTTGAAATACCTTCCTCAGTAAGCTTCGTCATTTCTAGCTTTCGATTTAAAGGAGAGATGTGTGACTCTTCCTTTCACTTGAACACTTAGAGGCCATTGTAGGGTTATCAATGGCCCTCATTTCAGTACTGTTGTGTCTCAGGGAATATGAAGGCCTGTGGAGTGGGAGAGAGATTGGGGGAGCAGCCAGTCAGCGGAGCAGTCAGAACACACACAACATTTATCAATTAAGATTTTCGTCTTGGGCTTTCCTGGTGGCGCAGTGGTTGAGAGTCCACCTGCCGCTGCAGGGGACACGGGTTCGTGCCCCAGTCTGGGAAGATCCCACATGCCGTGGAGCGGCTGTGTCCATGAGCCATGGCCGCTGAGACTGTGTGTCCGGAGCCTGTGCTCCGCAACGCGAGAGGCCACAGCAGTGAGAGGCCCGCGTACCGCAAAAAAATAAATAAATAAAAAAATAAGATTTTCGTCTTATATGGGTGTGGTTTGTGGTGTAGAATTATAATAGTAACATCAAAGATCACTGATCACAGATGGCCATAACAAATATAATAATTATGAAAAAGATTGAAACATTGCAAAAATTACCACAACATAACACAGACACACAAAGTGAGCAAATGCTCTTGGAAAATGGTGCTGATACATTTGTTTGATGCAAAGTTGCCGCAAACCTTCAATTTGTGAAAAACAATATATTGAAACAGAATAAAAGAAGCACAATAAAGTGAGGTGTGCCTGTAGGTGAGTTTCTCTAGGGCAGGATTTCTCATCCTCAGCACTACTATTTGGGGTTGGATCATTTTTTGTTGGGGGTGGGAATTGCTCTGGGCACTGTAGGATATTTGGCAATATCCCTGGCTTCCACCCATTAGATGCCAGAGGCACAGCCCTCTTTCACTGTGCAAACCAAAAATAGCTTTACACATCACTAAATGTCCCCTGAGAGACAAAATTGCTCTGAGTTTAGAGCCACTGCAGCACGGTAGAGTAGTTATTATGAATTTTGCTGACCAGATATTTCAGAATATTTACCATCTAAACACTGATTATACGTGCTGACCTTTTGTGGTGGTTGAATGAGGTATATAACTAGTCAAGACTATGAGTTGTGAGAAAAATAATTGTGTCTCCCCCAGGTTAGAACATTTAATTGCTGCTGCAAGACCCTCTCCCCCTACTACTTTTTTCTTCCTCTGGGTCAGTGTCCAGAAACATTCAGAATGGAGGCTGATTTGTCTGCTTAGGTTGCTAAGAGACTATTAGAAGCAGCGAATCCCTACCTACACTCAAAAGACATATGTGATGTGTAAGAAAGGAATCTTTCTTTAAACAGCTAGACTTTGAGGATTGCTTGTTATAGAAACTGTTACAGAACGTGTTATAGAAACTTGTACCTAGAACTAGGGTACTATCATAATAATAATTTTAAAAAAGCCTAAAATATATGACTGGCTGCAGGCAGAAAGAAAACTATTATTGAGAGTTGGAAACATGGCAATCCATGAAATGAAGAGGCAAAATACTAGGTCATATTATCGTCTGTGATTTGAAAAGCAGACAATATACCTCACACATATTATGGTTTTAGGAACAGAGGTTGAAAACAGAATGTTAATAGTGTTTGTCTATTGGCTTCCATTTGATTTCATTTGATATGGTTACTCTAAGAAAAAAGCAAATCTCCTATTTGGAAGAAGGTGTTAAAGGGAATAGAAAAAGTTCAGGAATTTAGGGACTTCCAGATTTACAGTAAAAGATAAAATTGAGAAATTGCTATGAGCAACCAAGGCCAATGAGAGCTCAGCATAATGGCAACTCGTAAATCTAGGGTAAATCCAGACACCAATGGTTAAAATGCCTGAAGGGGTTGAGATAACCAGGTAATCTTAACGGTAATTTTTTTGGGGGGGCGTAAGGGTATTGCTCTCTCATCAAACTGATAGACTCAGGGGCTTTTCTGGTGGCTCAGTGGTTGAGAGTCCGCCTGCCGATGCAGGGGACACGGGTTCGTGCCCCGGTCCAGGAAGATCCCCCATGCCGCGGAGCGGCTGGGCCCGGGAGCCATGGCCGCTGGGCCTGCGCGTCCGGAGCCTGTGCTCCGCAACGGGAGAGGCCACAACAGTGAGAGGCCCACGTACCACAAAAAAAAAGAAAAAAAAAAAACTGATAGACTCAGAATATCCACAATAAAAACCAGATAAAGAGAAATGTCTAGTCTGTCTATATGGCTAACGACACATGGAGCTGTATACAATCAAATAGGTAACAAGCAACATTTTTGAAACTAAGATTTGAAGATTTTTTCTGCCAAAGACACGATAATCCTACACTAAAAATGTTTCTGGCTGTGTGAGATTTACAAAAATCCTTTGGAACCAAAATCATTTACTAACAAGAAACAAGCTAAAAAGTCTTCCTTACCCACTGTCCTACCTTCCCTGGAGGACTTATTCTCCAAGGCCTACTTCAGAAGTGGCCAAGGAGAAGGATAAAAATGCAAGTGTTGAGAATATATAGTTTTGGACTCTATTTGCAATGATGTTTGCATGGTGAACAGCTTTGGAAAATAGAAATAATGTCTCTTCAGGCAAAAATCTGGAATGTTTACTGTCCAGTATAATAAAGATAATGTCTCCCTCTGAATCAGGTATTCTTACTGCCCCTTATAAAAGATATTTGTTCCTTTAAATTCTTTTTTTTTCTTTTATAATGCAACCCACTGTATATTCAAGGATCATCTGGCCCTCTGAGTGTCACACTCTGGGAATTTGGGGCTCTGGGGACAGGCACAAGAAAATGCTGATTTTCTTGCTTGTGTAGTTGCTGTGAATAAGAAAATTCTTTGCCTCTATTCCAGGAGTCACAATTTCCTATTAACATCTATGAAACTATACCAGGCTACCTTGTTTAGTCGTAAGTATGGTAGCATCTCAGACCCTTCACAGTTTTTGACAGAGAAGACCATAGAGGATATGTCAAGGCAACACACAGAAATACACATCATATAATGAGGAATAAATAGAGTGAGATTCAGACCTTAAAATCTTCTTCCTACCCACTAATCTCAGAATAAGTGTCCTTTGGAATGTCTGCTCAACGCGATTTTAGAATTGCTACAGACTAATGAATTGTGTATGGTCCTTATTTTTCTCTTTCCTAAATAGCATTGTTTGTTGTGACTAGAATTTTTCTAAACCACAATTATATATTAGGTGTATGGAGTGTACATAACTTGTGCTTTTAGTTCAATAGCACTCATATCTGTAATTCATGTTATAGCTCACTCAGGGAAAATGGTACTTGAGCTTGTTAATATGACTGAACATTCGAGGTGAGTATATTTTATCACTGGGAGAGACAGTATGTCAAATATTTGATGACTAGAAGGAAGACTGTGATAGACTTACCAGGTGCCATTTTTGTGTCGGTCAGCTTCTACGTCCAGTTCAGTTACATTTTTCAATTTATATTTCTTCATAATTCCATTTTATCTTAATTGTTTCAGTTTTAGTACATTTTTCAACTAGTTAATTCTCCCGTTTTTTTCTTCTTCAAATGTATCTCGATAGTAGTGATCCTTTCCACTGCTACAAGAAATGTTGGAATCCAGATGGTAAGTTTAAATACATAAACACACACAAACACACACACACACATGCTCACACACACCAATTTTTGGAGTTTTTGCTTTATATCTAGATACCAACATGAGGAAAACTATCTTTATACTACTGAGTCTTCCAGCCCAGAAACATTGTATACTCCTTCATTTATTTCAATCTTCTTTAATGATCCTCAATATTTTAATATTTTGTTTTGGTAAAATTCTTTATATATTTGTTTAGATTTAGTCCTAGGTATTTTTATTTTGATGCTACTGGAAATCAGATATTTTAGTTTCTTTTTTTTCCTTTTATACAGAAGCACAGTAGATTTTTTTTAATATATTGATTTAATACTCTTCACAAACTTACTAAAAATAATATTTAACTATAGAATCCTTTAGATATTCTTTCATATATATCCTATCATATGTGAATAATGACTAGTTTTTTTCTCTTTCTAATCCCATTAACTTTATTTGTTTTTCTTACCTTATTCTATCTGTTAGTGAGTCAAAATTGTTAACTAGAAAATGTTCTCAGTCATAATTGTAGCCCACTTTATATTGTTCCTTTTCTCAAAGGGAATACTTTGAACATTTTATCTTCAAGGAAGATAGTTGTAGATTTTTATACTGCTAAATTATTACATCCTGATCACAGAAGGGATAGATGCTTTGGAATTTGTATAAATAAGGCATAATTTACCTGACTAGCTTGGTTAAAATTAGTTAAAATAAGGTAGAAATATTTCTCAGCTATAGCCATATCTTAAAAACCACCTTTAGCACAGTTCTCTGATAAAACTTTCTATGAAGATGGTAATGTTCTATTCTGTACTGTCTGCTGTGTCTATGAAGCTCTTGAAACGTGGTGAGTGCAACCCAGGAAGCAAAGTTTTAATTTTATTTGTTTAATTAATTTAATTTAAGGAGCCACGTGTGACTATTGGTCTCTGTCTTTGGGACATCACAGCTTTAGAGAAATTTTCTTTGCCAAATAGAGGCCATAAGTAACACCAACTTATAGCTGGTGACAAGATTGAAGAGAACAAAGAAAAAATTCAGTACATTGTTATAAAATTTTTCACATAAATTTCTGATCATTGCAAAATCAGGAGGGAGAAGTCTGTTATTATCATTAATATACTGAGACAATGTTCATTTCCATAGTGTGCTGAGGACCCACACTGCTTTAATTCTTAAGTGATATTTATGTGGCCGTGCCTCCACTCAGTATAAAATCTTTCTCCCCCTCCCACATTCCATCATGAAAAACCAGATTTTCATGTGACAACTAAGGAATCTGATAAGCTAAATTACTAATAATTTTTGTGATATAAGAGGCTGCGATGTCAGATTTATTTACATTGCTTATAACACCCAGAAATATTATCTTTTATACAAAAATAATGAATTTCAAATGGCCTTCGGCTAAGGAAAATTTATTTATGAAAAGCTAATTATTTAGAATGCTCTAAGCCCATTCAAGTGCATGGGGCCCTTGGGAACCCTGACCCTGAGGATCAGAAAAGTCATATTAGGCATCGTCTTAGTTCATGCTGCTATAATGACATACCATAGACTGGTATCTCTCATGGTCTGGAGACTAAAATCCAGGGTCAGGGTGCCAGCATGATAGGGTTCTTGGTGAGAGCTCTCTTTTTGATTTTGTCCTCACAGGGCCAAACTTTTCTTTTCTTGGATCGGGCATGCAGATAGATCTTATATGTCTTTCTTCTTTTATAAGAGCACTACCCCCCATCATGAGGGCTCAGCCCTCATGACCTCATCTAAACTTATTTACCTCCCCAAAACCTTACCTCCAAACATCATCACATCGATGATGAGGGCTTCAACATAGACATGTGGGGAGGACAATCATTTAATCCACAGCAGGTCTAAACCACAGATTAAGATAGGCTTCAGGGGTCGAAAAAGACAAAGAAAACTGGGGGCAAAATCGTATGCATTTGCCAATATCCAAAATTCCATGCGGCTTGCTATACACTGAATTCTGTGAAAAGGGGAATGTGGTGGAATAACACCAAGATGAAGCCTAGTGTGGGTGTGATAACTGAACCTTCACTACCTCTACTCTCAAGTATGGGTTCTAATGTGTCTTTGGATTTTCCATGATACTGGCACCCCATTAATTTCTCATTTTGGCCTTCTATTTTTAACAAGATCCAATTAATGGCTCATATCTTATTCTTGTTACAATCATTTTTATAAAAATTTGATTTAATCTCTTGCTTTTTCAGCCATTTCTATGGTAGAGATGGAGCTTTAGACTGTCCATCAAATTAAATATGAAATTAATGCTCTAAAGGAATTTTGTGGGTTCTTGGCACTTGGCGATTTTGGCAAGAACGTGTACAAACCACTCAAAGCAATCAAGTTTTCTTTGAAAGGCTGTGTAGTATAAGGAATATAATAACTTGACTTGATTGCTCGATCTCCTTTTGTTTGCCTCATCACAGCCATTTGCTTATAAGATATTAAACTTTTTTTTTTTTTTTTTTGTGGTACGCGGGCCTCTCACTGTCGCGGCCTCTCCCACTGCGGGGCACAGGCTCCAGACGCGCAGGCCCAGCGGCCATGGCTCACGGGCCCAGCCGCTCCGCGGCACGTGGGATCCTCCCGGACCGGGGCACGAATCCGCGTCCCCTGCATCGGCAGGCGGACTCTCAACCACCGCGCCACCAGGGAAGCCCAGATATTAAACTTTTATATGAGATGAGAAGAGATATAGGGTAATGCCAAGAATAGCCTGACTTCGGGAAAAAAAAATCTATTAAGGCAATTATTCATTTTTGTAAGCTAAATGAAAGATAACAATGAAAAATCATAACACTGTGCAGATTGTAACCCATTTTCCCCACAGTGTTTCTATTTCTACACTTAAAGTGGTACAGTTTTACTGCCCGAAAGACTGAAGGAGGCATGTAGTACACTGTAATGTCCTTGAAATATTCTGACTACATCTTGAATTCCAGATCTCTTTCATGACTTCAGGGGGTGATTCTTGAAAAGAATGCTTTTATTCCCTTCATAAGTTAGGTAAAAATCATACTGAGTAGAGATTGGGGATGGGAGGATGGTGGAGTGGGAGGTGGGGAAGGAGAAAGGAAGTGGTTTGCCTTTTTAAAAGAAGTTTGGAAAGTAAAATGGGTGTTTGCTGACAACAGAGCAACAGTCATGCCTCCATTCGCTAGTTCTGATTATATTGCCTCTGCATGAGTCAGACAAGTCCAGACGATCTAATGGAAGAGAGAGGGTACTGCTGATTTGTACACAGGCATGAGATATCACAGTGACACAGACAGCATCTTGAATCTCCTTATACTTTGGTGCTATTTTATTTCAAAAATACTTTTTTTCCTGTTTTTTTAATTGAAATACAGTTGATTTACAACATTGTGTTAATGTCTGCTGTACAGCAAAGTGATTCTGTTATACATATATATACATTCTTTTTTTAAATATTCTTTTACACTATGGTTTATCATAGGATACTGAATACAGTTCCCTGTGCTATACAATAGGACCTTGTTGGAATACTACTCAGCCATAAAAAAGAACGAAATAATGTCATTTGCAGCAACATGGATGCAACTAGAGATTATCATACTGAGCAATACTTCAGAAAGAGAAAGACAAATACCATATGATATCACTTATTTGTAGAATCTAAAATATGACACAAATGAGCTTATTTACAAAAAATACTTTTAATAATAAAACAAATTAAATTGGATGACAAAAGAAAAAAAAATCAGATGTACATATGTTCTTGAATGGGGATTAAAACCTTGGCAACAATATCAGGAATTTCAGTACAATATTAGAAATTAATGACCGGGAGAGGTCAAGGTCAAGTCTCTTCTTAGCTCTACTTTGTTTTTTTTTTTTCCAGAGGGGTGGGTGGTGGGGGATGCTTAGTTTTTCAGTGCTTTTGAATTAGGAAAGAATAAGGAAAACTATGTTATGTAAATGAATGAGACTAAATGGAAAATCACCTTGATTGTTATTGAAGGAAAAACTATCTAAACCTAAGCTCCCATTACAAGTATATGCCGTGGAGCTGTTAACTACAGTCAGGCCCTCTGTATCCATGGGACCTGCATCTGTGGATTCAACCAAACTTGTATTGAAATTTTATATTTAAAAAAAGTTCTGGGGCTTCCCCAGTGGCACAGTGGTTAAGAATCCGCCTGCCAATGCAGGGGACACGGGTTCGAGCCCTGGTCCAGGAAGATCCCACATGCCACGGAGCAACTGGGCCCGTGCGCCACAGCTACTGAGCCTGCACTCTGGAGCCCGTGAGCCACAACTACTGAGCCACAACTTCAGTGCCACAACTACTGAAGCCCGCACACCTGAAGCCCGTGCTCCGCACAAGAGAAGCCGCTGCAATGAGAAGCCCACGCACTGCAACGAAGAGTAGCTCCGCTCGCCGCAACTAGAGAAAGCCTGCGTGCAGCAACAAAGACCCAACGCAGCCCCCCCAAAATAAATAAATTTATTTTAAAAGTTCCAGAAAGTCCTAAAAAGCAATATTTGAAATTGCTGCATGCCAGCAACTATTTACATAGTATTTGCACTGCATTAGGTATTATAAGAAGTCTATGTTGAGCTTCCCTGGTGGCGCAGTGGTTGAGAGTCCGCCTGCCGATGCAGGGGACGCGGGTTCGTGCCCCGGTCTGGGAAGATCCCACATGCCGCGGAGCAGCTGCGCCCGTGAGCCATGGCCGCTGAGCCTGCGCATCCGGAGCCTGTGCTCCACAACGGGAAAGGCCACAACAGTGAGAGGCCTGCGCACTGCAAAAAATAAAAAAAAAATAAAAAGTCTATGTTATAAGACCACGGACCAAAATCTCCAAACAATAAAAAGTCCATAGGTAGATAGTCAAGAGTTGGTTAACTCAGCAATAAAATGATTTCTTGGCAGTTGCTCAACTTTTCTGCAATTTTCTTGGATTTTCCTCATATGGCAACAATACAGCTCCTACAGCTCTAAGAATTAGGTTATTACTCAATAAGAAAAAGGCCATGACGTTAGTTGAGGGCGTTCCAGGAAGGGGCTTATCAAAGGTCTATTTAATTGAATCAAGGAGAAAAAACTTTCCTGGAATTTAACAAGCAGATTTCCCTTTTCATCTCATTTGGAAAACTGGGTCACATAACAGTCCCTAAAGCTCACTGGCAAAGGAGAATGAGATTACCGCAACTGAATAGATCAATTATAATGCATCCCCTGGAATGGACACCAACTTCCTGATTCCTGACAATATCTAGATTATTTAGCAAGGAAGAAAGATGGGATATTTGTTGGTTTGCTATCTACCAGGTTTGTCTACAGAAACATTTTTAACTGAATAAATTAAATAAAGCTAACAATGAGATTAACTTGTCATTAATACAGACATATCTTGTTTTATTGCTCTTCACTTTATTACCCTTCACAAATATTGGGTTTTGGGGGGGGGGGGGTTTGTTTTTTGGATTTTTTTTTCTTTTTACAAATTAAAGATTGTGGCGACCCTGTGTCGAGCAAGTCTATTGGTACCATTTTTCTGACAGCATTTGCTCACTTTGTGTCTCTGTTTCACAATATTTCAAACCCTCCACCAGCAAAAATATTACGACTCTTTGAAGGCTCACAGGATGGTTAGCATATTTCGTCTTCTTGGAGAATTATAATGATAATTATGTATTTCCCCTCTTTATCTCTGATAATTTCCCTGCTCTATAGCTTGCTTTGAAATAAATGCAATTATTCCATCTTTCTTTTGATTTGTCTCAGTACAGTATATCTTTCTCCATATCTTTACTTTTCACCTAGCTGAGTTCTTATATTTAAAGCACTTTTTTTTGGTAATTATCTATTTTTTTATCTAATTATGTAATTTTTAATCTAATTATCTATAGATAGGTCTTGTTTTTTATCCTCTCTTGACAATCTCTATCTTTTAAATGGTGTATTTTATTCATTGTAATGTTTCTTTTTTTTCTTGTTTTCCCTTCTTTACCTGCTTTCTGAAGTTTTAATTGAATATTTAATATTATTCCATTTTCTATTCTCTTACCATTTCAATTATACTTTTTTTTTTTTACTCATGGTCCTGGAGTTTGCAATCTTAGTTTCTAGTGATGACATCAATATAAGACTGTTACCTCTGCATTTTTGGCTTAAAGACTACAGGCGTCAGCAGGATTAGCATACAGAAAAGAGAGCTAGGTGTGAAGTGGAGGAGAGGTGAAAAAATTGAATCCATAAAGATAAACTGAAAACCATGAAGACAAGTTGAAACCTGCATCCATCTCCACCTGATGACCATTCATTATCGAACTACACTTGTGCCTGCCCAGAAGTAGGAAAGGTGGGACGATAAAGAAAGGTAGCTCTAGGAAATGTAGTTTCTGTTCAGCAAGGTCAAATGTATACAAAACTACAAGACCTTAGCTTTCCAAAATACATATGGAGAAATAAGAACCATGTAAACTAACAAATGAATGAAATGAACAGCACAGATTATAATTCTTACAAGTGTTGAGGAATGGAAGGTTTCTCTCGGCTGGGTCAATATAAGAAGGACAAACATAAAAGTGATTTTAAATTGAAAATTAATGTTTGACCCAGTTTTGATAAGGAGATGGGAGTAAGGTGGGAAAGAATTGTTAGTTTCACTTGTAATGGGTAGGAAGCTAATGTGGACAAAGTTGTGAACATGATAAATAGGATGGTGGGTAGAGGGACATAAACAGACTTTTCAACTAGAATCTAAGGTCCATATATGGGAGCAATAGAAAATAAACCTGGAAAGGAAGTGATGGCAGTTTGATAACTGATGGGATTTGCCACATAGAATTTTTTTTTTTTTTTTGCGGTACGCGGGCCTCTCACTGTTGTGGCCTCTCCCGTTGCGGAGCACAGGCTCTGGACGCGCAGGCTCAGCGGCCATGGCTCACGGGCCCAGCCGCTCCGCGGCATGTGGGATCTTCCCAGACCGGGGCACGAACCCGCGTCCCCTGCATCGGCAGGCGGACTCCCAACCACTGTGCCACCAGGGAAGCCCGCCACATAGAAATTTGAAAAATTTTCAGTAGACATTAGTGAGTTTTGAGTTGTAATAAAAGCAGTGTTTTTGGAAAATTACTCTAAATAGTAATTTTCAGTAAGTTTTAAAAGGAGGTAAGTGTAGAAATAAAAAGCTTTTGCAATATTCCAGAAATGAGGGTAGACTGCTCCGACAATGATCCCAGAGTGAGTAAAAAGAGATTGATAAAGGGAAAACAGAGAATTTATTCAAAGGAGGAAAAATTGTACTTATAGACTAAGGGTTATCAGAATGGGAGGGAAGGGGAAGTCAGAAATAAACTCCAGGGTGTGGCTGACGGTGGTAGCTTTGGAAGAAAGAATAGAAGTGTCTGCCTGCAATGTCAAGTGTAAGGTGAAGGCTGTAAGGTGAGTGCCCCTGTTCTCCAGTTCCCAGCTGCTTCTTCTAGACTGCAGAGATAGAATAAATCTGAGTCTCTATAATTGTAGGTGCACTCAACCATTGAGAGAGTACCCAAATTGGGCAAGGTTCAATCTCTTAAGTTGCTCTGCAAAAGACATCATAAAACAAGTTTTGCTTAAAAGCTCAATATTCTAAAATACAACCCAGTTAGAAATGAATCCCCAATAAATTATCCTTTATTTTCTTCTGGCTGATCAGTCTATCATAAAATGTACTGCTTGATTTTCAAAGATGTCAGTCTTCCTGGACAAGAAACATAAATCATTTCTACTTTCTCTACCCGCAAAAGATCTTGGATGGAGTATTTCCTTGGAGATTTTCCTGAGCATTGCATTTAGCCCTATGACTAAGTCCAAAGGAAATAATTTCAAGTTTCTTGCTTAAGTAATTTTCTTTTATATTGTTATTGTAAATGTCACTACCTTCACATGAAAGAAGTACAGAAATTATATGACTGTTCTCTTTCGAAAGAAAGAAAGAAAGAGAGAAAGAAACGAAGAAAGAAAGAAACAAAGAAGAGAAAGGAAGAGGAAAAGATATATAAAGAATAGAGAGAGAAAAAATAGAAAGAGTAAAAAGAATTTTTATACTTCATATGACATAGGGTTACCTCAACACTACTTTTATTAGGGTGGTTCTTGTAAGAAAAATACATAATTTTTGTAAGAACAGAATTTATGAAAATGTTGAACCTAAGTACAGACCAAGATCAGTTTTCATTGAAATGCAAGTGACCTTGTCCAGTTTAAATTTGGTAAGAGTTTGAATTTAAGTAAGCAATTTATTTGGCAGCAAGAAAAAAGAATATTTAACTAAGGCAGAAAGAGTCTGAGGAAGAAATAAAGAATTACTAAAGAAAAGATGCATTCAGTCAGAACAATTGGGGAAAAAGGTCAGATGTCCCTGGAACATATGATATGAAACCTATTGATTTGTAATTTTTAGTATTTCTTATGTAGTCTGAGCTAATATTTCTCTCTAGTCTATTATGAAAAAAGAAGTGCATGTGTGTATGTGTATAAAATACAATTTTTGAAAGGTAGAACTAAATCTTATTTAATTTCCTTTTTTTTCTGTTGCTTTTGAAGACATATCAAGAATAGAACAAAGAATTACTGATTGTCATGTTCTTTAGAGCAAAAGAATCTCATGCCACATCTGGATCTCCATCTCTACTTCCTTCTAATCTCCTTTACTCTGGAACAGTTTCTCAATCTTTTTCTTGATTTCGTGAAATAATTCTTCACATTCTCAAAAATCAAAGACCAGTAATTTCATAGAATGTCCCTCAAAGTAAGCTTGTCCAACACCTTCAATTCCAATCTAACACCATAGCCTTCATTCTGGTTCCCACCTCCATCTTTGCACCTTACTTCTTCAGCAAAGGAGAAGCCTGGTTCCTGTTGTCCATGTGTGTCTAATTGTTTGATCAATCCCCTTCACTGATTTATCTAAAATAAATTTTTGAAGATAGTAAAGAGTTCCCATATACCTCACA
Organism: Tursiops truncatus; assembly: GCF_011762595.2. Classification (NCBI taxonomy): domain Eukaryota; kingdom Metazoa; phylum Chordata; class Mammalia; order Artiodactyla; family Delphinidae; genus Tursiops; species Tursiops truncatus. The sequence continues at coordinate 99,627,284 of NC_047040.1, read as the reverse complement.
CTCAGTTTCTCTATCACTAACTAATAGCTTACATTAGTATGGTACCTTTGTAACAATTAATGAACTAATATTGATGTACTATCATTAACTGAAGTTCAAACTTTCTTGAGTTCTCCTTAGTTTTTACTTAGTGTCCTTTTGTTGCCCTTGTTGTTGTTATTGCTGTGCTAGAATTTCATCTAGGATATCAGTTTACATTTAGTCATCAATCATGTCTCCTTAGATTTTTCTTGGCTGTAATAGTTTCTCAGATTTCCCTTGTTTTTGATGAAATTGGTAGTTTTCAGGAGTATGGGTCAGATATTTTGTTGAATGAGCCTCAACTGGAGGATATCTGATGTTTTCCTCATGCTTATACTGGAGTCATGGCGTTTAAGAGGAAGATCACAGAAATAAAGTACCATTATTATCACATCATATCAAAGGGAAGATACCATCAACACGACTTATTGCCATAGATGTTAACCTTAGTCACCCAGAGGAAATAATGTTTTCCAGGTTTCTCTGCTGTAAAACTATTCCCTCCACCCCACTTCCACACACACCTTTCCATACTGTACTCTTTGGAAAGAATTTACTCTGTGCAGGGTTTCCCTGGTGGCGCAGTGGTTGAGAGTCCGCCTGCCGATGCAGGGGACACGGGTTCGTGCCCCGGTCCGGGAGGATCCCACATGCAGCGGAGCGGCTGGGCCCGTGAGCCATGGCCGCTGAGCCTGCGCGTTCGGAGCCTGTGCTCCGCAACGGGAGAGGCCACAGCGGTGAGAGGTCCGCGTACCGCAAAAAAAAAAAAAAAAAAGAATTTACTCTGTGCAGGCAACACTTAAGGAGTGGGGTGTGACGAGCCGCCTCCTTGAAGGTGGACTATCTATATAAATTACCTAATGACTTTCTGCTTGAAAATAAAGGGAAGAAGAAAGGAAGGAAGGAGATTTTCTTAAAGCTATTAATAAATGTCATAACTGGAAATAACTTATTTCCATGATCTATTAAAGTAATGTATATTGATCCTCATATCATGAAAAGCACGCTGTTACTTAAAGTACAGAATCTGCTTTAAATAATTTATCAATTATTAAAGGAAAGGAGGTACATGCTCAGATGTCTAAAACACAAGGTAACACATGAACAATTGTGAAAATGATTCAGATAAAAGTTCTGGGGGTTCAAGATTTAAAGTTTATTTCACTGGCAAATTTGAAACATTGCAGGCTTTGGAATAGTGCTGCATTACTAAGAAAAATTTCCATTAAATATGAAGCTGAGAGCGCCCCTGGCCTGGAATCCTTATGCGACTGGACCAAAATTTAGAGAAAGGCAGTCACTATACTGACCAGGATGTTAATCTTGATTACCAAGAGGACAGTTTGTTCTGACACTCAAGTATAGTTTTCTTGAGCCCAGGAGATTCACAGAGGATTCCATTATACATCTCTAACCAGTATTTCTGGTGAAGAAAACAGTGGCTTCCCAGTAAAAAGAAAACCTACCAAGGACTTGGATTATTTGTATAAAGTATGTTGCTAAAATGTTAGATTTTTGGCAATATGGCAGGAAGAAACATTAAACTTTTAGAATCTGTTCTAGAGTAGTCATGGAATGGGTGTGAGATTTCAAGAGGTTACAGGGCAAGTAGATTATAAAAAATTTAGAAAATGAGAATAAAGTACTTTCTAAATATTTGATGGGGGAAAAGAATCAGTTGCAGGACTGAAACGCTGGCCCACTCATGAGGCTGGATAATAAGGAATTATCAGGCTTGGGACCTCAGGGCTGCTTGCTTTCCTTCTGTCTCTTAATTCAGTTATTTACTTCTCCTGCACCAGTGAGATGATGAATAGTACTGCCATCAGTGTGTTAAAAACAACAACAGCAACAACAACACACAACTTGGGCTCTTTTGGGGTCCCCAAAGAAAATACTGGCAGGGCTTTCTCCCTCATAAAATGAACAAATGGCTCAAAACAGCCCCTGTGCCCAAACGTGCAAAGTGAGCCCTCAAAGCAGTGTGCTGGCTTCCTCTGACAAACAAAAGGCAAATTAAAAAAGAAAAAAAGGGGCTTCCCTCGTGGCGCAGTGGTTGAAAGTCCGCCTGCCGATGCAGGGGACGCGGGTTCGTGCCCCGGTCCGGGAAGATCCCACATGCCGCGGAGCGGCTGGGCCCGTGAGCCATGGCCGCTGGGCCTGTGCATCCGGAGCCTGTGCTCCGCAACGGGAGAGGCCACAACAGTGAGAGGCCCGCGTACCGCAAAAAAAAGAAAAAAAGGCAGGCAGTTTTCCCTTGCTTTTGAAGTGGGACAAGATGATAAAACAAAATAAATAGTTTGAGCAGCAAAATAAATAAATATCCACTAGCCCATATTAACATAAATAAACAACTTAAAAGATACAGACAGATAAATAGATATATTGATTGATTGATTGATAGATAATAGATAGGTGATAGGTGGGTAGATAGAGACAAGTCTGTCTAGAGAAATTCCTAATAATTTAAGTAGACTTTAGGTAGAAATTCCTAATAATTTAGAAAGAACTCTTTATTCTCACTTTTCAAACTTTGCCTTTAAGGAGGTGGATCACAGCTCCCCACTCATTAAGCGTGCGCTATGCATGGTAACTTTATACACAGAGCACAGTATATAAAGGGGAGGGGAAGAGTAACTTTACAGTAGAGAAACCTGACCAACACTAGCTCAGCCAGGTTATCAAGGTCGACATCAGCAATGGTAAGTCACCTCAACAGTATGTACCCTTGATATAATGAGAATGGCATCTTACCTCTGTGGTCTTCCTCTGCAAATCTCTACCCAATCTAATCATGAGAAAAATATCAGACAGACTCAAATTGAGGAACGTCATACAGAAAGTCTGATAGTACGTCTCAAAATTGTCAAGGTCATTAAAACAAGGGAAGTTTGAGAAATTCTCACAGCCGAGAGAATCCTAAGGAGACATGACAACTAAAAGTAATGTGATATACTGGGTGGGATTCTGGAAGAGAATAAGGATATGTATTAGGTAAAAATTAAGGGAATGTAAATAAAGTGTGGACTTTAATTAACAACAATGTATAAATATAAGTTCATTAATTGTTGCCAATGTACCACACTAATGCAATATGTTAATTATAGGGGAAATTGGTTGTGGGGTATATAAGTACTCTCTCTACTACCTTCACAACTTTTTGTCAATCTAAAACTATTCTAAAATTAAAAGGTTGTTTGAAAATAGGTCGTGACATAGAAACAGATGAAGACATTGAGGAAAAGACAAGTTAGTGAGTTACATTCTGCAGGAAACTGAAAGTATACAAGAAAGAGAATTGAAAATGCAAAAACTGCATGTGGTTCAAAGTGTACAGGAGGTACAAAGGGGATAAAATGAATGCAAAGGACATCAGTGTCCTATCAGTGAGGCGACTGAACACTGGAAAGATGTCACAAAGATCATATAAGTCCTTGTATAATAAGGACAAGCAGCAGAAATGCACAGATAAAAACAAGAGTAGGACTGAGACAGTGACCCAGCTCTTCCTAATGAGCTTGAGACTTGTTCTTAATGAAGAAAAACTGCTGCTCCAAACTCAACGTACAGCTCCTGGTACCGCTGGTAATATTAAAGCTTGATAAGAATGCTCATTAGACCAAGACACAATAAGATCTTCAATAATTGGGACTATATTATTTGAATTATGTCATCTAGCAGTTATTATGTAAATGTTTCCTAAATGAATCAAGGAACACTTATACATTTATTGCAACAGTTCCCTTTTTCTGTAATAATCTGTCATGTTATGTGTGTGTGTGTGTACACTAGATCTTTTTCATCATTAGCTATTGTACAAATATCTTCTTAGAGAGGACTTTCCTGATCTCTATCACCCACTGCTGTCACTCTTTCTAACCCTTTTGTATTTTCTTTTTAAAACACAACATATCTAAAATTATTTATTCATATATTTCTTTGTTTATTGCTAATTAAGATGCAAGCTTCTTAAGGACAGGGACTTTGTATGTCTTATTCACTGCTAAGTCCTTAGCACCTAAACTGTTATTGAGCACACAGAAGACATTCAATAAAAAAATTTGATGGATAAATTAATTAATGAATCCATGGCATTTTAGTAATGTTTCCAATTATTTGTTAAGATAATGTGTGTAACATTAAGTTTGACGCTGGCTAGACTTTGTTACCAAATAAACACTGGACTAAAGCCTGAACAGAAGGATCGTCCACATTTTCTCCCTACACGTCTCCAGACATAATTAAGAAAATATAGGGCCCTGTATGTATTCTCCTGAATAGAAGCACTTGTAATGTTACCCTATTGCAAGTTCTTTCATATAATTATAATAGAAAGGGTTTTTCTTTAAACACCAACTAAAATTAGGTCTTGACTAATTTAGTCTCTTCTTTTCCAATTAATTCTAATTAGAACCTCTTACCAGCTCTGTCCATTTCTTTATTCATGGGCGTCTCTCTTCCTTTCTGTCTTTCTTTACTCTTTTAATAAGGATATTTCTGTGCCTATTATGAACAAGCAGTCTTCATGCTGCTGGTTTTGTAATTATACAAAGATACACAGTGTATATACAAAGATAGACACTCTTGCTTCAAAGACTTAGAATGTGGACCCCCTTCTCTTATGCTTTGTTTGGAAAACTGCTGTCATCATGGATTATCACACGATGATATTCAGAAATAACAAAATAGACTTAATAATCTGGAATAATAAGGCCGAAAAAGTACAAAACAAGTATACTTCAGAAAGTTCATAAAATCAGTAAAGTATTGGAATAAAGAATTGATAAGAGAATGATAACTGACAAGAGTTTCATAAAAGTTGCTGCATCTTATCATAATCTCCAGGTTTTCCTTTTATTTATTTTATTTTCCCTTGATATTTTACATGACTCACCCTCCCTTTGTGGTACCATCTTGTGTGGTAGATTTAACTATCATCTCTTTACTGACCACTCTCAAATGTTTATGTCCCATCCTCTCAATCCTGGAATTAGATATCTACCTACCTACCTAACATCTAAACATAGATACCTACTAGATATTTGAAACTTTACATTGTCAGAAGGGAGCTGCTAATTATCCTAATTGCCTCCAAGGTATGTGTTGTCTCACACCTAGTTCCTCTCAGTAAATACCATTCCTCTTTACTTTTGTTCTCAAACAAACAAAACCCTTGGAGTTACCCTTAACTCTTCTCTTCCTGTCATCCATTATATCCAGTATGTCAACACATCCTAATAACTCAATATTTAGAATATATTCAGAATCAAACAACTTCTCAATACCTCCATCCCCATGCTTTTGATCCAAGCCGCCATCATTCCTCTCCTGGGTTACTGAGGTAGCCTCCTCACTGGTCTCATGTCTATTCCCTTGCCCTCTTTCCATCTTTCTATTTTCATAGAATAGCATCCAGAGTGAATTTGTTCAAATATAAGTCTGGCCATGTCACTGCTTTGCTCGACTCTTCAGCTGCTTGCATCTCTCTGAAGGCAAAAGGCAACTCCTGCAATAGACAAGGACCCACATGACTGCCTTTCTGATCTCATCTTCTATTGCTTCCCTCTCATCACACTCCTCCAGCTACCGTGACCTCCTTGCTACTTGACTGGCATGCTCTCAGTTCAGGTCTTTGCATTTGTTGTTCCTCTGCCTGAAATGACCTTCCCCTCAGATACGAGCGTGACTGTCTTATATCTCCTTCAGGTTTTCTACTCAAATGTCATGCTTGGTTAAATTGGAATTCCTCCCACTTAAATCCCCTTTCCGACGTGATAGTGCACATCACCACGTAGCATACTAGATATTTAGCATATTTATAATATTTATTGCCTGGCTCCTCATGCCAAGCTCCACGAGACACACGATAAGTGCTCAAACTTTGTTGTACAGATTTAGTAACTATCATTAAAATAGGAAAAAGTTTTATTATTTAAAAAATCATAGTTTTTTTTAGACAAAAGCTAAAAAAAATTACATATATTGTAAATATCAGGGGCCATTGGTCCATATAATTACTTCAATTTTCCATACCAGCAACCGTGACGATTATTAAAATACTAATAATATTCACTTTTGCTTGGTGTTTTAATTTGTAAAGCCCATGTATTGTCTTCTAACCATTATACTACCATAAGCTGTGAAATCAAAGTAAAAAGAAATAAAGCAGCGAGACTTTCGTGAAACAAAAGAATTGGGGGAAAGAGGTTCTTAACACAAAGGGAAAAAAAATAGTAGGCATAGTGTGCTGATACCAAGATACATTAGTTATTATAAATATGCACTATTACTAGTCTGCTCAGGCTGTCATTTAAAAGATACCACAGACTGGATGGTTTATACCAGAGAAACTTACTTTCTCAGTCTGGACATGCAGTCAGGGCTGGTTTTGTCTGAGGCCTCTCTTCCTGGCTTGTAGATAGCCAACTTCTTGACTTCTCACTGTGTCCTCATGTGGTTTTTCTTTTGTGTGCATGTGTGTGTGTGTGTGTGTGTGCACAGAAAAAGAGAGACCTGATGTCTCCCCCTCCTCTTATAAAGACACCTATCTTATTGAATTAGGGCCCCAACCTTATTAATTTATTTAATTACCTCCTTATTGGCTCTATTTCCAAATGCAGTCACATTTGGGATTAAGACTTCAACATATGAATTTTGGAGGGACACCATTTAGTTTATAATATGCACATACATATTCACTTCTTTGCATGTGTCAGTATCTTTCAAGTCACAAGGAATAGAGACACTTCACCTCAGTAAATGGAGATTTATTATAAGATACACCTCAGGATACAAGGTTCTAGGGACCTTGTTTTTTAAAGTACTGAACATGAAAATATTTGTCCCTTGCTCTAGGGTTTTGACAATTGGCTCATCGAGTCACCTTTTTTATCTATCTATCTATCTATCTATCATCTATCTACCTATCTATCTATCATCTATTTATCCTTCTACTTCTCCTGGTGATAGGCTCTCTATTTTCAATTGATACTCAAAACTCCTGAGAGAGAATAAGTTTGGGCTAACTTGTCACAATAGAATACTGAGGGTCTTTTGGGGCAAAGCTATTTTACAAGGCTTCCTTTTAGCTGAATGATCCGCTATAAATGTCTTTCTTTTCACCTTGAACTGTTCTCTGTCCAAAGTGCTATGATCTTTTTGTGGTGGTCATGTACTAAAATATTCCAAGTGGGAGGATTTACTTTCTTAATTATCTTTTATAGCAAGCCAATTCTAACTGATGAGCTATGGGTATAGTTTATGTACTATAACATGTCTAGTTACTAAAAGGGATTCAAAGTATCCTAGCCACATGATTGGGACCACAGCCTTCAGGCTCTTCACAGGTACTATGTGAGTCCACTGAGGGAGAGAATGTAATGCTTACTAAATATTCCATCTGCACCCCTAAATTTTCAACCTCTCTGCAGAGTAATGAGCCCTGGCCATTGGGCTGTGAAAAAAAGCAAAGTGTGGGGCTGAGTCAGTAAAAATAAACTTGAACACAAACGTGTATGGTTCTGCAGTCTCGTTTTCCCTTTTATGACAACCAAGGAAGTCAAATGATTTTTGTTTGTGTGTGTGTATTTGTGTTTTAATGGTGGAGGCAAAAAATGATGGAGCATAGCATAAGCAAGAAAAAGTTTCCCTTACCAACCATAAATGTCGTGTATCAGTTTGTTTGTAAAGCTTCTGATATACTCTGATATATTGGGGGGCTATTTGTTATCACAGCATCACCTTTCCTAACCTGGTTAATTTTTTTAAAAAAGGAAAAAATTTGCAGAAACAAGCAAAAGCTTAGAATGTAAGGTTTTAGTTCAACAGTTAAGCTTCACAGATGACAGCAAAAATGAGACAAATAATATAGAAGTCTGAAAAGGTAGTGATCCAGGTAGTAAAATGGCAAAATATTAGGTAATATTTGTGGGAACTTGTAAGGCAAGCCTTGTATTAATGAACTTTTAGCTCTGGAAAAAAAAGACTTGCCAAAGAATGTTAGTGGTGGGCTTTGCTTATTTTCAGTTGCATAAGGAAGGCACTGCAGGAAAGAGTCGAGCTTAGGGAAGGGCTAGAGTTGTCCATTGGTATTCAGCGGGGGATTGGTTCCAGAACCCCCCATAGATATAAAATGGCACAGTACCGTTGGTCCTCCGTATCCACGGATATGAAGCCCCCAGATAAGGAGAGCCCATTGTATTGGCTTTGAAAGAAAAGGGAACAGAGGAATGTCAGAAATTTGGGAAGTTGAAATGTTAGAAAAGCCAACTTTCAATCACAATAGTAAAAATAAACTTACAGAAAAACATGCCTGGATCTGTAGTCCTTTTTCCCTTTTATAACAGTCAAGAAGGTCAAATGTGTGTGTGTGTGTGTGTGTGTGTGTGTGTGTGTGTGTGTGTTTAGTGGTGGAGGCAAGGAATGATGGCTCATAGTATAAACAAGGAAATGCCCACCATGTTTCTTCGCCAACAAGCAAGCAGGTTATCATCTCAGTGTGACATTTACCTATTTGATGAGTTTTTTCATCAGAAGGATTTAAAATTCATATTTACTGAATTTTTTCCTGGCTATAACATGTACTTTAAAATTCCTCGTAATCCATTTCTTCTTTTGAAAGTCTGATTCTTGGCCTTGTTCCCAAGTCCACAGGGCATTCTGACTGCATTTGCTCTACTTGTAGGGATAAATTAAGAGCTGATTGGTATGGTTTGGGAGTGTTGGGATTCTCCAACTCCTCAGGCACTTTCAATTCTCCCCAAGTGATCCTATCCAAATTCCTGGATGCCTAACCTTTGACCATCAGGGTGTGATCTTGACCATGAAATCCCATCATCTTTATTTTAATTAATCAATTTATTTATTTTTTTGTGGTACGCGGGCCTGTCACTGTTGTAGCCTCTCCCGTTGTGGAGCACAGGCTCCGGACGCGCAGGCTCAGCGACCATGGCTCACGGGCCCAGCCGCTTTGCGGCATGTGGGATCTTCCCGGACCGGGGCACGAACCCATATCCCCTGCATCGGCAGGCGGACACTCAACCACTGAGCCACCAGGGAAGCCCTCCCATCATCTTTAGACTTCAGTTTTTCTTTAAAGTGTACTGTATATATCTCCAGATCTAGTTTAAAGTTATCTCAGAGCATCAGTTAAACTGACTGTCAGTGCTATGGAAGAAAATCCTCACAGAGAGAACCTCATGAAAGTCTGGAAGGATTACACCATTGAAGATGCTATCACTGTTAGAGAAAAAGCCAAGAAAACCATCAAGCTCAAAACAAATTTCCGCTAGAGAAAACTGTGTCTAGATGTTATGCATGACTTCACAGGATTTACGACAGAGCCAATCAAAGAAATCATAAAAGAGATTGTGGATATGGCAAAAAGGGTGAGAGATAAATTGTTCCAAGATATGGGTCTTGGAGAAGTTCAGGAGCTAATAAATGCCACACCAAAAAAATTCAAGAAGTGGGCTTGGTGGAGATGCATGCTTCTGAAACTGTGCCAGACGGTGAGGAAGAAGATGTAGAAGAGCAGTGCCAGAAAACAAACTGACATTAGACAATCTGGCAGAAGGGTTTTGATTATTCAAGACTTCTTTTGACTTCTTTTATATGGACCTTACTATGATACAGGCTCTGAAACTAAGGCAAACAGTGGAGGAAGGATATGTACCACATAGAAACAGTTTTAGAGATAAGAAAACGTCAGCTAGAAATTATGATGAATTTCCACAGAGTTACAGTGTGTGCCTGCCTTTCCTGCCTCCCTTCCCACCTTCTCCACACCTTCGGCCTCTGTGGTCCCTGAGGCAACAAGACCAACCCCTCCTCTTCCACCTCCACCTCAGGCTACTCAGTGTGAAGACAACGAGGATGAAGACCTTTATGATGATCCATTTCTATTTAATGAGTAGGAAATAATCATCCTGCCGTACAGTTCATACATAAACTTATCTGCTGTGTGTGAGTGTATTCCTGTAAAAATCTTATAACTGTACAGTGAGAACTGTATGATATGTTTTTGTGTCATCATTATCATCACCACCTACATATTCCTGGTGTAGAACAATGTGTGTATTGAAGTGGATAGCCTATCTTCACACAGGCATAGGTGAGTGATATTTAATATAAAATTAATAATGTGTTCATTTTCTTACATTTTATAACTTTGCTTTCAAAGAATTACATTACTGTAGAGTATGCCTCTTTCTCTCATAATTGGAGAAACTCCATATCAGCTTATCATCATGGGTCAAGTGTTTTTTTTTTAAATGGTAACAGTGTTCCCAATACTATATTATAAATATTACTGTATGCCATAAAATTTTATGATTTATTCATTTGTGTGTAGGCTGGGCTACTATGAAGTAATTGTATCAATTACACTAGGCTATCATAAAGAAATTATATTGCTCCTGCTTCATTAACAATGCATGTATCATTATACCTGTAAATAAATGTGAATTTTTTTCACATTATGTTTTCATTTTTGATGTCTAGTGTTAGTACTGTGTATAATATCTATAGTGTTTCGTATCATATCAGATAATATTGCTGTAGGTACTGATAGACCTCATCTTGTAGATAGACCACACAAACTTACAGTACAGATAAATATAGTACAGTACTGTAAATATAGTTAATCTTCCTTATGATTTTCTTAACATTTTCTCTCTTCTAGTGTATTGTAAGACTACAGTATATAATATATGTAACATGCAAAATATGTGTCAATCTACTATTTACATTATTGGTAAGGATTCCAGTTAAGAGTAGGCTAAAATTTTGAAGTTTATTGGTATTAATTAGGAGGTACAAACTATTACGTATAAAATAAGCTATAAGCATATACTGTACAACACAGGGAATATACTCAATATTTTATAATAACGATAAATGGAGTATAAGCTTTAAAAATGGTGAATCACTATTATTGTACCCTTGTAACTTATGTAATATCATACAGCTACTATACTTCAATTAAAAAAAAAAAGATGATGGGGGAGGGGCAACGGCTGCCCGAGAAACATCAGTCTGTGGGAACGACATCGGGGAAGGTTTTAAAGTGCCTTTTTGTTTTTGTAAAAGAGGAAAATTTGGAAAGACTGAAAGAATACATTTTATATGTGGACTTTTACAAATAAAAATGTCTATTATAATGGAAAAAAATTTTTTTTAAAAACCTCAACATGACATTGAAGCAATGAGATAGAGCAAAATGCTTAGAGGAAAATTCTCAGCATTAAAACCAAATAAAAATGAATGACAGGGTTTCCCTGGTGGTGCAGTGGTTGAGAGTCCGCCTGCTGATGCAGGGCACGCGGGTTCGTGCCCCGGTCCCGGAGGATCCCACATGCCGCAGAGCGGTTGGGCCCGTGAGCCATGGCTGCTGGGCCTGTGCGTCCGGAGCCTGTGCTCTGCAACAGGGGAGGCCACAGCAGTGAGAGACCCACGTACCGCAAAAAAAAAAAAAAAAAAAAAAAATGAATGACAAATGCTCAATTCAAGAGTCAGAGAAAAATAATAAAGTTCACAGAAATAAAATATAAGAAATAATAAAATAAATGGATACATTATTGAGGTAGAAAACAGAAAAACAATAGAAGAAATAAATAATACAAATATCCTTTCTTGAAGAGGGGAGAAAAAACATATAGATAATATAATTTAAAATTACAAAAAAAAGTCAGAAAGGATAAAATTATTGTTCAAAATTATGGAAAGTAAAAGCAAAACAGCAAAAATATAAAAGCTACTGTGATCAAATCTATTCAACTAAATTTTAAGTCCTAGATGAAATAGAAAAATTTTTAAAACACAGGTTATAAAAATTTGACTTCAATTAGAGACAGAAAATCTAGAGAACAATGACAATAAATAGAATAAAGAAACCCCTCTCCTTCCCCACCAATAAAAAGCCAAAATAAAGTGTATGTCTCAGATGTTTGCTCAAGGAATTCCGAAAAAACTTTTAAAGATCAGTGTTGTCAGAGTAAACTATTCCAGAACATAGAAACATAAAGAAAAATATCTACAATGTCTTTATGAAACAAGCATACCCTTGATTTAAAAACCAGAAAAATCACACCCAGGAAAGAAAACTATATACTAATCTCACTTTTAAATATCAATACAAAAATATTAGTAAGAAGAATTTGATATTACATCTGAAAATGGCACAGTGTTATTCCAGTGTTTCAAGAGTGTTCAACATTAGAAAATCTAGTCATGTAGTTCATCATATTAAAATATCTACAAAAGAAAAAAAAACTCGATCCTCTCCGTAGATGCCATGGGGTTATTTGACAGAATTCAACCCTCACACATGCTAAATAGCACTTGATAAAATAAATATCTTAACCCAATATTTAGCCTCTTTCTTAGGAGGAAACACTTGTTCTTTACCATTAAAATTAAAAACAAGTCAGGGAAAAATCCTGTCTTCAGCCAATGAAAACAGACTAGGAAAAGCAATTAAAGGCATAAGAATTAGAGGGAAAGAGCTAAAAGTGCCTCTATTTGTATATAATATTATATATATATATATATATATATATATATATATATATATAAAATAATTTCTTGAAGGAATCAAGGAAAGCCTATTCTGAAAACTCATTGAATTTTAAAAAGTAGCTGGCTCAGAAAACAACATACAAAAATCATTAGCCTTCATGTATACAAAGAAAAAAACAGAATAACCTAATTACTACAACAAAAAAGAACAAAAATGAAAATATCTAGGTTAAAATGAGAAGTGTAAATCCATATGAGATAAATTTTGAAACACTTCTGAATAAAACATAAATCCAAACATGCTGTGTTCTTACTTAGGAAGGATTGGCATGATAATATATTATTAATCCTGAAGTTAATTTGTAAATTCAATACAATGCCTCAAATAGTGGGCATTAGTACTATTAGATCATTATAATATTCAGCATTAATAAAGCATGATGGTTATATCCTGATAATCCTATGGAGTTAGGGATTTATTTTATTTGGTTTTATTTTTTTGCGGTATGCGGGCCTCTCACTGTTGTGGCCTCTCCCTTTGCGGAGCTCAGGCTCCGGATGCACAGACTCCGGACGTGCAGGCTCAGCGGCCATGGTTCACTGGCCCAGCCGCTCCACGGCATGTGGGACCTTCCCGGACCGGGGCACGAACCCGTGTCCCCTGCATCGGCAGGTGGACTCTCAACCACTGCGCCAACAGGGAAGCCCTAGGGATTTATTTTTAAGTGAAAAATTTAGGTGGAGAAATGTGTCTCAATATGGCACTGTTTATTTGAGAAGTTAGAGGTAAGTACAAATATACGCCTCTTTTGTCAAATCACAGTTTCAAATGAACACATAAACCATATTTTTAAGTGCTATACGTATGGGGAGAAAATGAGTAGAGAGAAGAGAAATCGAATCTAGTTTATATTCCTTTTTATAGATTTAATTTTGGAATCATGTAAGTATCAATATTTTAGAGTACTATACAACAGAGTGTAATAAACAGATCTTAAACATTTAAGGAAAAATAAAACCAATAATTTCAACCTTATATTGAGTACAAAGTATTATCATACTGAAAATATTTTTTTTTCTCCAAGGGATTTCTAAATACAGTAATTTGTCTCCATAGTCCAAGGACTGGAAAAAAAATCTTCATCTAATAATATGATATAATAATCATTTATTTGGCAGTAAGTTTGGCACATTTTCCCTGAGACTGTAAAATTTAATTATGGGTTAAAATAAATAAATATTTAGTTTCATTAAGAGGTAAAGTGAGAACTGAACTCATAACATAGGTTATTTTTAAAATGTATTTTCTAGCTCTGTCCACTGAAAAATCCTAGAAGCTCCCACAGACTACACAGATCATGCCAAAAGGACTCAAGGACCAACTTAAAGATGCGGAAACTGTATAACAAAGGCATGCATTGAGCGCCAGTTAGGATAGTAACTAATATCTATAAAATTTGTTTAAATTCATAAGTTCATAACAATTTTGAAAATAAAAATCTTCCTCAGTAAATATGGAGAATAATAGGGAATCAATTCATCATTTTTTGAAAATTCTTAAAGGGTTCAAGGTGAACAGAGACTCAGCTGAAATCCAAAGCAGGTAGTGTGCTCCGGGCAGTAGGTTATTCTATTTACTATTTTTTATACTCCAGAAATATTTACCTTTCCGTAGGATGTGAATTATTTCCTTCAGTTAAAAAAAATGCTAATATACCACAAATTAAAACAAAACTAATTTTTTTTTCTTCTTAAAATCTATGTCTTTCTGCCATGAGTGTTTTGGATTGAGAAATAATTGTCAGAAAATAGCAGGGCTTTACCACAAATTTCCCTAAAATTGAGAGTGGGACAGGAAGCTGTACACAGAACAACTGTTCTTTAGTATGACAGTGGGCTATGGAGCTCTTTTGACTTGGAGAAAACAAGTAGATTCATTATGGGACATTTATTCAAAGGGGATGGGTCCAAGGGAATACCATAGGCAATATGGGGAACATTACAAAAGACTCAGAGAAAATCAAATCGTGACTGAATATGCTGATGTTTTTAGTAAATGATGACTCAGTTAGCTATAAAACATTTGAACTAAGATATCCATTTACACATTAGACATGTTCATTAGATTAAATGGCAAAATAGGATCCTAATGTTGTATCAAACAGCACAGTATCTGAAACATAGTCGGCACAAAGTCTCTGAGATATTTTGTGATTTGAAGCCAACTTTGAAGTTGGAATTTTCCATGTATCTGGGCAAAATAATTTTGCTCTTCCCAAATTACACCATAGAGATTTTTAAAAGTCACACTTGCTGTGCTAAAGGAATAGAGAGGTGGAGAGTATTAAGAATGACAACCATTAAAAGTACACATGTCAGACAGAGAAAAACAAATACTATATGATATCGCTTATATAGGGAATATAAAAAATATAACAAACTAGTGAATATAACAAAAAAGAAGCAGACTCACAAATATAGAAAGCAAACTAGTCATTACCAAGGAAGGGGGAGGGGCAATATAGGGGTGGGAGAGTGGGGGCCACAATCTATTGGGTGTAACACAGGCTCAAGGACATATTGTACAATACAGGGAATGTAGCCAATATTTTGTAATAACTGTAAATAAAAAGTAACTTTAAAATGGTACAAACAATTTTCTAAAAATTCTTTTTTAGTCTAAAAGAAAGAAAAGTGTCTATGAATGGGGAGACCCTGTTCGTTACCTGTGTTTCCTCATCAGGAATTTTATTTTCCCATTGGAATATGCCTTATGTAATCCATCCATCAGGAGAATCAATGGTGTGACGAGCAATTACGGCCATACGGAGATAATCAAGCCCTCAGAAATCCTGTTAGAATAAATAAAGCCTGAAAAATGGGTTTGTTAGCACAGCAATCAAATTTCAAAACCGCCTGCCTGCAGGAGACAATGTGTCGCTGATGAGCAGAAGACAAAAGAGAAAATGTTGGCTAGGGAAGGTGTACTAACTCTTAGAAGGGGAGCAGATGTTCAGGGTCTTTCTGAGACACCTTCAAAAGAAGGGTCTGTGTAAACACCCAGCCTCACTGTTCAATGCCTTAGCTATGCCTCTAGCTGAAATGCCAGGACTAAGGATCCTGTTGCCATTAGTAGGGTGTTCTTACCTCTTCTGGGCCGTACATTGGGCACTTATCTTTCATCTGTTCTACTACCGTTCTTACTTGTCACACCCTCATGAAAGAGACTGCAATCTCAGATATAGAACTTCCCAGTCTCTCATATCTAAGATGGGGACTTGCAACCAAAGGCTGGACAATGCAACTTGAGGGAATTACCTTTCCTTATTAAAAACAATAGTCACTCTTTGCCTATCTATCCTTGGACATTGCTGTGGAAGAACGTATTGTCTGAGGCAGCTGCAACCAATAGAGCAAACAGCACACTGAAGCTGGAGAAGGGAAAGGGTGGGGGGAGACTGGAATTTGATTTCCTTCTTGATCTGTTAAATGGTCCTTAGAGGCACCCAACTTTAGCTCTCTTGTGATGTGGTCAGTAAGGTTTCTTGTCGTTTAAGGCAATTCACTTGGGGATATTGTTAACATTTGGATTCTGATTCAGGAAGGCCCGGGTGGTGCCTGAGAGTCTGTATTTCTAACAGACACTCAGGTGATGTCCAAGCTGCTTATATATCGAGTCACCAGTATTTAGGCAACTTTTAAGCTTGTATTCAGTTACTTGAAGCCACGTGCATACTAAATGGCAACACTGAATAGAGAGGGACTTGAAAGTTGAATCCAATCGAAAGCTATGCATGACAAAACTTAGGGATTCACCAGCTAAAAAATGCATAGACAGGATTATGGATTGTGAGAGCTTTGAGGTCATCATGGTCTGTATTTAAATCCTGGTTCTGTCATTTACACACTGTGTGACCCTATTGGAAAATTACGTAACCTCTGTGAATCTTGGTTTCTTCAGAGAACAGTGCCGTCTGTCTCACATGGTTGGTTTGAAGATTAGTTGAGATTATGTAATGAAAAGCCTAGGTCTTGAACAGATGTGAGTTTTCTATGATGTTATTGGCGGTATGGAATTCTGTATTGTCAAGCTTCACTCATGCCAAACATTGCTTAGTTAAATTGGTGCTAAGTCTGGTAGAAATATACAGATTGTGGCAGTCAGCACAGAGACTTTCCTTGTAACCAAGCTGCTGTATCAAAATCCTGTGACTCCTGTATCAGGCTACGTTAAACTTAATTGGAATTTTTAAAAATATAAGAAGTAATCAAAACTGTACTTTTATATGACTTGTTTCTTCTTTAAAAACCTGTCTGCACTGTCTTTGATGAAAGAGAAAATTTTTAAATTCACAAACTCTCCCCCAGAATTGCTGGAATATTGTCAAATGAAATGAAAATATTGTTAGCAGATCTGATCCAGTGGTAAGCAAAATCTATTGCCTGTAGTGATAGGAGGGTGGAAAATAATGCAGTTTTCTTCAGTCAGATTGCAAATAGGATGGTGGACACCAGCTATGACTCTAAATGTTGCAAAGTGCTTTCTGGATTTGCAGTGTTTGATGACCAGATGAGGTCTTCATGTTTTCATGTTTATAAGCCTGGGTGCTTTGATCAACATAATGCTTTGAATACCTCCTGGAGTGATTTTGGAATGTTCTAGGCCTAATGCCAGAGCAAGGGAATTTACTTACAACTTCTCAGGCATATAGTTATGATCTTCTGAGCAAGGGTTTCCATGGATAGGAATAACCTTACATATCTCCAACAGAAAAAGAAAACATGTTTTAATATTACATACATCCTCTTGACATTAGGGAATCCATGTGACTTCAAACATGGCAACAGTTGTGCACTGGACTATCATTTACCTTTTAGTATTGTTGCTATCAAGTTATTCTCAAAAATATCTGTAACTATATGTTTAAAAATTCAGAATCCATTCTTAGTTGAGGTGAATGTGGGTTAAAACCTTCCTCATTTCAGGAGTACTGTAGAGCGGAATGGGTTCCTAAGTTGGCTGGAGCTGGGTTTTGGGCTATTTACTCATTAATTATGTAAATCTGACAAGTTACATACTTATCTGAGACTCAATTTCTTTATCTGTAAAATGGGAATCATAACAGCTATTTCAGGGGATGTTGAAAAGATTCAATTTGATAATCAATGTAAAGCACTTACTACATGCTTGGCACTTAGTAAAGATCCAATAACTTTTTGGTAGAAACAGCTTCAAACCTGAAAGGAAACCACCTCTTTATTCTCATTTTATTTCTTCATCCTATAATACTCACAATGATAAGCTCTTGTGGGAAGAAAGGGTTTCCTCAGAAAGTAAAACCTGAGATGAAATTTGGTGCACGGGTAACTTATTTTGGGAAGTGATTCTAGGAAATAGGACTGAGAAGCCTGAAACGGGGAAGAGGGACACAGAAGGACACGCAGATGTGACAGCTGAGTTTCATGGGGCCTTCTAAGAACCACGTATAATAGAATGTCTGAGGGGAGAAAAAGGGGAACATATAGTCACTTGCTCCTGTTTTCCATTAATTGGGTTGCAATGGGTGCATTAACATTGTCGTATGGGTCTGTAGTATGTAAGTGGTGAGACTGTTGGTTCTAGTAGAGAGACAACATTAGCAGCAGAGAACTCCCAGAAGAGAAAGCGAGAGAGAGCCCAGCTGAGGTGTCACAGTTTATTTACGCAATGCTGGTTGCTGTAGGATGTGCAGGTGATCAAACCATGTGAGGAAGGACACAAATGGTATTTCACACATGATTCTTTATAGCAGCCATGTGTCCTCAGTGACCCTTGAGATCTGGAGGTAATTCAGTCCCAGGTACCTCTGTTTCAAAGCACACCCTTTGAGGACAATGGCTTAAGTAATTCTCTTTATAGTAAAGACCAAAGTTTCTCACCTTGTTCTAGTAGGTCTACAACTGGTATCTACAAGACCCTCAATGGTGATTTCTATGCTAAATATCCAATCAAAAAGGACACATTGGGCTTCCCTTGTGGCGCAGTGGTTGAGAGTCCGCCTGCCGATGCAGGGGACGCAGGTTCGTGCCCCGGTCCGGGAAGATCCCACATGCCGCAAAGCGGCTGGGCCCGTGAGCCATGGCCGCTGAGCCTGCGCGTCCGGAGCCTGTGCTCCGCAACGGGAGAGGCCACAACAGTGAGAGGCCCGCGTGCCACAAAAAATAAAAAAAAAAAAAAAAAAAAAAAAGGCACGTTTTCCAGGTGAGCTGAGATTCATGTTTTGAAGTGAGTCCTCCGCCCTAAGTTCTGTCAGGAAACTCAAACAATACACAGTCTCCTTAGTCCCAAGTGTTGACATAGAAACCTCAGTGGAGGCAATTAAAGTGAAAAACTTCTTTCCCCTTTTAAAATAGTTTCAAAATATTATGTGGTTATCTCTGTGGATGATTTAATACTGCTTACCTTTTTTTATTATGGAATTTTTAGTTTATGTTGAGTCTTTTTTTTTTTTTAACTTTAAGGGAAAAATAACACTTGGAAAGCTTCCTCCTGGAAATAACACTTGCAAAGTTCTAGAAAACTCTTAGAATGTATAAACACATATGAAATTGTGAGGTTATGACCAAAGGCAAATATATTAAGGACAAAATCCAGCTACATGATTCCTTTAATAATTGGGGTGTGTGTGTGTGTTCTGGTGAGCATCCCCTTTATCCAAAATAGCCCAATTATTAAAACTCAGATAATCACAGAGATAAAAATTTTCCACCTTCCTACTAATCAGTAGTTTTCATTTAATATCTATTTAGCCTTAAAGGTGAAAGTGGGTTCCAGACAAATGTCTTTCACATTAGAAGCTGTATTAAATTAATTGAAAAATAAACATTGATAATAATAATAAAATAAGAGAAATGATGAACAGTAAAAGGTAAATACTTTTTAAATGTTACTCAAATAGACAATCAATAAAACCACATCTTTCAGTCAACATAATAATTATTTGCATCATAAAAAACTCTAGTTGTTGAAATTTAAAATATTGATTAAAAAGCTTCAATTGGACTTCAGCCTAAAAAGAAATTTCCATCTTAATAAAATAGGCAAAACTTTCCTTTTAAACATGACACTTATTTTTTTAAAAAAACGTGTTTACTATTCTTGAAAAAGACTTGAAATGGGTCTTTCAGAAAAGAGCTTTTCCCATTTTAAATTGAATCCAACAGAGCAGTGAGGATGCAATTCCAAAGAACCCGGAAGAAAAGCAGAATACCCAAAAAACGATTTATGTGTTTCCAAAAACCCTGATTTGGGGTTGATGCTTTCACAAAACAAGAGGGTTACTGAGCAATTCCATGACATTTTAAAGTTTCCTCCTGGTGTTCCGATGTCATGATAATCCAGCCTGTCCTAAGGAATTTTTAAAACCACAAAAACACAGTCCACTGCCTAGCTTTAACTGAACTTCTGAGCTTGACTTTTGGACATCTCTTCTGGAAGATACCTCAAGTGAAGTGAGAAGATACTCTTTGACTTTAGTCACCAAAGTTAATATTCTCATGACCTAAATTGACTTCATACAGTCAAGTTTATTTTACATTCGCAGTTACTCACTACTGCAAGTCAACACAGCACAGAAATTAAGGCATTTTGTGCCTTAAAGAGTACACACTGCTGTTCATGAACTTTTTGGCCAATGAATAAAAAGTATTTCATTTCTAAATCTCACCAGAAGGATTTAAATTAAATAGTAACAGATGAATTGGACAGGCACGGAATACTAAATAGGAACTAGCAAATGAAATAATCCAGCTCTTTGCTTTTACCATGAAAATGAGAATTGATTCTTCATTGAGAGAAGTAAAAGGACTCAGTGTTTTAAAAAAGCTTTCTCCACCAAAAGAGCAAAATAGCACTCAGTGGCATTGCAGTGTTAACAAAATTTCTTTATCAGAAACTATAATTTAATATTTAAGTACCTAATTTACATGTGACAAGGTATCATATTCAAAAAATTAAATTGCAACTAGAAAACTATTAACCACTAAAAACAATACCAAACACAACCCAAACATTTATAGGAAAACAATAGCTAGAATTTGAATTGGAAAAAAAAGTTTCATCATATTTGGCTCATTAAACAAAGCATCCATTACAGACTGTAAAAGAGTGTTTCTTCTAATTCATCAAAAGTTTATCCTTTGTAGCATGAATACATGTAAAGATAGATTTATTGACTTCATATGCACACGTGTGTATACATATTGTGAGACATACCTCATGTGTTGATTTAAAGATATCCTATCTACTGATAACTGGTTGAACTTTGGAAGGTGCTGAAACCCATATTTCTACATGACCTGTGACCCATTTAAAAATGTCTTTTTATAAACAGAAATTACATAAAATACTCTGGTTTTTATTAACCGAATCTTAAGCATAATAATAGACAATGAAGGAATTGCACTTATTTTAAAGGTACAGTAAAGTGTTAGATTGCAGCTCAGACATCAAAGATCAGGGACTGTAGTACTGATAAGTTGTGCATTATATGCAAAGATGACCGTGGCCACTGAAATTAAAATGAGAGCAACTAATTACAGAACCAATAGGGGGATAACAGAAGAAAACATGCACTACTCCTACTTTAATGCAAAACTAATTTCTCCCAGGAAACCAACCCTTTGACCTTTCTTACACAAAGAAACAGGTTCTGCACCCTTGGTAACACAGTAGACATGGACTTCTGTATTCAAATTCTAGTTCATTGTCTCTGAGTGTGCTGTTCCAGCATCATCTCCTTAAGCTGCCCTTGAAATTCTGGAGCATCTACAATATTACAGTCTCTTGGTTAGGTTTCATTGAGCCTCAATATCCCCTTCAGTTCTATATAAATAGGGTCCTTTATTCATCTTCTTCTGGTTCCTGTGGTAATATGGGTATTTCTTCCTTTAAACAATCACTGAAGAATCTGAGGATTGTGCTGTAGAGATGATATTTGCTCTTCTCAGATACGTCATGGCCTTCATCTGGGTAGACCTAAGATATTGAAGGGAACGGAGATTTAAAGTTATCAAAGCAAGTCTTCTTCCTCAGAACTCATTACTTTAGCCCCATGGCAACGGAACTTGGGAAAATAATATCTGACCAAAATCTCATGTAATTTAACTCTTTGTTGTTCATGCTAAACTTTCCTTTTTTATTATAATCATATCAAAATCAACATTTGAGACAAAATACAATTTTATGCATTTATATTGGGATTTGTTGGCCAAAAAGTTAGAGCTTTCTACGTTCACGTTGAGCAAGGTGGCACTGACATCACCTTAACTAAATTTTAGATAGTTTTGTAAGTTCTTTCTCTGTCCCTTTGAAATGTATGTAAATCTTCTTTCAGACTCTTGCCAGTTTTACAACCCAGGAAATTTCTTTCTCAAGGACTTGGAAACCATCTCTTTGAAATGCAAACATTGAAAGAGAGACAGCACCCCCCTATCTCCCAGTCTCCAAGTTGTAAAACTGCTTCCTGTCATAAAGATAAAAGAAATGTTTCTTAAGGCTGATTACCAAACACAGAAGGCAATGAGTCCCTCCATTGGGGCTCTTAAAAATGCTCCAGCCCCTTGTTTTAACAAAGTTGAGTTTATTCTTTCTCCCCTATTGCAGTAGTCTTGGATAAAGTTTTCCTTGTCTGTTTAATCTTGTGTAATGCAATTTTTACTTTGACAATGTCCTTCCAATATAAACGACATTAGTGAGTTTTCTAAAATATAAATGAAAATACTGTCATGTCAATTCCTGAGTGTCAAGTTTTTAGATGGTGCCTCGTTTCCCTCTGAGTAAAGCCTCACAATCCTTTACACTGTCACTGCCATGACTCTCCATCTGTTTATCTCTACATCTTCATCTTTCATCATTCTAACCCTGGTTCCTGTGTTTTAAGTATAATGAACGACTTTTAGTTCTTCCAAATGCTGAGGAATTAAAACAATTTTTTTCCCTTCCATGACTCCTGCTTCAGATTGAAAGTTCCTTGATGTGTAAAGTATGTCCTGTTGACCCATTTAGCATAGAGACCCCTGTAAAGTAAATCCTTGATAAATATTTACTAAATATGGTTGAATGCAGACATGTAAATGACGTAAGGATGTTTTGCCCTCTCCTTTTTCTCTCATGTTATTTACTCAAAACTATTTTCCCCCACTTTTTATGATGAGTGATGGAAACGGACAAAAAGACAAAGGAACTAGAAAGGAAATAAAAATTATTATTTTAAAATAATTCATTATCAGTGATATGAATAAAAAAGTTAGAGAAGAAAAAACATTTTTGAAAGAGTTTATGCAATTCACATATAAAACATAAGGTGATCCACATTCTCATTGTAATTAGGAAATAAGAACACAATTTGGTAGCTGAAAAAAACAGTAAAAATGAAAGGGTGGGAGATGGAGTCATATAGAAGCTGTGTTCTGCATTTTACAACTAAAAAACCAAGGTAGAAAAACATATTTTTCTGAAAAAGTAGCTTACCTGCATAGTATAATTCACTCCAGCTTTTATTAGGTGTTTGATTAATTCTGCTGAATGCTGGAAATGAACTTTTGCTGCAAGAAATTAAATTATGATATTTGAAGGAAAAACATTTTTCAGGATCAGAACATTTTTATATCATTTTTTCAAAGAGATTATGTATTTATCTTCCAAAATTATCAGCAAATCAGATAACTCAACCAATTAGACTTTTAATGCTCCCGTTTAGTTTTGGGAAGGGGACAAGTGGCAAATGTCAACAGGCTTTGCACTAGAAATTAAACAGAAAAAAAAATAATAATAACTGGAAAATCCATTTATGGATTTTTACTTTACATCCACTGCACATTTAAAAGACTGATACCTAGCTTTACCTGGAAAGCCAGTAGATACAATGGCAATAAAACTCTGAGCTTCACATTGTAAAAAAATAAATTAAAACAGCAGTTCCTACTAAGCCTCTACTTTACAGAATGGTGATTAGATTTATTATATTGCATATCATTTATTATTTGTAATTATTCACGTATTTTATACCATTATAACAATTTTAACACAGTGAACGCCTGTCTGGATAGTAATAGCAAGCCAGCCTTCTATTCCTTTCTGAGGATCACTAGGGCCACTCTCAGACACTGGCATTCTGCCTTATATTAAATTAGAAAAGAATACCTCATGTTGAGAAAATAGCATACACATATCATTACTCAAGGGCTAAATATTTAATGTGGACCATACTGGTTTCTCCTCTTTCCTTCTAGCTTCCTTCTCCCTGAACCTCAGTTCCAAAACTCTGAAATAAGCAGCACAGCAGCCTGGGTGTGGGTAGCAGCATTGTCCCTAACTAGCTATGAAGACTTGGACAAATCACTTACAATTTTTTTTGCGTAGCACTTAGCTCATATGCTGCCTTGGCAATACACTCCTACACTGTGTATCTTAAAATTTCTGTAAATAACTTTTAAGCTCACATTTTTTGACTGTCTTTGTAAAACTAGGGCAACCTTATCAATAGTTTAAGCTTCTTCATTGTTCTAATGCTATGGTACTGATTAATCCTGCTACAGAGCAGACAATAAAAGACTCCACATAATCGTTTATATCTTTTAAAAGTCTACCTATAATCTTTTCTAACATTCTCTTATTGTACTTAATGGGAAAATTACCATGCCATTTCTAAATAACTGTGCAAATTGCTCTGTAAATGTAAGCTACTAGAAATGTTAATAAATAGGGCAATGACTGAGATAAAATGATCCTTTATATACCTCATTTGTTTATTGCAGAAAACAAATTGAAAAGGACTCCATCATTCAGCTGCATGGATACAGCTGAAAAGATAAATGCATAAATGGATTTTCCAGTTTTTTTTTTCTGTTTAGTTTCTAGTGCAAAGCCTGTTGACATTTGCCATTTGTCCCCTTCCTAAAACTAAATGGGGGCATTAAAAGTCTAATTGGTTGAGTTATCCGATTTGCTGATAATTTTGGAAGATGATAATAATGGTGGTATTATAGTATTATTGACTGAGTACCTATAACCTACCAGTCCCATGTGGAATGTGTGTGTGGTATATGTGAGTACATTTGTGTGTGTGGTGTGTGTGAGTACATTTGTGTGTGTGTGTGTGCAAACACACAGGTGTATTTTCTTTGAAGTGACGAGTGCTGAAGGTCTGCTTACATTTTATCAGGTAGGTGAAGTCCCAGGCCCATGACTGGATGAGTCAGGGAACAACAAAATTTACCTTAATAATTACAACATATTAACAGAAACAACTGAACAACGTTAATATATTAAAGTGTGATGGCTAGATGTAAAATAATTTAATCTTGAAAATAATTTATTCCCATAATTGAAGCTTTAAGGCCAAATGAATAAGAGCCTCAATGCCTATTTCAAACCACCTTTCTGTTAATAGCTGTGTGATTTTCGGCAAGTTATATAAATTCCATAATATTTATTTTCCCAATTTGTCAAATAACAAGAGAAGTAATACCTACTGCACAGTATTTTTGTGAAAAACAGACACTATGATATTAAAAGCTTTTAGCACATTTCCTAACATTCAGCCATTACTTAATAATCACTATTTGTTATTACTAACAATGTATATGTAAGTTCTTAATACCTGAGAACAAAATTCTAATGTCCTTCAAAATGTTTATGTTCTCTTACATCATGTTTCATCTACAACAGGTATGGTATCATCTAAGTCTTTTTTAAAAAAATCATAATAGTTTTAGATTTTCAGAAAAGTTGCAAAGATAGTACAGAGAGTTCCTGTATATCCCTTACCCAGTTTTCCCTACCTGTTAACATCTTACATTATTATGGTACATTTAGAACATTTAGATGTACTGTTTCCTTAACCCCTTCTGGTCTATGATGATTTCTCAAACTTTCTTTGCTTTTGATGACTTTGGCAGTTCTGAGGAGTACTGGTCAGGAATTTGATAAGATGTTCCTCATTTGGGTTTGTCTGGGGTTATGCGTATTTGGGACAAGACCATATAGAGATAGAATGCCGTTCTCATGAAGCCACATCAAGGTTACATACTATCTACATGACTTGTCACTGTTAATGCTGACCTTGATCACGTGGCTGAGGTGAAGTTTGTCAAGTTTCTCTGCCATGAAAGTTACCCTTCCCCCTCCATTCCATACTGTACTCTTTTGAAGCAAATCACTAAGTGCAACACACTGTGAAGGGGGAAGGCAGGACAATTAAGCTTTGCCTCCTTGAGTTGGGGCATCTACATAAATGGTTTGGAAATCTACCTAAGGGAGATTTGTTTCTTCTCCCTCATTTACCTATTTATACAAATATATACTATATGTATGTGTGTGTATATATATATATATGTATGGTATATATCAATATTGATCTAAGCTATAATTTAACTGTGGCCTGACATGCCTCTAAGTTAAGTTTGAGTGACAGCTGGTATTATCTTTGATATAAGGCCTTTTTAGTGGTATTCTATGTAAAATGGGATAAAAATACTGAGGCAGGGCAGAGCGGACTGACAAAAACAAGTTTAAGATTTAGGAAATATTGCTTCAAGGCTTTGCTTCTCTTTGCTCACTTGCCAGGTGGCCTTGGATAAATCAGTTTCCTCCTTGAAATTGATTTTTCTCATCTGTGAGTGGGGCTATAAATAGCCCTCTGTTGTAAGATTTCACATAAAATCATAAAAAAAATTCTTTGAGTACCAAACACTTCCTGTGAATATAAAATATTATTTATTACTAGCATGATCAATCACATTCATCTCCAATGTTTAAAATAATAAAAAATGAGAGGTGATATGAAAGTGCCTTTTGGGTTTTTGTTTCGAGTGGTAAAACTCATCAGAATATCATCTCAGTGCTGGCACCTGTTTGCTATGCTGCTGTTTTCCAGGTTAGTTTCCATTTGAGGTACCTGAAGAACACTGTCCTAGTAGTGACTAACCACATGTGGTTATTTACATTTAAATTAATTACAATTAACTAAAATTTAAAAATTCAGTTCCTCAGTCATACTGAACATGTCAAGTGCTTGAGAGCCACATGTGGCCAGTGGCTACTGTGCTCAACAGTACAGAGATGACATTTCCATCATCCCAGAGAAGTTTACTGGGTAGTGCAGGTATCAGATTCTTTGTGCTCAATTCCTCTGCTCTCCTCCCCAGAAGGGTTACAGGGCCTCCTGTAAGCAAGTCCTTGGATGTACCCCTTTGTTCAAGGTCAGACCACATCAATCAGTAGCAGCAAGTATAATACTTACTGTCAGCAGTCCCATGAATTATTAATATATTTTCTTCTTTTAAGCCATGAATATTATGTAGCACACTGGAAGCCTATAAAAACAAAAACACAAAAATCTGTATATAAAGATTTATCTATATTTGCATTTTGACTGGGTTTTTAGAACAAAAATACTCTCCTTTCTTCATTGGTTTTAAATTAGTTACCTGGTATGTGCTTTCTTCTTTAGCTGGCATACCAAGATATCTTTCAGAGAAAGCTGAGGCTGTGACCCAAGAAAACAGAAATTTGAGGGTAAACTAAAAATCATTTGACTAGCATATTTCATTTAGTTTCTACATTTCACATTTAATTGTCATGCTCCACTAAAATTGATTGAATCAGAGAGGTGATAAAGAGCTGAAAACATCTCTGATAACACATGATAAATGAACTCAAATGAGCTTCTCTACATGGGGACTTTCTTGTCTATGAATCAATACATTATATTAGGTCAGTCTGTAGGAAGTACTCACCATACAACTTCAAGTCTATAATGGGTGCAATCACTGATCCACATTTAAAAAGGTTTTCATCTGATTTTAATATCATTGATGCAATATAGCCACCATACCCCTGACAAAAAAAAAAAGTTTTCATATATATTTTTATATATATATATATTCCTAGAGATTTTTTTAAGCTTTTGGTCACTGTTTGGTAATATACATATCAGAATGTCTCATAATGTCCCAGACTGGAGCAAAGAATATACTAACATCACTATGTACAGATGAAAATTTTGAAAAGAGTTATTTAAATTTTTATATAATAAGCTATTTTAATAACTTTAGGTAAAATATAAAATTAATTATATATCATCAAGTGTCAAATATTGGCTCTTTGATTTGATATCTGGGAATAGCTCCAAACAATTTGAAATTAGGAAAATACAGAACTGATTAAATCATATCATTTTAGGTACTATATATTTAATAAAACAGTATATTCATTTAATAAAACATTTAATAATAATGATGATTATTAAGAATTAAGAAAGAGGAATTAAATATTTAAAATATATCTTCACAAGTATAGATTCTGCTTTCAGTTCCACACAACTAAAAACCTGAAAGAAATGGTATAAGATAAATACTTTTGCTAGTTAGATGAGTTGGATTATTTTTAAATTTAATTTTTAAATATCCTCTTGAAATGCTTTTGAACAAACTTAATTATAACTTCTTAAAAAAATAAATCAAGGTGTCCAGTTTTCTTTTGTAGACCACGATCTGACTAGAAAATTTCCAAAGGAGATTTTAATAACTACAGTAATGCTAGGCTAAGGGAATGACCTACTGAGTTGTCTGTTCATTTTAGACGTTAATTCTTGCTGTGCTCTTGGAATTGTTTTTCATTTTGCCAGACAAGGGAGTATCCTAGTAGGTATTAAAAAAATATTAATACCCAGGCCTTAGCACAGAAATTCTGATGCAATTGACTCTACTTTTGAAAGATTTCCAGATGATTCTAGTGTGGTCCTGTGCTCTAGGAACGTGTTGTTTTCTCTATACTCTTGAGATGAGTAGTAAAGAATTTCATTTGTGCTTATTTGGAGCATTGTTTAAAAATTGGTACTAGAGGGCTTCCCTGGTGGTGCAGTGGTTGAGAGTCCGCCTGCTCATGCAGGCGACATGGGTTCGTGCCCCGGTCCGGGAAGATCCCACATGCCATGGAGCGGCTGGGCCCATGAGCCATGGCCGCTGAGTCTGTGTGTCCGGAGCCTGTGCTCCACAATGGGAGAGGCCACAACAGTGAGAGGCCCGTGTACCGCAAAAAAAAAAAAAAAAAATTGGTACTAGAAAGTCCAAAATGAAATCAGACATTACTTAAGTGGTTGACAGAACATATGTGAAGGGTAGCAGAATACACCACCCCAAAGTATGCCACATGACATATTGATTATTTTGAGATATAGGCACTGGAAAAAACAGCAAATGCTGAGAGAAGCTTTCTCTGAACTCCCCTTATCTTCCTAAAGGCAGATCCTCCAAAAAGAAATCAATTGTTCTAGATCCCCTCCCTGGAAGTTTCATCAACCAGGGAAGATTGCCTGTTGCCACAGGAAAGGAGACTAGAAGTTGACACCACAGCCAGAGACACTATATCACAAACTATACCTCCCATCTATTCTTCTAAAGCCCCATCTGTCTTTCCTAACAATAATTTATTCTCTCTTAAAATGCCTATATCCCCTCTTCCCTTTCCCTGTTGAAAGCGTGCAGAACTCGGTGGGGCTCCTGGGCACAGAAGCTTTTCTGCTCCCCATTTCTTGTTTGTGGGAAACTGACTCCACCTCTATGAACTTCCCTGAGTCCCAAAGGGCAGATTCGAACAGTTGCTAATCAGGGAAGGGAGGGGATACAGAGACAAGGGAGGAGCAAGCAAGAAACAGTAGTGCAGCCTTGGGGCAGGGTCCTGGTTCTGCCTCAAAGGATACACATAACAATATCTTTGAGCTCTTTACAGTACTAAAATCCCCAACAAATGGAAGATGTCAGCATTCTTCATTCCAGATTAAAGGAACCAGAGAAGTTCTTCAAAAGACCACCTAAGGCCAGATTAAAGTAACCACAGAAACTCAACAGACCACCTGAGACCAGATTAAAGGAATGCAACCCCTGCACACACTCTAATCCTTATCAGCAACCCTGCCCTTGAACCATTGTTATAAAACTCCTCATGAAATCCTTCCAGGTTGAGACACACAGTTTTGAGGGGCAATGGTCTGCTGCATCCCCCTTTGCCTGACAAAGCAATGAAGATATTCTTTTCTACTTCACCCAAAACTCTGCCTCTGAGATTGGATTCAGCATGGGTGCACAGAGGCCGAGTTTTCAGCATCACTATTAAGATGGTATTTAAGCCTCATTTCTAAGCCACCTCACAGAGTTACTCATTTTCCCCAGAGTATCTCCCATGTATACATGAGGTGTACATGTCAACAAACTTCTGTTCATTTTTCTCTTGTTAATCTGTCTCTTATTGTAAGAGAATCTCAGGCAAGAACTGAGAAGGGCAGAGGGAAATTATTTTTCCTCCCCTATATATGTCAATTGTGTACAATAGTACCCAGACATTTATGCAAAGCTTCTGCAACAATTAGAAACTGAGAGAAATAAAATTATCCCTTATAGAAGTAAGCCCCCACAGAGTACCTTTGCTTAGTCTCTTTGAGAGGGATGAAAATAGCCTTAAGTCAGCAAAATTAATACAAAAAAAGTAATAGGCTTAAATGTCTTAACATATCTAAAGAAAGAAGTGGAAGGGAGGAAAAATAATTTCCTTTTATCTTTCTGAGCTCTTGGCTGAGATGTCTTCCAATAAAAGACAGATTAACAAGAGGAAAACAAATAGTTTATTTACTTGTATACCTCACCTATACATGGAGATTAGCAGGGAAACTAAGTAACTCCCTAGATGGCCCAAGTCACCACCTTAAATACCATCTTCAACTAAAAACAGAAGAAAAATGTTGGGGGAAAGTCAGTGATGGGAAGTTATCAGGAAAAGAACTGTAAACAAGGGTAAGGTTTGTTATGTAGATTTAAGTCAGTGCCTTCTCCAGTGATAAAAGTTTCTTATGATTTAGAGTCATTCTTCCCTTCCTGGTAAAGAGAGGGAGACACAAATAGAGGTTTTCTTTATAAATGTAAATGCCCCTTGCAAAAGGGTAACTTCTACTCTGTTTTTAAAGCTTCTCCCATTTATGCTGTGTCTCCTGTTTATGCTGTTTCTTAAAATAATCAGCTCAAAATAATCCTTATGCCAAAGAGGCATATTCTGGCATGGCATGTTCTGCTCCCCTTCAGAAGTATGAAGGTGTGGGATGAGTCATGCAAAGCAAATAAATAAATAGCTATTATAGAGCAAAACTGTAGAGAGACTTTGAAAATTCTGTCCCTACAAGGAGCTTTTCTGGTATATCCTTTCTAGTTCTCTGTCATGGAATTGAGACCATGGTGTTGTAGCCAAGAGGTTTCAAATATGTCCCAAGCGGCAACAGTATTCTCATAGTGAAAAATGTATCTTAGTTGATAACTTTTCTGGTTCTAATTCCACAATAACCAAACAATCTTTCAACTGATAACAATTCTGTTATTTACATAACTTAACTACTTTGAGAGATAGCTAGATATTACTATCCTGAGAATAACTGTATATCATATTTAAATAAAATAAATTAATAAATTGGTATAATTTTTTTTTTACCTTAGTTTCACATGATTCTCAGAGTCATTATCTCCAGGAACTAAGGAGAATGGTGTCTTCCAAAGGAGGGGCAGATTCCAGAACAATACCTGAAAGTTCTTTTAAATTATTTGGGAATCTTGTTAAAAATGCCTATTCTAATCCAGTAGATCTGGGATAGGGCCCAAGATTTTGCATTTTTAACCAACTCCCAGGAGACGTTTATACTGCTGGTCCATATTTTGAATAGAAAGTTCTTATTGTGTAATAATGTAATAAAGATTCCCAACATAATATCTTCCTAGCTTTAGCCAGCATTCCCTTGACCAGTGGAACTTAATAAATTATGTATCAATGCCCTCAAAAACAATTGAATCAATATGTGGAGAATGGGCCATGGAGCTCTCCATGTGATTCTAACTGAAAGCAGGGTTGTACATCGCTGTTGCATAAGACATTGTATTTTACTGTTTAGAAAAAAAAAATCCAGGATTTGGGATTAATGAAGGTAAATACTCTTTAAATGGTAGTAAAAATTTTTGAATAAAATTCTCTCTATAGCATTTAAAAATCTTATTCAAAATACTGCTTTAAACTGATTTATTTCAGTTAATAAATTCTATTTTTAAAAGAAAATCAACACTGGCAGGAATTAAAATAAATTTGAATTGCTTTCCTTCCTCTTTATCATTTCATATTTATTCACTGAATGCCAGAATAGATAATGAACAAGTTCTTGAAAAATAATATTCCACAAGGATATTGGAATCAGATATAAGAAATCAGATATAAATTCTAGTAGACATAGAATGGTGATTTTAACTTCCAAAGCAACTCGTATCTATCAGGAAGATACCAAAAACTGGGGTTCATCATACTGACTCTTGTCAACGAGAGCACATTTTTAATTTGATATAGGTCAATAATAGTCAATAGTTGGTATAGGCTGCTATGTTTCAGTTGTGTTGTCATTTTATTTGTTTCTCAGTGATTAGACTGTTCCATTCATTACAATTGTTATGTCATGTCCATTTGCAAAGCATTTTAGCATTACTTATAAAATTTTAACAAATTTATCTAGATTTTTAAAAGTTTATTCCATGGACCTAAAATATAGATAATTTTATTTCTTTAAAAAATAATTTTTACCTGTGGTGTAAGAAACTGAATCCAATAGATAGAAAGACTATAAAAACAGGAGGTGAAATCTGTAATACCATTTTACTAAGGACTTACGTTTTCATGGGCCCCAGGTTTTGAGATACTTAAGTGACTTTTTGAGATAGTTTTCAAGAGTTCATGATTGAAGTCAAAAAGATATACTGACAGAACTGAAAAAAAAAAAACGTTTCTCCTACAGCCTTTGACTTGTATGATTCTTTCTGAACCACATCAGTTGTAATACACAGTGAATTAATTTAAAGTAAAAATACTGTAAATATGTTATGAATAACAAAATTTATTGTTGCATTAATTTCTCTTTCTGATCTTTCATTGTCAGTGTATAGTAATGCAAGAGATTTCTGTGCATTAATTTTGTATCCTGCAACTTTACCAAATTCATTGATTAGCTCTAGTAGTTTTCTGGTGGCATCTTTAGGATAATCTATGTATAGTATCATGTCATCTGCAAACAGTGACAGTTTTACTTCTTCATTTCTAATTTGTATTCCTTTTATTTCTTTTTCTTCTCTGATTGCCATGGCTAGGACTTCCAAAACTATGTTGAATGATAGTGGCGACAGTGGACATCCTTGTCTTGTTCCTGATCTTAGAGGAAATGCTTTCAGCTTTTCACCATTGAGAATGATGTTTGCTGTGGGTTTGTCATATATGGCCTTTATTATGTTGAGGTAGGTTCCCTCTATGCCTACTTTCTGGAGAGTTTTTATCATAAATGGGTGTTGAATTTTGTCAAAAGCTTTTCCTGCATTTATTGAGATGATCATATGATTTCTATTCTTCAATTTGTTAATATGGTGTATCACACTGATGATTTGAGTATATTGAAGAATCCTTGCAACCCTGGGATAAATCCCACTTGATCATGGTGTATGATCCTTGTAATGTGTTGTTGGGTTCTGCTTGCTAGTATTTTGTTCAGGATTTTTGCATCTATATTCATCAGTGATATTGGCTGGTAATTTTCTTTTTTTGTAGTATCTTTGTCTGGTTTTGGTATCAGGGTGATGGTGGCCTCATAGAATGAGTTTGGGAGTGTTCCTTCCTTTGCAATTTTTTGGAAGAGTTTGAGAAAGATGGGTGTTAGCTCTTCTCTAAATGTTTGATAGAATTCAACTGTGAAGCCATCTGGTTCTGGACTTTTGTTTGTTGAAAGATTCTTAATCACAGTTTCAATTTCATTACTTGTGATTGGTCGGTTCATGGTCTCTATTTCTTCCTGGTTCAGTCTTGGAAGGTTATACCTTTCTAAGCATTTGTCCATTTCTTCCAGGTTGTCCATTTTATTGGCATAGAGTTGCTTGTAGTAGTCTCTTAGGATGCTTTGTATTTCTGCAGGGTCCATTGTAACTTCTCCTTTTTCATTTCTAATTTTATTGATTTGAGTCCTCTCCCTCTTTTTCTTGATGAGTCTGGCTAAAGATTTATAAGTTTTGTTTATCTTCTCAAAGAACCAGGTTTTAGTTTTATTGATCGTTGCTATTGTTTTCTTTGTTTCTATTTCATTTATTTCTGCTCTGAGCTTTATGATTTATTTCCTTCTACTAACTTTGGGTTTTGTTTGTTCTTCTTTCTCCAGTTCCTTTAGGTGTAAGGTTAGATTGCTTATTTGAGATTTTTCTTGTTTCTTGAGGTAGGTTTGTATTGCTATAAACTTTCCTCTTAGAACTGCTTTTCCTGTATCCCATAGGCTTTGGATCGCTGTGTTTTTGTTGTCATTTGTCTCTAGGTAATTTTTTATTTCCTCTAATTTCTTCAGTGATCTCTTGATTATTTAGTAACGTATTGTTTAGCCTCCAACTGTTTGCGTTTTTTTACGTTTTTTTTCCTGTAATTGATTTCTAGACTCATAGCATTGTGGTCAGAAAAGATGCTTGATATGGTTTCAATTTTCTTAAATTTACCGAGGCTTGATTTGTGACCCAAGATGTGATCTATCTTGGAGAATGTTCACTTGAGAAGAAAGTGTAATCTGCTGTTTTCGGATGGAACGTCCTATAAATATCAATTAAATCTATCTGGTCTATTGTGTCATTTAAAGCTTGTGTTTCCTTATTAATTTTCTGTTTGGATGATCTGTCCATTGGTGTAAGTGAGGTGTTAAAGTCCCCCACTATTATTTTGTTACTGTTGATTTCCTCTTTTAGAGCTATTAGCAGTTGCCTTATGAATTGAGGTGCTCCTATGTTGGGTGTGTATATATTTATAATTGTTAAATCTTCTTCTTGGATTGATCCCTTGATCATTATGTAGTGTCCTTCCTTGTGTCTTGTAACATTCTTTATTTTAAAGTCTATTTTATCTGATATAAGTATTGCTACTCCAGCTTTCTTTTGATTTCCATTTGCATGGAATATCTTTTTCTAGCCCCTCACTTTCAGTCTTCATATGCCCCTAGGTCTGAAGTGGGTCTCTTGTAGACAGCATATATATGGGTCTTGTTTTTGTATCCATTCAGTGAGCATGTGTCTGGTTGGAGCATTTAATCCATTCACACATAAAGTGATTATTGATATGTATGTTCCTATTATAATTTTCTTAATTGTTTTAGGTTTGTTTTTTTAGGTCCTTTTCTTCTCTTGTGTTTCCCACTTAGAGAAGTTCCTTTAGCATTTGTTGTAGAGCTGGTTTGGTGGTGTTTTTTTCTCTTAGCTTTTGCTTATCTGTAAAGGTTTTAATTTCTCCATTGAATCCTTGCTGGGTAGAGTAATCTTGGTTGTAGGTTCTTCCTTTTCATCACTCTAAATATATCATGCCCCTCCCTTCTGGCTTGTTGAGTTTCTGCTGAGAAATCAGCTGTTAACCTTATCGGAGTTCCCTTGTATGTTATTTGTCGTTTTTCCCTTGTTGCTTTTAATAATTTTTCTTTGTCTTTAATTTTTGTCAGTTTGATTACTATGTGTCTCAGCCTGTTTCTCCTTGGGTTTATCCTGCTCTGAGACTCTTGGCACTTCCTGGACTTGGGTGGCTATTTCCTTTCCCATGTTAGGGAAGTTTTCCACTATAATCTCTTCAAATATTTTCTCAGGTCCTTTCTCTCTCTTTTCTCCTTCTGGGACCGATAAATGCGAATGTTTGTGTGTTTAATGCTGCCCCCGAGGTCTCTGAGGCTTTCTTCCTTTTTTTTCATTCTTTTTTCTTTATTCTGTTCCATGGTAGTGAATTCCACCATTCTGTCTTCCAGGTTACTTATCCTTTCTTCTGCCTCAGTTATTCTGCTATTGATTCCTTCTAGTGTATTTTTCATTTCAGTTATTGTATTATTCATCTCTATTTGTTTGTTCTTTAGTTCTTCTAGGTGTTTGTTAAACATTTCTTGCATCTTCTCGATCTTTGCCTCCATTCTTTTTCTGAGGTCCTGGATCATCTTCACTATCATTCTTCTGAATTCTTTTTCTGGAAGGTTACCTATCTCCACTTTATATATTTGTTTTTTTGGGGTTTTATCTTGTTCCTTCATCTGGTACATAGTCCTTTGCCTTTTCATTTTGTCTATGTTTCTGTGAATGTGGTTTTCGTTCCACAGGCTGCAGGATTGTAGTTCTTCTTGCTTCTGCTGTCTGCCCTCTGGTGGATGAGGCTATCCCAGTTGAGACTCTTAAGACTATAAATAATGAGTAATTATCCCCATAGGTTAAGTTTTAAAAAGCTTCCATATTCATTGCACTTTTAAAGTTGTTTTACCTTCTCCAGATATCCATGTCTCTTGTCTCCTCAAATTTCCCTGTTTTAGACCAATCATGAATTCCTAGTGAAATTGTTCCTCTCTAATGATTGAAAATTGCTATCTCATCTTTATTCTTGATTCCCTCTCTGCCTCTTTGCTTCATTTTTCTGAATTGTAATATCAATATCTGACATTTTATATACTTTACTAATTATTTCTCATTTATTTGTTTTTCATTTATCTCTCTTCACTACATTAACAATTATATAAAAGATAGACTTTTTTTTGTTTTGTTTTGTTTTGTTTCAGTGACTGCTGTAGGTCCAGTAACTTGAAAAGTGCAAGGCACATAGTATACACTCAGTACATTTTTTTTTAATGAATTAATTTTATTCCCATCAATACTGGCCTGGTAATCATAGCAATATCTGTTCTCTGTATGATGTTTATAATGTTTTAAATTTTGCTACCTACTTTTAATTTGTGTCATCAATTTTTTAAAAATATGTCAGAAAAAATTTCTTTCAGCAGTTTTCTTACCTTTAACACTTAGATATAATTACTTGGTACAGTGAACACTAATATTATTACATTATATTATATGAAATTAGATTAGGTCCTAAGGATAATTATTCAAACTAAAATGGTTCAAAGTCTTTAATCAAGTCATATGAATGATTATTGAGTACAGATGGCCAGTTATTACACTATTAGCATATTAGCTAAATATGCTAATAGTATAAGCTTTCCATTTATCCAACAAACAAGTTAGAAAACAATATAGACAAAAACATACTACTTAAAATAAAATTTTAAAATGCACTACTAATAAGCAATACCTAGAAATAAATATAGCAGGGAAGATATTTGACATACATAAAGAAAACTATAAAATTCTACTGAGAAATATAAAATAAGAATTAAATAAAAGAGATGTACTATGTGATTCAGATCAAAGCTACATCGTTTGAAAAGTTTAATTCTTCTCAAATAAAAATTGTTTTAATAAAATTTTAGTTAAAAAATTATAGCTGAATATTTTGGGAGAATTTATAAAAGTGGAGAAAATAGGAGAGGTAAGTGAAAGGTATTATGAAAGAAAAGAGCGAAGAGTGGAAAATATTTTAAAGTATTAAAATGTATTATTATTAAGCATGATATTATAATTAAAAGACTATAAGATTAGTCTAAGAACAGATAGGCAGGTTACACCAGAAATAGATCCAAGAATATCTGAGAACTTATTGTTTAGGTGGCATCATAATCAAAGTGTTAAGGACGATTTAGTCAATCAATGGAGCTGGTGAAACTGACTAGCTATTTGAAACCAAATACATAAATCCTCAGCATACAAGTGTTATGTACCTCTCTGCCCCACTCAAACAGATACATAAAGAGAAAATCTAATAAATACTTATTTTGATAGGAATGAGACCTTTAAAAAATAAAATCACTGGAAGAAATCACCAGAGAGAAAATCTAATAAATACTTATTTTGATAGGAATGAGATCTCTAAAAAATAAAATCATTGGAAGAAATCACCAGAGAAAGGATTTGAAAGGTTTTGCCAAAAGATAAGAAAAACACTTTAACACTTCAGTTTTTTTAATTATCGTAAACAAAACTGAAAGTCAATCAACAGGCTGAAGAAATATTTCAAACAAATGTGAAAAGATTGCTATCTTTAATGCATCAAAATCTCAAAATTGCAATAAGAAAACAAATACATATATTCACATATATGAGACCAATATAACTAAGTGTATATATGTATATAAATTGACAATTCAAAAAAACATTGTAAAATGATTAATAAACAAAAATTAATTTTATGTAGGAATTTCTAATTCCATAAGAATGGAATAACAGAAATGAGATTTACCCTTCCATGTGAAACAACTAAAAATATGGGCAAAATATATGAAATAGAAGTAATTAAGATATTGGACATTGGGCAACAAAGGACAGTGATCACTGAAAGACAGAGAACAAGTCAACCCTGGGATTGCTACAGCTTCCTGCCTGGAAGAGTATAGTTAAGGCACAGCAGCACAATATATCCAAAAATGAAGCACACAGAGAAAAATATTTTAAAAAAATTAATATAGTTTTGGTGAGTTTAGGGAAAAATTCAACTGGCCTAATTACACACCTATTTGCAATCCCTGGAGAAAGGGGGCAGCAACAACAAAAAAAATTGAAGTAATAACTGAACATTTTCCAAATTTGATGAAAACACTAAAGCTAGAAAGCCAAGAAACTCAGTGTACCTCCCTCCAAAATGATAAGGTTTGGCTGTCTGGTGGAAAAGAGAGAATTCCAGATGAAGGAAAGAGCATGACATGAGTTCAGTTCAAATTCCTTTGCAACAAAAAATCAAATAAAACATAAATACCCTGAAAAGGCTTATAGTCTAACATAAGAAATGAATAAGAATACAAATAAATATAATACATTGCATGATGGTATAATGAATATGAGAAGCTACTGACAAAGTATTCTTTGAGTACATAGGAGGGAATGATGATTTCAAGTGGGAGAGATTTAGTGAATAATTTATGGAGAAAACGACCTCTGAATGAGGCTTAATAAGAGATAGAATTATAAAAGCAATGTACCGGCTTGAGGCTGTTATTAGAAATAAATTAAAAGGCATGAACAAAAATACTGAAGCAGAAAGGTGGAAGGAATACTTATAACCAATAAGAATTTCAGCTTAACTATATTGAAGAAAACTCATTTGGAACAATAAATAACTACTGGAGTATCCTTAAGATCCATTTTAGGTAATAGTTACAACTTTTTCATATAATTTTGTTTACCCATGAAATATTGAAATGAAATTGGATATAAAAAGCCAAACATTATCTTCTATGCTGGCTGAAGTTTTCCTCTAATACCCATTTCTAGTAGTCTCTTTAGTATCTAAAAGTAGTGACAGTTTTAGAAGAGAATGCATTTATTTAATCAATGCTTTCCTGGCGTTTATAGGCTTAATATTTCCATAAATAGAAAACAGGTAGGCATATTGTCTAAAAATATATATTATTTAACACAAAACACATTCTTAGAAATACTAAAAATTCTATATTCCTTAATCAGCTTACACGGTTAGAAAGAATAGATTAGAATTGCTTTCCAAATTCTGAAAGATTATACTGGAATGAATCACACACAAAATAAAAAATATCAACCAGTTTCTTGGAGTTCCCTATTTCAGCTTTATGGAGACCAACAATGCAATGTACCTCAAAACTTCGAAGTAAATTTAATTTCTGCTGACAAACTCAATTATAATGGATGAAATCAGTTATCTAGCTAGGTAGATATAGATATAGATACAGATACAGATATAGATATAGATATAAATATATAGACCATATAAAACAGGATGAATTTTAGACCAAAGGGAGAAAAAGCAAGACCTAGAAATTCAATTATATAGTGATAAATGTAAAGGAAATAAGTTGATTAAAGATGGTAAATTCCTGGCACTACTGCTGCCATTCATCTTTCTTTTTTCAGAGGGAATATCTCAAGTGAATCATAACACTTTTCACACTAAATTCTAACTCAGCCTGTAATCTTTGAAGGGAACACTGCTCTAGCCTCTTTGATGGTAAAAACATAAGTGTGGCAATTCCATTTCTAGTATTTGGTGAAACTGATATCTCAATCAACTCAACTGAAAACAAACCCCAAACTAAACAAAAACAAAAAATAAATACAAAGTGGTAGTTAAAAAAAAGAGAAAGAGAACTAAACAACTAAAAGTAATTCTGAATACAACATTGAACTGGCAC
Source organism: Tursiops truncatus (assembly GCF_011762595.2). Classification (NCBI taxonomy): domain Eukaryota; kingdom Metazoa; phylum Chordata; class Mammalia; order Artiodactyla; family Delphinidae; genus Tursiops; species Tursiops truncatus. The sequence continues at coordinate 99,587,601 of NC_047040.1, read as the reverse complement.
AAAGGTTATGAATCCACAGAGGCCAGATATTAACTGAAAACTGGAAAACTGAGAGGTAAACAAGCATAAAGCCAATTTTGTTTGTTTCTTTGTTTTGCAAATGCAAGTGATTTTAACCTTCTGCTATGATGACTCAGTGCATGAGGTAGACAAAATGCATAGATTCCATACAATAGGTCTAAAGCAGTGGTCTCCAACCTTTTTGGCACCAGGGACTGGTTTTGTGGAAGACAATTTTTCCAGAGACCAGGGGTTGTGGGGAGGATGGTTTTGGGATGACTCAAGTGCATTACATTTACCATACACTTTATTTCTATTATTATTACATTGTAATTATAGAACAAAATAATTATACAACTCACCATAATGCAGAATCATGGAAGTCCTGAGCTTGTTTTCACCTGCCACTCACTGTTAGGGTTTTGATATGAGTCTGCAAGCAATTGATTTATTATGGTCTCTGTGCAGTCAAACCTCTCTGCTAATGATAATCTGTATCTGCAGCCACTCCCCAGCACTAGCATCACCACCTCAGCTCCATCTCATATCATCAGGCATTAGATTCTCATACGGAGCATGCAACCTAGATCCCTCGCATGCACAGTTCACAGTAGGGTTCATGCTCCTATGAGAATCTAATGCCACTGCTGATCCGACAGGAGGCGGAGCTCAGGCGGCAATGTGAGCAATGGGGAGTGGCTGTAAATACAGATGAAGCTTCGCTCACTTGCCCGCCATTCACCTCCTGCTGTGCAGCCCAGTTCCTAACAGGCCACGGACTGGTACCTGTCCATGGCCCAGGGGTTCAGGACCCCTGATCTAAAGGGAGACTGCACAAAGCTAGACCCCTAAAGGGTTGTCTAAAGATGACAAGAGATAATTATGCTGCACAAAAGGATTGATGAAAATGATTTTGTTTTTAATTCTTATGAACTTGTACTGAATCAATGAAAAAAAATTAACCTTAACTAAAAATTTGAGCCATAAGTCCACACTGGTGTTTGCAGACCAAATTTACCATATAAGTGTAATTAAAAGAAAAGCAAATACAAAAATACAAATGCAACATAAGCTTTAAAGAATTCCATATGTAAAATTCCAATTTTGATGGAACTGATGGAAGACAAAGCACAGAGAACCCATCAAAACCCAAATATGATTAATAAAAAAATTCATAACTGTACACATATTGGAGAAAGTAAAAAACACCAAAGAAAAATATCTTAAAAAATATGAAAGTGTCAATATTTCTTAGATGTCAGTTCTCCCTAGGTGATCTACAGATTCAATACAATTCCCATGAAAATCCCCATGGTCTATTTTGTAAAATTACAAAAGATGATTCTAAAATTTTTAAAGAAATACAATACCTAGATGAGACAAAAGAATTCTGAAAAAGAACAAGATGAAAGAACTTCTACTATCTCATTTCTAGATACACTATTATTGTGTAATGATGATTTTTAGTATGTCAATTGTATCTCAATTTAAAAGTTGAAAAAAGGGAGGGACAAATTTGTGACTATAATATACTCCCTCTGATTTAGTAAACCTTAAAATGTAAGTGTCTGTTGCACAACATAAATGGTCAATAAATCAGTTGTGTTAAAAATATATATATATGTCAATAAACACATGAAAAAATGATCAATGTTATTAATCATCAGAGAACTTCTAAATTAAAAAGACTTATGATACTCTGTTGGTAAGGATGTAGAGCACCTGGAACTCTCATATACAGCAGTTGGTAAAATAAAATGATATAACTCCTTTGGAACATGTTTGGCAATTCCTTGCAAAAGCAGACAACAAAACCAAAAATATATTCAGAAAAAGGAAAAAAAGAGAAAAAAGAAAAAAAAACTTAATCAAGATGAATGGAAGAAAGGAAAAAAAATAGAACAAATAAGACAGTAGGCAGAAATGATGAAAACTATAACATTTAAATGTATCGGTAATCACAATTTATATAAATAAATGCAATCTTCAAATACCTAAATTGTGAGGATGAAGTTTGAAAATGATAAGATAGAAAAGCAAAAACAATGTGTACTAGTCAAAAGAATGCTGGTGGTGTAATTTTAATATTTTTTTAAAATCCATAAAACAAAAAATGAATAGAAATAAACTGGATTGGTGAAAAACAATAAAAGATTCAGTTCTCTGAGAAGATATAATAATCTGAACTTGGAGGGAATGAATAAAAATAGTCTTAAAATATAAAGACTAAATTAGCCTACTAAGGAGAAACTGAATAATTCACCATTATAATGTGACATTTTAATACAGCTTTCTTGGAAATTAGAGACAAAATAAATCATAAAGTAAGTTTATGATTTGAACATCATGATGGGCAAGTTTGATTAAACAGGCATAGATGTAACACTAAATCTTTTAAGCAGAGGTGAAAGTTTTATAAATCATTCCTTTCCTAAGTCATGAATCAACTGAGGTTTCAAAGGATTTCTGTTATTCTAGTCAATTCTATGATTACAATTCAGTTATAACCAAAGTCAATTATAGAAAGTTACCAAAACTTCTATAAAAATATTGGAATAAAAATAATAAAAACAATTCAGAGGGCATACTTACCCTGGAAATTGAGAAATACATACATTAAATTTTAAAAGTACTACATTAGTACCAGTGGGAAGTACCTAAGGGAGTACTGCAAAGGGATTTCATAACTCAAAGGCTTATATTTGAAAGGAAGAATGCTAAAAACTAATAAGCTAGACATTCAACATAGTAATTTAAAAACAATATGGGATAAAAGATAGAAGAAAAGGTAATAACACGAGGCGTAGACGTTAGTGAAATAGAAAACAAAGATAAACGGAGAAGAAAAATTAAGCCCAAAATATGGTTCATGGAAAAGGAGGGAGAGATGAAAGGGAGAAGACAGGGGGGACAAGAGCAAGTGCAAGAGTGAGTGCAGGCAGCCCAGAGCAGAAGAGGTGCTTCAGCAAGAGCAAAGGGGCACTAATAAGCCAACCCGGGAGTCCAAATGGGACACTGCCACCACTAGTAAAAGGATTAAACATGTAATAAGAGGATACGTTACACTTTGAGAATGTTCTTGAATAATATATGAAATGGAAAGAATACTTTTAAAAGTACAAAACACAAATTAAGAGATACAAACATCCAGTTACAAAATAAATGAGTCACAGGTGTAAAATGTACAGTGTGGGGAATATAGTCAGAAATTATGCATTATCTTTGTATGGTGACATATCGTAACTAGACTTAGCTTGGTGATCATTTTGAAATGTATAGAAATATCAAATCACTATGCTGTGTAACAGGAACTAATGTAGGGCCATAGAGGTGGGGAGTGGGGGAACTGGATGAAGGCAGTCAAAAGGTAGAAACTTCTAGTTATAGGATAAATAAGTACTAGGGGTGTAATGTACAACACAATAAATATAATTAATACTGCTGTATGTTGTATATGAACATTGTTAAAAGAGTAAATCTTGAGTCCTCATCACAAGGAAAACAATGTTTTTCTATTTCTTTAATGTTATATCTATATGAGATAATGGCTGTTCACTGAACTTATTCTGATAATCATTTCATGATGTATGTAAATCAAATCATTACGCTGTACATCTTAAACTTATACAGTGCTGTATGTCAATTTTATCTCAATAAAACTGGAAGAAAAACAAAAAGTACTAAAACTGACTCCAGAAGAAATGGAAAAATCGTAATAGTCCTGTATTGATTAAATACATTTAAACATTAATTAAATTTTTTCTAACAAAGAAAGCAATAACCCCAGATACTTTACAATCTAACTCCAATTCTAAGCAAGCTTTTCCCAACAATTAAAAAAAGAACATAATTCCTCAGCAAATTTTATGAGTTTAACACAATTTGATACTGAAATAAAACAAGTACATTAAGAAAAATCACAAGACCTACTGAGTCTTAAAGCTAACCACATTCTTTTTTTTTTTTTTTTTTGCGGTACGCGGGCCTCTCACTGTTGTGGCCTCTCCCATTGCGGAGCACAGGCTCCGGATGCGCAGGCTCAGCGGCCATGGCTCACGGGCCCAGCCGCTCTGCGGCATGTGGGATCTTCCCGGACCGGGGCACGAACCCGTGTTCCCTGCATCGGCAGGCGGACTCTCAACCACTGCGCCACCAGGGAAGCCCCTAACAACATTCTTTTATATGCTAAGAAAGCCACCTTCTGAGTTATAACTTAGTCAAAGATATGCATATTTTTTTAAATCGAAATGGAATATTTTTCCATTTAAAATATATCTAGTTATGTTTTTGTTTGTTTATATCCTATGTCAGTTTATCCTATATTTAGATTGCCAGAGTAAATTGCCTGAGACTCAGCAGTCCCCTAATACAATGCTACAGACCCTAATACAATGATAAACATAAGATTTTTGAAATTCTAAACCTGAAGGCTCCAGTTTTATTTCCCCATGTTTCTAGACGAACATCTATATTTTCTAGTTTATATGGAGGACTCACTGAGATCTGTGCCCAGGCTTCCTCTCAGTGCTGTCAACTGTCACCTCCTTATGTGAGCCTTAATTTTAGTCAATTACTTTATTTCATGTTCTCCAAACAGGCTCTCCTCACTGACACTGCATTTACATGAAACTCTTCTCCTTGTCTTCTACTTGCTGAATGATTCTCAACATCCAGTTCATGTTTCACTGTCTTCATAATGCATTTTACAACTTTCCAAATCTTTGCTAAACTTCCATATTCATAAATGTTTGTATAGCTCCTTTGGTCTTTTATACTCATTTATGTGTATACAAGTACAGCCCTGAAATACATAAGCTCTAAGTCCTTTGTAAATTATTACGTATATTAGGACCACGAAAGGGTAAAATGTTCTCTACGATATGCATCTTTTGCTGTGGTAAGAAACACATAATGTAAAATTTACCATCTTAACCACTTTTAAGTGCTCAGTCATGTCAAGTGTATTCATATTAATCTGAAATGCTACCCCCATTAAAAAAACAACTTTCCTTTTTCCTCCCTCCAGCCTTGGCAACCACCATGAACTTGACTACTCTAGATATTTTATGTAAGTTGAATAAAACAGTATTTGTCCCTCTGTAACTGGCTCACTTCACCAAGCACATGTCTTCAAGTTTCATCCATGCTGCAGCATCTGATAAGACTTTACTATATGCACTTGTTGATGCATCTATAGCATTTTCATTTCTTTGGAATGATCACTTTCTTAGATATTTTCATTTTTTCACTAATATCTTTACTGCTAGTGGTGGGCTTTTATTTATTTATTTGTTTGTACTTATGTGAGAGGAGCATTATTCACAAAATATTTTTATTGAACTCTTAAATATTACTGACACTGACTGAATTAAATATAGCAAAAACATGATGCACTGCAGATTGAAGTGGGGGGAGAATGGTAGTGATGCATGTTGTTTTATATTTTACTATGTGTTAAGTAGATTTTCATGGACCCACTTGTCAGTGTACACCACTAAAGTTTGTGCCCCAGTAAAAGTACCAGTTACTTGCTGTCATGAGTCTTTGGGTTCATTATGAATAGTAGAACGTATTTCGTTTAAATCAATGAAGGCCAAGAATTTGCTTTGTCTCTAAACTAAAATAGTACAAAATCTCTTTCCTGTCATCTTAGTATCTTTATAATGTCTGGCCCAGTGATATGTATAAACTAGGTGCTCAATAAATATCTATATGGGGTTTAATTTCTTACTGTGAAGATGATATTGAACTTGACATAAAAATTATTGCTATAAGAAGTAAATATCCTCAGGGAACGATACTCAATATCTTCTAAATAACCATAATGGAAAAGAATATGAAAAAGAATACATATATATATATATGAATAACTGAATCACTTGGCTGTACACCAGAAACTAATACCACACTGTAAATCAACTATACTTTAATAAAAAAATTTTAAAAGGAAGTAAATATCATACAGTAAGCACAGAAGACATAATTATGCATTCCAGTCACCTTTTTTTTTTTTTTTTTTTTGCTGTACGCGGGCCTCTCACTGTTGTGGCCTCTCCCGTTGCGGAGCACAGGCTCCGGACGCGCAGGCCCAGCGGCCATGGCTCACGGGCCCAGCCGCTCCGCGGCACGTGGGATCCTCCCAGACCGGGGCACGAACGCGTGTACCCTGCATCGGCAGGCGGACTCTCAACCACTGCGCCACCAGGGAAGCCCCCAGTCACCTTTTAGTTTCTAAGCCATGTTGTCTTCCCCAAGGCTGTGGTGCTTGTTCCTTCTTCGGAGAAATTGCTCCCTCAATAGAGCTGCATGACTGACTCCTTCCTGTTATTTAGGTATCAGCCTAAATATCACTTAAATCAGAGGGGCCTTACTTGACCACTCAATTTAATAACATTGGCCCTTCCTGTAATTATCTTTTATCCGTCAAGTTTATCTTGGTTTGTTTTCCTTATAAGATTTAATACCAGATGAAACTATGTTTTTCATTTATCCATTTACTTTCTCCTTCTCCTCCTTAGAAGATAATCTTCCTGAAAATGATTCCTTTTTTTTTGTCCTATTGTTGCTCTATTTCTAACACCATGCATCAATTAGAGATACTCAGTAAACAGTTGCCAGATTAATAAATAACTGAATTTATATAATATTAATTACAATATTATATTTTAAAGGATAATACAGAGAAATTATAGTAAGATGAAGAAAGTAGTTATGAAAGTACATATACAAACACATAATGTACACACACATATTTCTACTATTTACCTTTCCAAAAATGCTTAATCTTCTGGAGTCAATGTATGGCTGTTTCAGTAAAAATCTGAAATGAAAAAAGAAAAAATTATAGCTATGACTTCTTGAGTTAAATGAACCATAGAAATCCATTCTTAGCAACAAGAAAAAAAACAAAACAGAACAAAGCAGAGGTCAAACGAGACTGCTTTAGTGGTTGCAGCTCTATTCATGGAGAAGGGTCCTGTTTACCAAAATCTTGCTACTCAGAGTGGTGGTGCAGTAGCTTGGGTATCACACCTGTTGGCTTGTTACAAATGCAGAGTCTTGGGCCCATTACCAGCCTACTGAATCAACATCTGTATTTTAACAATATCCTAGCTAATGTCTGTATACTGTTTTAAAGAACCTACTAGTTTTCTCAGGTCACTTTTTCATGCCAATGTGGGAAAGGTATCTGTGAAAGTTCAAGAACTGTAATTAACTGGGACAATAATAGACATTGTGGATTATTGTAAATAAATAATATAGTAGTTTAATTAAGGTCTCTCCCATTTTCATAAGTCCAAAGTGGATTCTAATTCCAGAGGGGGAAGTATGATAATTCTTTTGTCACTGAGAGTGAAAGATACTTGAAAAAATACAATAGTCTTTATGATTAACTTAGAAAATTGTTTAATCATTAAAATATAAATCTCTTAGCATTTATTAATGCTAAGTATTCTATATCACATATATAGTTTCTCATTACAGGAAAAACGATAAGAAAATGTACATTCACTTACTTCACTGCTGCTATTTGGTCCTTTATTTCCACTGAGCCTAACCTTCGATGAATCTCCTGCAAAATTTTCAGGCCCTGGAATCCACTTCCTCTGCCATCAAACCGTGCTGTGATGACGTTACCCGTGCCAACAAGTACTGAATCCCAGTCAAAATGGAACTTATCTGTAACCAGCTGGCCTCCTGGCTCTTCATCCCTGCAAATATCAACACATTTGACCAAAACAAGAACAACTGACAATGTGGTCGAAATTTATTGGTTAATAATTATGGAAAAGACCCATGTTGGCTATTAAAATTTCTCTTAATTCTTGATATTAAACCTGAAAATATAAACGTCATTTTCCTTTGTAAATTTTCAAATGAAAAGCTCTTTGAATGAAATGAAAATATGAAACAGAATTTAAAACTGTTTATGAGAAATTATTTAACCCATTTTAAAAAGAGAAAAATAAAGAAAAAAGCACACATTTTCCATAGGCATATCTAAAGAATGATCATCAAGTTGACATACAGGCCCTACTTTATTGGATTTCTTACAGACAGTGTGTTTTAGAAATGTTTTGCAGATGGTATACAAGGGCCAAAGGGTCTGACAGAGAGAGGAATCAGTCATGGAAGCTTAATAATAATTTAACAAGAAATGTACGATCCTAAAGCACGTCAGATTCAAAAAGAAATACTGCATTAATATTTCCTGAATTGTTTTTTGTGAAGTAATTCTCACTGAGAAGAATTTAAGCGAACAGTGAGGAAAAATTCTTTTTTATCACTAAATTTGACAGCAAGAAAAGGAAGCAGACACGCATATGTTTGAAAAATTTGAAAGTTAAAAGTAAAGATGGAAACACAAATTATAAATCATGAACATTCTGTCCAGAGGGAAAAGGTGATACAATTTTAAAATGTCACACTACTATGGTATTTATAATTTATTTTCCAGAATATAGAACAGGTAAAAAAGCAGACTCTCATAAAATCACACAGATGATCTAGGTCCAAACCTAGGTACAGTTCAAACACACAGTGGTCCACGTGATAGATTTTAAGAGTAACAAAACATCTAACTCTCTGAAAAGATCTCCATTTATAGTTGGGCTGCATACTAGAAATCTTCACTCTACTCACTCTCCTGTGAAGACACCAAACTTGCCTTCAAGTTTATGTAAATGTGTTGCTTTGAAGCATTAAAATATACCAATACACAAATTAATCATCATTAACAAGTTTTAGGTTATCAGATTTGCTAAAGGAAATAACTTCTGGGCAGCAAATAGAACTGAGCAGATACAGAGGTTGTGTGGGACCAATGAGTTGGGTAAAGAAGAAGGTAGGGAATAGGGCAAAATGTCAGACAACTAAAATTTACCGAATGCTGTTATGGAACGAATTGTGTCTCTCAAAATCCATATGTTGAATCTCCAACGTCCACTATCTCAGAATCTGACTGTATTTGGAGATAGTGCCTTTACAGTAGTGATTAAGTTGAAATGAGGCTATTAGAGTGAACCTTAATCCAATCCAACCTGTGTCCTTGCAAGAGGAAATTAGGACAACAGACAGACCCTAGGGGTGTGCACGCACAGAGAAAAGAACATAGGAAGAGGCAGCAAGAGGGCAACGATCTGCAAGCCAAGGAGAGGTCTCAGAAGAAATAAAGCCTGCTGACATCTAGCTCTTGGATGTCGAGCCTCTAGAACTGTGAGAAAATAAATTTCTGTTGTTTAAAATACCTAGTATGTGTTATTTTGCTATGTCAGCCCTAATAAACTGATACAAAGGCCTTCTATGATCTAAGCACTTAAGATCCTTTACCTTATTTACTATACACCAACAAAAGTTACTTAACCTTTCTGGGGAGGAAGTTGCCTGTCGCATGGCTTATTGCATGGCTTATTGCATTCCAATGTATTATTATTCCTACACTGTAAATAAAGAAATTGTGCCACGGAAGGGTTTTAATAATGACCTACTCCATGCCTTCCTAAATCACACATTTAATGGTGATCCTGTGATTCCAAATATAGAACTGTTTTGTCCTTCCACAGTGTTTGCCATCTTTATCTCTTTTTTTTAATTTAATTTTTAATTTATTTTAGGTTTTGCAATTTACCTCTTGATCAGATTATTAGGAATTGTTACTACACATTTCCATGTGCTTTTGCCTAGAATTCCAATTGCCTAGTTCAGAATGAAGTCTGAAATTGCTATTTTTTCCACATTCCCAGATGATACTGATGTAACTTGTGTACCATTTGAGAAACAGCATGAATCACCGTGCGTGGCACAATTTCTGATGCATGGAGAACATAGAGAATGCTTGTTGAACTAGACAGTTTCAGGGAAAGCAGACTCAAGTGAAGTTTAAAATGGAAGGACCTTAAAAAGCTTAATAAATCCTGTACTTTGAAGCTTGGGGATTTATTGCAAATATCAGAAAACAGAATATGATTCACAGAGGACAAGATACAGCATTAACTTCAACATTTAAGTTGAGTAAAAATATGACAGTTTAAGTCCCAATTTCACTCTGAACATAGATAGGGAAGATACTAAAACACTAAGACTCAGTTTCCTTACCTTTAATAATGGTAAAACACTGTCTTGTTTTCCTCAAAGTGTTTTGTAAGCATTAAATGGCATAATGTATTTGAAAATACTTTGTAAAATATAGTAAGCAATATAAGATTATTATTAGATTTACTGAACAATAGAAACTGTTACTATTACTCTTTTGTTTGAAGTCACTTTTACTTATACTGAGCATATTTCCTTATAGTTCAAAATGGAAAACTATATAAAAGATTTTGGCCAGTAATTAAATTGAGAAATATCTATGGATAAAGATATTATACCATGCAGTAGGAGCTGTTATACCAAGGGGACTTCCATTTTCTAGATGGTCAAAGATACCAAAGGTTCATAAGAAAATTAAAAAGTGCAATCAACAGATCCTTTGGAGCAATTATCAGAGTGTTGTTAGTTACTAAGGCAAGAGAGCCTAGAAATAAACCCATGCACCTATAGTCAATTCATCTTCAACAAAGTAGGCAAGAATATACAGTTGAGAAAGGACAGTCTTTTCGACATGTGGTGTTGGGAAAGCTGGACAGCTACATGTAAAACAATGAAATTTAGAATATTCCCTCATACCATATACAAAAATAAACCTGAAACTGTTTAAAGATCTAAATGTAAGACATGACACCATAAAACTCCTGGAAGAGAACATAAGCGAAACACGCTTTGACATAAATCATACCAATATTTTCTTAGATCAGTCTCTCAAGGCAAAAGAAATAAAAGCAAAAATAAACAAATGGGACTTAATCAAGCTTAAAAGCTTCTCCACAGCAAAGGAAACCTTTAACAAAATGAAAAGATAACCTACTGAGTGAGAGAAAATATTTGCAAACAATGCGACCGACAAGGGGTTAATATGCAAAATATACAAACAGCTCAAAAAACCAAACAAAACAACCCAATCAAAAAAATGGGCAAAAGACCTAACTAGACATTTTTTCCAAAGAAGACATACAGATGGCTAACAGGCCACATGAAAAGACGCTCAACATCACTAATTATTAGAGAAATTCAAATCAAAACCACAATGAGGTATCACCACACACCAATCAGAATGGCCATCATCAAAAACTCTACAAACAATAAATGCTGGAGAGGGTGTGAAGAAAGGAGAACCCTTGTACACTGTTAGTGGGAATGTAAATTGGTGCAGCCACTATGGAAAATAGTATACAGGTCCCTTAAAAAACTAAAAATAGAACTACCATATCATCCAGCAATCCCACTCCTGGGCATATATCCAAAGGAAACCATAATTCCAAAAGATACACACACCCCAATTTTCATAGCAGCACTATTTACAATAGCCAAGGCATGGAAGCCACCCAAGTGCCCATCAGCAGTTGACTGGCTTAAGAAGGTGTGGTTTGTATATAGGATGCAATATTACTGAGCCATAAAAAAGAGTGAAATATTGCCATTTGCAGCAACGTGGATGGACCTAGAAAATAGTATGCTTAGCGAAGTAAGTTAGACAAAGACAAACCCTATGTGATATCACTTATACTTGGAATCTAAAAAAAAATACAAATAAATCTATATATGAAACAGAAATAGACTCACAGACATAGAAAACAAACTTATGATTACTAAAGGGGAGAGAGAGGGAGGGACAAATTAGAAGTATGGGATTAACAGATAGAAACTACCATACATAAAATAGATGAGCAACCTGGAATTACTGTATAGCACAGGGAATTATACCCAATATCTTACAATAACTTATAATGATGCATAATCGGCAAAAAACTTGAGTCGCTATGCTGTATACCTGAAACTAACACAACACTATAAATCAATTATACTTCAATAAAAAAAGAAAAGAAAAAATATAGTTTAAAATAAGGCACATTTTTCAAACTTATGATTAATAAGTGATTGTAGATTTTTCAAAGCAAAAATTCAATTCCTTACGCATGCTCGCAGTACCCAGGAAAAATATACAATTTCATTCATTTGCTCTGCTTCACCTGCTTTCAGTGTTAGAACACAAAATGTTATCATCTATTATCAGCCAATAATTTTAACCCATTTCTCTGTCTAGTTGGGTGTGTTGTTCTTTCTTTTTTGGTGCAGAATACAGGCATATCTATTTCAATATCAATTAGAACATGGGTTATGATGGTAAGCACTGCCTGTATAAGAAACAAGCCAGAGACTTGCAGAAGCAAGGGGGAGATTCTTCACAAAGTGTTCACCAGAAATTTTTTTCAACAAATAAAGGCAAGAAAATATTACTTATTTGATGAAGTAGGAAACGATATATGGCTGTAGGGATGACCACAAGGAAGGTACTGTGAACCAAATCATCCATCATATAATAAATGGGTATCACAACTCGTGTATGTATTGGCCATGCAGAATTGGTGAGCTCCCATTCATGTGCCTCCTCTGTTTTCCTCTGAGTGTCTGCCGCATCCTTTTTTTGATATGGTTTTGCTTTACCCTCTCTGTCTCAGAAATCTCTGGGGACATATAAAGAACAGTGTTTCAAGGTTGAGAATAGGGACACACAATTTTGTTGAAAGTTGTATGAAAAGAACAATTCCATGTGTTTTAAGCAGTGAAAAGGTCACAGCAATATGAAATGTGTCCACTTCCTAACACAGGCAGCAAAATCAACTTAAGACTAAACTCTTCTTAGAAGTTAAGGTCTTTGAGGGTAGAGTTCACATCTGTTTTAATACCTTGAACACTCAATGTCTCTGCGTGGATGAAGAGAACATGATATAAGCAAATAATGAAATAAAGAAAAAAGGCTGAGCAAAACACACAAAATTCAACAGACCTTTAAAATGACAAAACAAGCCACTTCTTTATGACATAACAAAACATCATCTATGTCAAAAACTGAATTAAAGTGAAGAGATTTGTTTGGAGTACGTTTGGTCATGTTCACAAAATGCTATTTAAATTCATGAAAAGAGCTGGATTTACGTTCAGAAGGGATAGGTTTTGACTTTGTTATCAATATGCTGAGTTACTCTGGCAATTATACGCTCTTTTTATCTTCATTTATTGTTTTCATTATAGAATAATGTGTTGTAAATAGTTAAGATCACGTAGAGTACATTTTTAAAAGCCTTTTCCTTACCACGAAAACTTTGGCTAGATAAACAAGGAAAATATTTACCAGTGAGAGAACTTTCCATGAGTGATCTATTGAATGGCAGAATTTTTTTTTTCCTACACGGCAGAATTTCAAAACTGCTATACAACAGCTGGGTATCTGTGTCTACTGGGTTGTGGAAGGAGGGGACAGAGAAAATTGCTTGTCATCTTGGTTCTTTGCTCTTTTTAGGCTTAGAATAGACCAACTTCAGCTGCATAAGTGCTAGATAAGAGCTAGACTCAGGGAGAGCTGTGTTGCAATTTTATTTTAGAGATAGTAAACTAAAAAAGAGTGTAGAAAGAAGGGTGACAGACAGAATGAAAGGCCAGATAAGGGAAAAGAAACTGATGCTGCAGAGAGCTGCATCACAGTACATTCTTAAGGAAAACGAATTGTCAGCGCTTTTGATTTTGTTCTTTAGGAGAGAACTCATTTCACAATAGAACACGAGTTTGACATGAGTAGAGTGAAACGATATTTGTCTTGTCTCAACCTGAAATTTATAAAAATTTATATTCAGCGATGACTTAGTTATAACGTTAAGTACATCTAAAAGCTAATGAAATCTATCCTGTTTCAAGCAATATATATCAATACATGCAGATACATACATTGGTCAAGGGCTTCTTGGCCAATTCCTTCTATTTCTCATTTTATTATCCACAGACTTCCCTCTCATGGAAGGATTGTCCTACATGCAGATTGGTGGAATGAGTTTTTTCATATATATACTACATCATATAAGAAATAACATTCTTTTTTTTCTGTCAGAGAACAGTTTCTTGTTCACATCCCCATCTTCTTCCATTAGGAATATTATAATATAATACAACCTGCAAGTTTCTGATCCCTGGTTTGTTTACATATAATTTTTGGCTGAATTAATTTCCATGGAGTTACAACTAGGGAAGCGTTTGACATGGACAAGTTTATTTATGCCTCTAACCAGACCCCGTGGTCTACCTGATAATACATAGAAAGTTAGGCTTATCAAACAAATTCTCAAGTTGTGTTATCCTCCATCACCTGTGTTCATATACTTGCATTCATAGATCTTTCCCATGTTAAACTTTTTAGAAAATATTGCCTATATTAATGACCTGAACCTTATAGTGATGTGAGATGTTATCATGAAAAGGGTACAGAATACGTTGGTAAAACCAAAATGAGTTGAGCCCAGGCCCAGTGGCTTTGACAAGTGCCTTCCCTTCCCTATGCCTAAGTCTGCTTTGGTGTGGAAGATGATAATAATAGTGTCTACCTAGTACAGTTATGGTAAATATTAAATAAAATTATATATATATATATAAATTGCTTAGCAAAGTGTCCAGTTTGTAGTTTGTTAAATATTATTAACCCAATGTTCTGGTCAACGCTATGGGACTTGACTGTTTCATCTTCCATTCCTCTCAAGGAAGCTGAGCTCCCAAACCTGGCCATCCCTAGGCAACTCTGCAGTGATAAGTCCTGAGCTTTTATATTATAAAAATCAAGTTTTTCTTATTTGGCTCAGTCCAAAGGACGAAAAATTCAGTTGCAGTAAAAGTGTTCTACTTTTCACAGTGGGTGGGTCTTTCAGTTAACTTAGAATGAATGAATATGTACGTATTTGGTTTTTTCTGTGTAATTGATTTCTTTCTACACATAGTCACATGTGATTATGCATCTGAGTGTAATTTGTGTGTCTCTGTATGTGTAAATTCTTTCTTTTGATTCCACAGATATATACTTCTTCTGGAACCACTAAAACAAGAGAATGTTACCCTCGTATACCTTTCTGATTTATAGAACTTATGACATAGATATTAGGTCTTTTTATTTTTTTGAGGCATTATTTTTTTTCAATAGTTTTCTTTATATTCAAGAAGCTGCTCAGACAATAAATTTAATATTTTTTCTTGATCAAAATTTGATCTCAAATTTGGGAGGGTATTTTGTGTTAATAAAACTGCATCTTTTTTCATCCTTACCCTACTGCTCTTCTCACTTCTCTTCTTTTCCTCCTTCGATTTTTAGTAGAATAGCCTTCCACATATCAGGGTCAATTTCTGTATGCTAAAGGCATTCTTCCTTGTCTGGAAGGAAATTCAATTCTATTTTGCTCTTTGATTTCTCTTGAATAGAAGCTAGAGATTGTTCCTTAGCATGATATAAAAACTGCATAAAACTATCATTAGAGCAATGAAAAAAAACAGAATTCAGTTCTTTAAATCAAGTTATTTATATTGATATAGGAAGCCAAAGAATGAAGAGCTTATCGGAACACAGGTTGAAATGTTAAACAGCATGGATATTAATGAGCCAACTACAAAACCCCAAAATGGACTGTTAGTATTATCCACACAATATTAACCTCGGGATAAACATCTTAGACAGCACATAAAATTATCAGAAAAGGGCCTCAGGGATGTCTTGTAGACAGAAATTGTGCAATAAAATAGAAGTTCCAATCTCCTAATCATCCCTACCGTCGAAGTCTTACTACATGAATTCTTATTTGTTGGCCAATTTCCATTTGGGATAATTTCTAACAGAGTGGTTGAGGAGGTCGAAAGAGAAAGGGGTTTGTTGATCTTTATTTTCAGTTGCTGGGGATGGTTGTGTAATCACTGAGCTAGAAAGCCCTTCATCCACCCCCTGGCCTTTGAGACACTGACACCTAAATCACTCACAGTCAAAAGACAGTTTAGCACATTGTATAAACAGATCGACAGGAGACTCTGCCTCATTCTTTATGTGAATATAATTGTCATGTAAATCTTTTATGCAAAAGGTCTGCTTTAGATATTATAATGGAAAATATTCTACACGCTGGCTTAAGGAATATGGGTATATTCCAAAAGAAATAGAAGTATGTGTATATTAAAATAAGAAGCTGATGGCAATCTTCACAACGATCTCATATTTCTTCATTTTCCATTTTGCGTGTGTGTGTGTGTGTGTGTGTGTGTGTGTGTGCTGCACGGCTTGTGGGATCTTAGTGCCCCAACCATGGGTTGAACCCTGGGGCCAAGGCAGTGAAAGTGCCAAGTTCTAACCACTAGAGCGCCAGAGAACTCCTTTCATTTTCTAAAGTAGAATACAATTCAGCATGAGAATGTTTTGAGTGTAACACTGAGGCATACAATACATAGGATGTATATCATGGATTGCAATGGATTTATAATATAGGGATGGATACTAATTATATACAAACTTTGAACCTTCATTTTATCATAGACAGGGCATCATTCACCTTCAATAATACATGGTGGTTATACAATACATTTTCCCTAACTAGAATCCTTTAGCTGGATTCTAAATGTCAATTTATCAACTGAGAAATGTGGCTACATAAACACAGGTAATTTTAATCTTAGCTTACATTATTGTGTTAAACAGAAATAATAATAACTGTAGTGCTAACTATGAATAAGTAACATAATGTCACTGATGCACTCCTTCAGCTTGGGGCTTTGTTGGATTACCAAAGGAGAAAAACACCATGTTTAGTATCCTTAGTTTAACCTTTCAAAGACATGACAAATTAGTAACATAGTTAATGTTTTCTTCTATCATAGATTTCAGAAAAAAATAAATAATTAAAACAGAAGAAAAGAATGATCTAATATAGTTATACCCTTACATTTATGACTTAATTCAAAAAAAAAACAGAATTAGGAACCATTTCTTATGAAAAGCACTCGGAAGCATATCTTTAAATATAGAATATACTTGTATGTTGCAAAAAGGTAATCAATTGACATTATTCATATGAAACCATATCACATCATTCATGTCATTCATATGAAACCATTAATATCTGAGACCTGTATTAAGAGAGGAAAAGAGCTAAAATGGTATAAATATGTAAGTCATAGAAGTGACTATATATTTTTATACTAGTATATGTACATAAATCTATCAATTTAAAAGAATAGTCAAGAGAATATTATGTCTTACATATTACATACACATTTTTGTAAATTTAGAATTTTTTTCCCTGTGACATTTTCTTAATACATCAACTTTGAGTGTGTACAGTTTTAAACAGTCCTAAGAAATTAATACTGACATTAAGAGGCATTATCTATAAACTGTGAAAGAACAAGCTCTAATCTGTTCAAGAATAATATAAAAAGTAATGATCACCTTCCCTCCTTCCATTACCAAGATTAAATGCCACTGTCTTTTCTCTTCATCATTTCCTGGGTATTACAGTGTGAGTACATTTTACATTCACTTAAATGAGCAACATGAACAAGAATGAGAAAAGTCAGAAACTTAAAATTTAAAGTTTGACCCCCCTTACATGGCAAAGCAGTAATGACTCACTGAGACAAGTACTAGCTATCTCTCTTGTCCATTTACATCTAGCAAATGTGTTATCTTTGTAAGAAACTGAGAGTGAAATGGGTATGTATTTGGCATGAACAAGTGGATAATCAAATAATGTTATAGAAATTTTGGAATATGTGTGTCTTTACTCTTGGGAAACAAAACAAAGTTACTTCTAACAATCTGATCTGCTCAAAAGTCTATGAATCCACATAGTAAGTGAAGAGAGTAAAGACTTCCCATAAAGTGAACCCTCTGATTAGAATTTGGAATTTTATGAAATAGTGTGGATTGAGAATTTGATCTTTCATGTGGACTATCTAGGAACTTACTCATGGTTTTTTTAAATTAATTTTTTATTGGAGTATAGTTGCTTTACAACGTTGTGTTAGTTTCTGCTGTACAGCAAAGTGAATCAGCTATACGTATACGTACATCCCTTCTTTTTTGGATTTCCTTCCCATTTAAGTCACCACAGAGCATTGAGTAGAATTCCCTGTGCTATACAGTAGGTTCTCATTAGTTACCTATTTTATACATAGTAGTGTATATATGTCAATCCCAATCCCACAATTTGTCCTTTATAATCTTTATCTTACACCAAAGCATTAACACGGTACAGGTGGAAAATGTTACATTCTAGAGATTATCACAAACTGTTAAGTGGGAAGAACGAAAGGTTATATGAATTTGGTTTTAGAGAAGTCCCTATTGATTCTGGACAGCATTTTTGATAATCTTCCAATAATAATTATCATGCAATGCGATATGTAAGTAGAGTATTGTGTAATAGAAACAGCAGAGCTTTTTGATCTGAAAAATAAATTGAAAAAACCTTTGAGTTCAAACACTAATTTTGTCCTGCCCATGACCTTGGAGTTAATATTCATGCCATATTTTAGTCATAGCTTCCTTGTGTTAAACTGAGGAAAGTGATATTTACCTCACTTGGTCTCTGTAAGAATTAAAGAGGGCATTTATATATCCTTAGCATGATGCCCCTTGTACAATAAACACTTAATAAACGGTAGCTATTATTAAATCCTATAATTTTAAGAAGATAATCTCAATAATCAAATGTAAGAGAGAAACAGTAAAAAGATAGCATGAAAACCAATCATTATTTAGCTTTATCCAGAAAGATTTTAAGAGAAATGAGAAACACCTCGTTTTTCTGAGAGAAAAACTAAACTGCAGAAAACTTGACTCATCCTAAAGGCTGATTTAACACATTATAAACTCTCATAATTTACTTCTCTTTTTCTCTACTTTGATTTAACTCATTCCCGATGACTAACTCAGGGTTGATTGATTTCTTTGTTTATTCATTCATGTATTCCTTCATTCAAATATTCACTCATTCACACATTCATTTATTCATTCATTCTATGAATATTTTATGAACATAAATAATGCTCTAAGCACTGTGTTAAGGTAAAACAATATGAAAAGGGTTGTTATCAGCAATGAGTTTATAGTTTAAAAGAAGAGACAGCAAAGTAAATATATGTAATCTGGTGTGGTTTCATGTTATAACAGAGGTGTGTATAGAATTATGTAAAAATACATCTTGAAGTCTTAATAGAAACTAAAGTTACTGGGAGACTGTGGAAAAAGACACAGAGAAATGATTGAGAAGCTGGTATTTCTTTTTTTTTTTTTTGCGGTACGCGGGCCTCTCACTGTTGTGGCCTCTCCGGTTGCGGAGCACAGGCTCCAGACGCGCAGGCTCAGCTGCCATGGCTCACGGGCCCAGCCGCTCCGTGGCACGTGGGATCTTCCCGGACCGGGGCACGAACTCGTGTCCCCTGCATCGGCAGGCAGACTGTCAACAACTGTGCCACCAGGGAAGCCCCTGGTATTTCATTTTTAAAACAGTTTTAAAAAATATCTAGAGCACTAAATGTCTCTTTAGAGGGTGGGTGGAGCCAGATGAAGATGGAGAGATATGTGGGAAACAGATGAAGACTTTTATATGCTGTGTTAGGAAATGTGAACTTTTAATCAATTGGAGAACAATAATGAGAGAATTTTTCCCAGGAGAGCCACATTTTCAGATATGGATCTCACAAAGTTCACTCTAGCAGCAGAGTGGAAAAGAAACTGAAAGAGAGAGGATATAGCAATACATTACAGAAAAGGCAGTGTAGGTAGAGAGCAGATTGACAGATTAGAATTGACTCGTCCAGTTCTGCTCTATGCTTGGTGTGGGACTTGAAGAAGAGTGTGGGCTCTTGGAGGACTCCATTGGTTCAAAGGTCAAGACAAGACACTATGGTCCCAAGAACCTGATGTTATTCAACATTTTAAATAATATCCATATTGTTTTTTGAAAGGAAAATGTGTGTATGAAAAAAGTAGTGATGTTAACTTGACTGCTGGAGATGAGTAGCTGGATAATTTCGCTCACTATGAATGTACCAATTATACCCTGCTTTTTAACAGAATAACTATACAAAAAGAGCTGGCAAACAGCTTACTTCCATTAAGATGACCAAGTCCTAGGACTCTGATATGAATAACATTGACTAAATGATGAAAATATCTAGATAAAAATGAATAATGCTCTCCAGTTAAAATGGCTTAGTGGGAAACTGTAGTAAACTGTAGTAATAACCATATTCATCTGATTTCTGGCCATTGTCAATCTCTTCACTCAACACAAATTTGTGGAGCAACTCTGCAAAAACTAGTTGCTGTGAGGAAGACAAATGAATAAGGCATTGTTTAATACATGGAATATATTACTATGTTAAAATAAAGATTTCTAACATTTCTATTTTCTTAAGATGCTGAAATATTCATAAGCCATTCTATAAATTGTTTCTCTAAATACTCACTTCTAGACCGTGGATTTTTCCTTCAGAAACATTGGTGCAAAATCTAGTGAGAGTCAGAAATTCCCTAAATAGTATATAAAAACATCCTACGAAATTGGGGTAAAGTGGGAAAAGTAACAGTATGATGAATATGATTCAAGATATATGGAAAGACTTTGAACAGAAGGCTGTCCCTGTAGGAGGAGGCATAGATTGGAGATTGTTATAGGATATAGATGGGCTGATGAAGAGGGTGAAAGAAAGCTTCAGGAAGATAAGACTTGATGGATGATCAAGAATTCATTAGGGGGGCTTCCCTGGTGGCGCAGTGGTTGAGAGTCCGCCTGCCGATGCAGGGGACACGGGTTCGTGCCCCGGTCCGGGAAGATCCCACATGCTGCGGAGTGGCTGGGCCCGTGAGTCATGACCAGTGAGCCTGCGCGTCCGGGGCCTGTGCTCCGCAACGGGAGAGGCCACAGCAGTGAGAGGCCCGCGTACTACAAAAAAAAAAAAAAAAAAGAATTCATTAGGATTTCAAGGAAGATGAGTTCAGCAAGATGAGACTAAGTCATAAGGGCATGATAAAGGATGTTGCATTCTGGAAACTAATGTAATGTGTTGACCAGTCACTGCCTCTCTGCGTTACACCTGTGCCAAGGGTGGCATGGATAAGTTGAACATGAAAGGGTATGAAATGGGAAGACATGATGATTCCTTGGTACTGAATGAAACTCAGCTTGATATGCTTGTCTTCAGGAACACAGTGAACAGAGAAAACACCTTTCATCTCTAATAACAGTATATCTGTTTAGATTGTTTCCTATCAGGCTCTAGGCCTTTAGATTTACATTAATTTATCAAATAAACATCTATAACTGTAGGCTCTCTCTCAAGTAATCTTCAGTCTTGCACTATTAAAAGAATTACAGATTAGTTAGTAAGTTTTCATAAGGTTCCACCATGTGTGCTAGGTATTGCGGAGATAACACAAATCTAAAAAAAGATTGCAGATTTCAAGATGCCATTTCAGCCATTAGCACAGCTTCTTGCACATAAAAGCAACATGGTAAATTTGTATTGTACTAAGTGACATATATAGGAATAGAAAATAAGAATAACATAAGAAACAATAATTCAAGGAGATACATGCTGAAATGGATATAGATGGATATAGTATATATAGTATAGGCTAGATGCATATAGAATAGGTATGAACGTGAATATAGACTACTGGGTTCTTAAGTACTCAATATAACATTAAGGAGAAAGACTGGAGAAAGGACAATAGGAGTAAAAAAAGAAAAAGGGGTCATGACCCCACAGAGGCTACTGTAAGTTGAGGCCACTGAGAAACAGTTGTAGTGGCAATGCTTCTTAGATTTTCTATTACAGTAAAATATTTGGTTGCCATTGATTCACTTGTACTTTCAATACCATGAAATTAGGTTTGAGTTTCAGAAAACTCACAGAGAGGTCCTCAAAGGACCATTTCTTCTGAGGTTCCGTAATGAAAATTTAGCAGAAAGATGATTCCTGATAGCCAGAGGCTACTTTCTTCAAGGCCAATCTTCCTTCACCTCCTCAGATTGCTGCAGCCAGTCTCCAACTTATGCATTCACTATAGAATTTCCTGGACGCGAACCCATCTCTATAGATGAAGAAGTGACTCACAGCCTGTCAGGTACTAGATGCACTGCACAGAATAGCAATAAAGTAGTGACAACAAAATCACTAAATCATCTCTTAGCCTCATTTAGATATTAGTTTATTTACTATTCTTCACTGTCAAATTGTCCATTTAGGGAAAAAAAGACAATTATTATTATTTTCTGTTTTCGAGTGTGGAGTCCACTTATAACTGAACACAGTACCTAATCTTAAGAAAAAAAATACCCTTAAATTATAAACCTTCTAAAAAACAGGTAAAAGACACTTTACACTTAAGCCATTCTGATCTATATGGCTTTCCAAGCATAAATATTTTAGGAATGATCATGTAGCTTAAAGCAATCGATCATTTTATATAAATATAGAATCAAAAAAGAAAAAAATCCTGTTTGGCTCTGTAAGTCATATTCTGTGAAACTTCTGAGAATTTACCTCTAAAAATCAAGGAATTTGGATAAATTAAATTAATATTTAGTATAATCAGCATATAAAAACAAATGAAAACTAATGAATTAATACTTTTATTCTTCTTTTCAACAAAAAAGTGGCAAATTAAACTCTATAGGCCTAACTATATTATTTTATCTGCTTTAGTAATGTCTATTAAATAATTTTATGGATGCTAAAATATATTATTAAATGTTTATATTGATACTTTTAAATATTAAAATGACTACTACTTCTAATAATAACTATGTTTATGGTTACAATTTATTAAACACCAACTGCAAATGTTTATGCTCTTCTAGACACTATGGTGACATGTTTATATATATTAGTCCATGTTTTTGTCTTCAATTTATTTATAAGGAAACTGAAGCTTAGGAAAATTAAGCAATGTACTGGTAAATCTTTGAGCTGAGATTTGAACCCAGGCCTACCTGACTCCTAAGCCAGTACCTTTACTCTCCTCTCCCGCCTCTAAAAAACACTGGACTATTCCTTTCTAATAAGAGAGTTGAGTGTTGTGCAATTCCTTATATTCTTCTTATGAACTAAAAATCACCCAGACCAAAGCACAAATCTGATGGCAGGACAAGCCAGTTGGCTTCTCTGACTCAAGGCTACAGTAGCTTTGGGGGCTACTTTTTCCCCCAAAGTCTGACACACTGTGGAGCCAGTGGATATGTGAATGGGAAGAACTGTCTACACATCCAACTGCATATGTAAGTCATGCTTCAAGGAAGGATGCCTTGTAGAGTTCCTTTCCCTGAGAAACCTCATTTCTCAGTGAATAAAAAGAACAATCCCTTTTCCCAAAAGGAGATATGACTGAGAGAGAGCACGAGGTTGAGAATTTTATTTTCAGTTTTTTCTCATTTTAGTGCCTGAGATATTTCCCCAATAAATCACACATACAGTTCAAATAGGAATTGAATACTCAGTCACAAAAATGAATGAAATAATGCCATGTGCAACAACATGGATGGACCTAAAGATTATCATACTAAATGAAGTCAGACAGAGAAAGACAAATATCATACCCTATCACTTATACATGGAATCTTAAAAAATGATAAAAATGAACTTATTTACAAAACAGAAATAGACTCACAGATATAGAAAACAAACTTATGGTTACCAAAGGGGAAATAGGGGAGGACAGATAAATTAGGAGTTTGGGATAAACATATATACACTATGTATAAAATATATATATATATATATAATAGATTAAGTATATTTATAATAGATTAACTGAATCACTTTGCTGTATACCTGAAACACTGTAAATCAATTAAAATTTATTATACTTTGATTAAAAAAAAAAGCACTAAAGACAACTAAGTGAAAGACAAGATACAGGAGAAGGAGTTAAGATAAGAAAAGAGCAAATAAGAACTTCCTCAGGAAGATACCAAGAAATTTCAGGGCCTCTGGCTATTAGGGACAAAGGAGAAAGGTCCTGGCATAAGAAACAAAGATAGCTCAAGGTATTAGAGTTAGGAATAAACACTGGAGTGAGTGAAAATATTAAGTATTGTATTTTCTGTATTATTTGGCTTATTAAAATGAAACGACAAATTGCTTCTATTTATCAAAAGATCTAAATCAATGCAATCTATATAAAAAAGAATGAATTATAATCACAATAATTATAAGACTCACATGTGCTAGGCATTTTATATGTTATTTCATTTAATCTAAAAAGCAGCCTTAAAACATAGGCTGGATGATAATGCTCATTTTATATTTGCAAAAGCTGAACCTCACAAGAGGTTATGTAACTTGTTCAAGGACACACTGTTAGCAAATGACAAAACTGGAATTTGAAGCCAGGCAGTTGGATTCCGCAGACTGAATACTTACTGTCCACATTCAATAGTCATAACAAGTTATGTTATTTTCTATTCTACTCTTCCAAAAAGGGTCTGAACAATTGTAGACAATTTTAAGCACAGTCATAGCAATATGTTGGCTGTGTTCTTAATAAGGAAAATAACTAATAATTCTCAGGAATACAATTCTACATCAATATCAAGTTAGTTAACCAATAGATGTTAGAGGCCTCTGTGCCCAGTAGTATATAGTCACAATATAATCTCATAGAAAGTATGAATGAATTCAATTCCAAGTTGGAAAAACCTAAGAGTCAGGTTTTTCTGAGGACAGGAGTGGCCTCCTGCTGACCTTAAATCCAGGAGGGAAAACTGGTAAGAGTAATATAAATATAACAAATTTTTTCAACAATGGAAATAAATGTTTCCTCAATGCTGCATCAAGAACTAATAGAAAACATAAGGCTTACCTGTGAAAACATGGATGTACTTTAAAAACATCATGCTAAGTGAAACAACCAGTCACAGAAGGGCAAATACTGCATGATTCCACTTACATGAGGCATCTAAAATAGTCAGATTCATAGAAGCAGAGAGTAGAATGGTGGTTGCCAGGGGCTGGAGGGAGGAGGGATGGGGAGTTGCTTTTCAATGGGTATAAAGTTTCAGTCATGCAAGATGAATAAGTTCTAGAGATCTGCTAGACAGCACTGTGCGTGTAGTTAACAACACTGTATTGTATTCCTAAAATTTTGTCCAGAGGGTAGATCTCATGTTAAGTGCTCTCACCACAATTAAAAAAAAAATGGCTTTTACAAATCTAGTATAATTTTGATATGACAAATATATCACAAAGGAAGAAAGAAAGAAAGAAAGAAAACAAAGGGAGCATAGAGCTTGAGTAATTGCTAAGCAGACATCCATAAACCAAACTATATGTGTCATTTTTCCCAGGAGTAACATTGAGTGCAATTTGGGATGCAAAAAGCACAAGCAATTACACACCCTTCCGTATTATTTAGTGGTGGTGTCCTTGAGGAACTCATACAACTGACAGCTGTCCCAGTTATCTACACATATAGGACTTCTTCTGTTGTTTTTTAATCAGAATACTGCCATGTGAGACATAAGAAAAATTCTAAACTCTTTAGGTTCCTTTATTTCAAAAACAAATAAAATACTTACATTATTAACAGAAGAGCATACTGGTTTCGGTCCGTAAAATCTTTGGGAAAGGACAACTGTAAAGGAAGTTCTTTTAAAGAAAGAGCAAAATATTAAAGATGGAGAGTCATTTATATGTAAAACTATAAGGTGCAGAGAAAGTTTTTTTTTTTGAATAACATAGCATGCACAAAACTTTACCATAGTCATCAATATGAAGCGTTTTAATTTCTGACTTTACTCTCTTCTTCTTCAGGATAGCTTCCTTCAGCATAGAATTGCTTTCCAATATAAAATATTCTGTAAGTCAAAAAGGATAGTGTAAATAATCTCTATGTGTTGATTAAGAAACAGTGTAACACAAATAATTATCCATCATTATCATTTGACAGGCACTGTGCTAGTCACCGATTACTCTCTCATAAATTCTCTTCTGGATTATTACAAGTTTTCTAACTGAGCTTCTTTATTCCAGTGAAATTGTCTCCAGTTGCCCCTTATACCTGGAATTAGCATTTACGTTTTCAAAATGTAAATCTGATCTTGTTAATGTTATGCTTAAGAATATATTTTAAATAATACAAAATTATGTAGCAGCCAATGATTTAAAATTCACAATGCCTGAATTCTAATACAAAGTTACCAAGCATGCAAAAAATCAGGAAAATATCACCCATGATGAGTACAAATTTTATTCAATAGAAAGAACCCAGAAATGACACAGATGCATATAATAGATAATGACATTAAAACAGAGATTATAATTACATTCCATGTGTTAAGTTTTTAAAAAGCCTGAGGATATTAAGGAGAAACATGAAAGACATTTTAAAAACAACCAAGTTAAAATTCTAAAAATAAGAACTGAAAAATTTGATATACATGAAAACTATAAAATCTAAGACGAAAAAATACTGGATAGGATTAACAACATATTAGATACTGCAGAAGAAAAGATTAATGAATTCAACAATATAGCAATAGAAAATATTAAAATGGTTTTTTTTATAAAAACCAAAAAAAAAAGAGAGCGAGAAAACTGGCAAAACATGAAGGGAGAGAAACATCAGTAACTTGCTGGAATTTTGACTGCTATATTAAAAATATAGATTTATTGGGGATTTTTATATACTAAAAATAGTGAACTTTCTAATCCATAAATATGTATGCATGTATATATCCATTTGAGTCTTTAATTTCTTCCAGAAATGTTTGCTTTCATTTTAGCAGACTGACACATTTCTATTAGATGTATATAGTATACTATAGTATATAGTACATAGTTTCAGATGTTACTTTAAGTAGTTATTTTTAACTATTTTTAAATTTTGCCTTGCCTTATAGTATATAAAATATTTGATTTTTGTATATTAATCTATAATTGTAATAACCCTGATAAATTCACTCATTATTTCTAATAGTATTATGAGTGTGTATGGATTCCATTTTGTTTATTTGGTTCTGTTTTATTTATATCTTCTGCAAATAAAGGCAATTTTTTTTACCTATTATTTCTTTTCTTGCCTCATTTCACTAAGTCCTCTAATACAATGTTGCAAAGAGGTGGTGAGAGCAGACATTTTTACTTTTTCCCAGTTTTGGGGGAAATGCATTGTCTTCAACATTAAGTATGATGTCAGGTGTAGTATTTTTGTACCTACCATTCATCAAGTTAAATCATTTTTTTTTCTTCTGGCCCAGTTATTATTACTACTTTATTATTATTGTTGTTTTTCATTTTTAATCAAATATTTTTTATAAATCCTTTGAGTTGTTGACAGTATAACATAGTAAGTTGCATTGATTAATTATTGAATATCATAGCAATCATGGATTCCTCAGGTAAACCACACATAGTCATAATATATTACCCTTTTATAAATTGCTGGATTTTTCTTGCTACTATTTAGTTAAGGAATTTTGCATCAATATTCATGTGAAAAATTGATTTTTTTTGTCCTTGTTATGTCTATGTTGAATTTGGAATCTGGTTGATGCTGGCCTTATATTTTCTGAGAGTATATGTGAACTTGGTATTAATATATTAAATGTTGAACAGAACGCACCAGTGAAGCTACTGGAACTGGAATTTACTTTGTGGGAAGAATATTAACTGTGAATTAAAACTTTTAGTAGATAATGGGATATTTATATATTGTATATCTTCCTGTTTGAATGTTTAGCAATTTTTCTTTTAAGAAATTTACCCATTTTATCTAAGATGTCAAATTTACTGCCCTAAAATTACTTATAATATTCCATTACTGGCATTACAATGTTTGTAGAACCTGTTATTAACATCATCTATTTCATTAATGAAAATGACAGTGTACTTTTTCCTTTAAGGTTCTATCTAGAATTTTATCAATTTTATTTATGTTTTCTAAGAAAATAATTTTAGTTCTTAATATGCTTTTCTCTACTGCCAGTCCATTTTCTATATCATTTATTTCTATTCTTATCTTTATAATTTCCTTCCTTCAACTTACTTTGGATTAATTTGCTCTTTTTTTCTAGTTTCTTAAGGTGGAATCTTAGATGATTGATTTTAAAGATTTCCTTTTTTATAAAGTAAGAATTTAGAGACATAAATGTATTTCTAATCACAATGTTAGGTATCCCTAAATTTAGATTAGTTGTGTTTTCATTTGGCTCAAAATATTTTCCAATTATTTTCCTAAATTCTTCTTTGATCTTTGTGTTATTTAAAGATGCATGTCTGATGGCAACACCTTCTTGTTTCTTTTTTCTTGATTCTTTATTTTGCATTTACTTTTGAAGGATATTTTCTAAGTTTGTTATTCTATGTTGATAGTTTTGTATTGTTTTGCTTCCCATCAGTATTCTAAAGATTTTTCTCCATTGCTTTTTTCTGATGAGAAGCCTACAGTCACTCTTGGCTCTCTTACTATGTATGTAATGTGTGGAAGTAAATGTCTTTTTATTTTTGTATCCTGCTTGAGGGTTGTTGAGCAACTTTATATTTTTCATCAGATTTGGATTTGGCCATTATTTCATCAAATATTTTTTCCATTTCAGCTTTAATTTAAAATATTATAGATATGGATATTGACGTAAACTATCTTAGGCTCTGTTCACTTCTTTCATTAGTTTTCTCTGCATCTGGAAGTGTCTATAATGTTTCAAGTTCACTAATATTTCTTCTGTAGTGTCTAATTTGCTTTTAGTATTTTTCAGAGAAGTTTTAATTTCACATATTTTAAGTTCTTAAAATATATTCTATTTATCACTACATTCATTTTTTCTTGATATATTTTAGCATATTTATAATAGCCAATTTATTGTATTTGTCAGTGGATTCCATAATTTCCATCATATCTGAATCTGTCTCAATTCACTGGCTTTCCTTTCCTAGTTATGAGTCATATTTTCTAGCTTCTATATGTAGCCAGTAATGTTTTATTGGATTCTAACCACTGTGATGTTTACATTGTTGAGTTCTGGACATCATTCTGTCCTTTTATTAATTGTTGGACTGTGTTATAGCAGATGTTTAAGCTATTTGCAGGTCAGCTATTTTTTTTTTTTTTTTGCGGTATGCGTGCCCCTCACTGTTGTGGCCTCTCCCGTTGCGGAGCACAGGCTCCGGACGCACAGGCTCAGCGGCCATGGCTCACGGGCCCAGCCGCTCCACGGCATGTGGGATATTCCCGGACAGGGGCACGAACCCACATCCCCTGCATCGGCAGGCGGACTCTCAACCACTGCGCCACCAGCGAAGCCCCAGCTTAATTATTTGAAAGATTTAAAAAATATTTTATTTAGTGTGAGTTTGAATGACCTTTGCTCTATGACTTGTTAAGCTCTAATACTAAGGCATGACTCTTCTGGGATCTCTCCTAAACATTCCAGTGTTCTGACTGTTTGGAACTTTAATATATTCCAGCACTGTGTGAGCTCTGGCTTTTCCCAGGCTCAGACTATCTTCCTATGTATGTTCAGCTAGGTATTTTCAGCAACAGATGCAAGATGATCCCTTGTAACCCTATGCAGATTCCTGGTGTCCTCTCTCTGTCTCTTCTTGTGCTCCAGTGTTGTCCACCTTCCCAACATTCCAGAATCTTCAACCCTTCTGAACGCCAATTTCTGTCTCAACTGTGACTCTGAGATACCCTTATACACTTATTTAATTGTTCCTCTTTACCCTAGAATTCAAAAAATAATTCTAGCCAGAGAGCCAGGACAATTACAACATTCACCTGACTTTTTCCCCTTCTTTCAGGGATCAGAAGCCTATCGTGACTCTTGTCCCATGCTTGAAAAGTGTTGTTTCATGTATTTTATCCAGTTATTTTTGAAAAAAAAATCTTTTATTTTCTGTTTCACTTTTCTTTTCTTTCTTTTTGCCAGGAGGCCATGTCTACTTTCAGGTACTCCATGGCCAGAATAAGATTATTATTTTAATTGTCAATGGTTTATCATTGACACTTTATTGTTAATTACAAACTCCTTAGGATGAAACATAAGGCTTTTAAGATCTGGCTCCAGTCTGCCCTATAGCCTATACCTTTGATTTATCTTAAATGTTTTGTTCCAGCCACATTGAACAACTTTTATCTTGCAAGTGTAAATAGTTTCATTCCTCATGATTGTGTATTCACATTCTTTCTTCCAGAAATGCTTTCCACTGACTTCCTCTTTTTTTGAACTGTGTCCACTTCTACCAGAAAAATTATCATATTCTATTATAACCATTAAATTTTCTGATTCTTGCTTTGGACTGTGAATCTGTGTGATTTCAGGCACACCAAACCACCTCTCTTATAAATAAGTGTCGTCCTCTATAATACAAATTTGGGAAATTAGATGTTCTCACAGATTTCTTCTATCTCCCTGATACAAGAAATTTCAGACTATTTAAATAATAGCATATTTTCAAAGAATCTATACCAAATATTCAATTATAAAATTTAAAATGTGAATAATTCCACTTTATACACTTTCATTAAGGATTCAGCATTTATAATGTAAGACTTGTCATAAAAATGCACTTAATGAACTTAATTGTGGATAAAAGCATTCTTTTTGTATCTAGAAACCAATATCACCTGATATTTGTTAATGACATAGGCAGCAATTTTTAGAGACTAAAGCCCATTAAACTTTTACCTTTATACCTTACTAGAGAGCATCTTGTTGGATAAATATTTTTATAAGTGGACAATAGTTTATTGTATTACAGTGACTAGCTAACTAAATAAATGAATGAATAAATACAGCTAGAGGCAGCAATATGAGACTAATATACTAATAATTTCTCATGGCTTCTCTTTATTATCAAAAATGAATGGGAAAAAATAAATTACATGAGATAAGAGGTAGTTGAAATTTTTTTACTTCTAAATCAAAGGAATTCACTTGCTCATGGTAAAAAAAAAAAATCAACCCATGGTCACAGAGAAATAAAATTATATTTAAGGAAAAAAAAATACAGAAGAAAATACATCATTTTCAAAAGCACACAGAGTTTTTTTCATGATAAGTTCAGAAAATATGTTTCAATCATAGTTTTTTGTGAAACATGAAGACAAGGTAGTATTAAGACATGATTTTAATTGTGCGATTGAGGAGGAAAAGAGAATTAAAATGAGAACAGAAAATTAGGAAGAAGGAAGAAAGGGAGAGATGAGAAAATATTAGAGAGGAAGTATAAGGAGAGATGAGAAGGAGATGCAATGGAGAGAAAGGAAGAAAGGGAAGAGATGAAAAATGAATTAAAGCAAAGGAAATCATATACACATAAGGAAAAAGAAAAAAATGAAAATATAAAAAGAGGAAAAGGAAAGATAGCAATGAGACAAAAGACTTTGAAATACTAAGCAAAATTTTACATATATATATCATTTCCTAGTCACTGAACATTTATTTTTATTTAATTTTATTCATTTTTTTATACAGCAGGTTCTTATTAGTCATATATTTTATACACATCAGTATATACACGTCAGTCCCAACTTCCCAATTCATCACACCACCACCCCAAACCCCAGCCGCTTTCCCCCCTTGGTGTCCATACGTTTTTTTTCTACTTCTGTGTCTCAATTTCTGCTCTGCAAACCGGTTCATCTGTATAAATTTCTAGGTTCCACATATATGCGTTAATATACGATATTTGTTTTTCTCTTTCTGACTTACTTCACTCTGTATGAAAGTCTCTAGATGCATCCACGTCTCTACAAATGTCCCAATTTTGTTCCTTTTTATGGCTCAGTAATATTCCATTGTATATATGCACCAAATCTTCTTTATCCATTCAACTGTCGATGTACATTTAGGTGGCTTCTATGACCTGGCTATTGTAAATAGGGCTGTAATGAACATTGGGGTGCATGTGTCTTTTTGAATTATGGTTTCCTCTGGGTATATGCCCAGTAGTGGGATTGCTGGGTCACATGGTAGTTCTATTTTTAGTTTTTTAAGGAACCTCCATACTGTTCTCCATAGTGGCTGTATCAATTTACATTCCCACCAAGAGTGCAAGAGGGTTCCCTTTTCTCCACACCCTCTCCAGCATTTGTTGTTTGTAGATTTTCTGATGATACCCATTCTAACCGGTGTGAGGTGATACCTCATTGTAGTTTTGATTTGCATTTCTCTAACAATGATGATGTTGAGCAGCTTTTCATGTGTCTGTTGGCCAGCTGTATGTCTTCTTTGGAGAAATGTCTATTTAGGTCTTCTGCCCTTTTTGGGTTGGGTTGACTGTTTCTTTAATACTGACCTGCATGATCTGTTTATATATTTTGGAGATTAATCCTTTATTCATTGATTCATTTGCAAATATTTTTCCCCATACTGAGGGTTGTCTTTTCATCTTGTTTATGGTTTCCTTTGCTGTGCAAAAGCTTTTAAGTTTCATTAGGTCCCATGTATTTATTTTTGTTTTTATTTCCATTGCTCTAGGAGATGGATCAAAAAAGATCTTGCTGTGACTTATGTCAGAGTGTTCTTCCTATGTTTTCCTCTTAGAGTTTTACAGTGTCCGGTCTTATATTTAGGTCTCTAATACATTTTGAGTTTACTTTTGTGTATGGTGTTAGGGAGTGTTCTATTTTATTCTTTTACATGTAGCTGTCCAGTTTTCCCAGTGCCACTTGTTGAAGAAACTGCCTCTTCTCCATTGTATATCGTTGCCTCCTGTGTCATAGATTAGTTGACCATAGGTGCGTGGGTTTATCTCTGGGCCTTCTTTCCTGTTCCATTGATCTATATTTCTGTTTTTGTGCCAGTACCATATTGTCTTGATTATTGTAGCTTTGTAGTACAGTCTGAAGTCAGGGAGTCTGATTCCTACAGCTCCGTTTTTTTCCCTCAAGACTGCTTTGGCTATTCGGGGTCTTTTGTGTCTCCATACAAATTTTAAGATTTTCTGTTCTAGTTCTGTAAAAAATGCCATCGGTAATTTGATAGGGATTGCATTGAACCTGTAGACTGCTTTAGGTAGTATAGTCATTTCCACAGTATTGATTCTCCCAGTCCAAGAACATGGTATATCTATCCATCTGTTGGTATCATCTTTAATTTCTTTCATCAGTGTCTTAGTTTTCTGATTACAGGTCTTTTGTCTCCCTAGGTAGGTTTATTCCTAGGTATTTTATTCTTTTTGTTGCAATGGTAAATGGGAGTGTTTCCTTAATTTCTCTTTCAGATTTTTCATCATTAGTGTATAGGAATGCAAGAGATTTCCATGCATTAATTTTGTATCCTGCTACTTTACCAAATTCATTGATTAGCTCTAGCAGTTTTCTGGTGGCATCTTTAGGATTCTCCATGTATAGTATCATGTCATCTGCAAACACTGACAATTTTACTGCTTCTTTTCCGGTTTGTATTCCTTTTATTTCTTTTTCTTCTCTGACTGCCATGGGTAGGACTTCCAAAACTATGTTGAATAATGGTGGTGAGATTGGACATCCTTGTCTTATTCCTGATCTTAGAGGAAATGCTTTCAGTTTTTCACCATTGAGAATGATGTTTGCTGTGGGTTTGTCATATATGGCCTTTATTATGTTGAGGTAAGTTCCCTCTATGCCCACTTTCTGGAGAGTTTTTATCATAAATGGGTGTTGAATTTTGTCAAAAGCCTTTTCTGCATCTATTGAGATGGTCATATGGTTTTTATTCTTCAATTTGTTAATATGCTGTATCACACTGATTGATTTGCATATATTGAATAATCCTTGCATCCTTGGGATAAATCCCACTTGAACATGGTGTATGACCCTTTTAATGTGTTGTTGGATTCTGTTTGCTAGTATATTGTTGAGGATTTTTGCATATATATTCATCAGTGATATTGGTCTGTAATTTTCTTTTTTTGTAGTATCTTTGTCTGGTTTTGGTATCAGGGTGATGGTGGCCTCACAGAATGGTGGCCTCACAGAACACAGGGTGTTCCATCCTCTGCAATTTTTTGGAAAAGTTTGAGAAGGGTGGGTGTTAGCTCTTCTCTAAATGTTTGATAGAATTCAACTGTGAAGCCATCTGGTCCTGGACTTTTGTGTGTGGGAAGATTTTTAATCACAGTTTCAATTTCATTACTTGTGATTTGTCTGTTCATATTTTCTATTTCCTCCTGGGTCAGTCTTGGAAGGGTATACCTTTCTAAGAATTCGTCCATTTCTTCCAGGTTGTCCATTTTATTGGCATAGAGCTGCTTGTAGTAGTCCCCTAGGATCCTTTGTATTTCTGTGGTGTCTGTTGTAACTTCTCCTTTTTCATTTCTAATTTTATTGATTTAAGTCCTCTCCCTCTTTTTCTTGATGAGTCTGGCTAATGGTTTATCAATTTAGATTTTTTTCTCAAAGAACCAGCTTTTAGTTTTATTGATCTTTGCTATTGTTTTCTTTGTTTCTATTCCATTCATTTCTGCTCTGTTCTTTATGATTTCTTTCCTTCCGCTAACTTTGGGTTTTCTTTTTTCTTCTTTCTCTAGTTCCTTTAGGTGTAAGGTTAGATTGTTTATTTGAGATTTTTCTTGTTTCTTGAGGTAGGCTTGTATAGCTATAAACTTCCGCCTTAGAACTGCTTTTGCTGCATCCCATAGGTTTTGGATCATCGTGTTTTCACTGTCATTTGTTTCTAGTTATTTTTTGATTTCCTCTTTGATTTCTTCAAAGATGTCTTGGTTAGTTAGTAACGTATTATTTAGCCTCCATGTGTTTTTTTTTATGTTTTTTTCCCTGTAACTGATTTCTAACCTGATAGCGTTGTGGTCAGAAAAGATGCTTGATATGATTTCAATTTTCTTAAATTTATTGAGGCTTGATTTGTGGCCCAAGATATGATCTATCCTGGAGAATGTTCCGTGCACACTTGAGAGAAAGTGAAATCTGCTGGTTTTGGATGGAATGTCCTAGAAATATCAATTAAATCTATCTGGTCTATTGTGTCATTTAAAGCTTGTGTTTCCTTATTAATTTTCTGTTTGGATGATCTGTCCATTGGTGTAAGTGAGGTGTTAAAATCCCCCACTATTATTGTGTTACTGTCGATTTCCTCTTTTAGAGCTGTTAGCCGTTGCATTATGTATTGAGGTGCTCCTATGTTGGGTGTGTATATATACATATATATATATATATATATTTTTTTTTTTTTTTTTTGCTGTGGTACGCAGGCCTCTCACTGTTGTGGCCTCTCCAATTGCGGAGCACAGGCTCCAGACGCACAGGCTCAGTGGCCATGGCTCATGGGCCCAGCCTCTCCGCGCATGTGGGATCTTCCCGGACCAGGGCACGAACCTGTGTCCCTTGCATCTGCAGGTGTACTCTCAACCACTGCACCACCAGGGAAGCCCGGGTGCATATGTATTTATAATTGTTATATCTTCTTCTTGGATTGATCCCTTGATCATTATGTAGTGTCCTTCTTTGTCTCTTTTAACATTCTTTATTTTAAAGTCTATTTTATCTGATATGAGTATTGCTACTCCAGCTTTCTTTTGATTTCAATTTGCATGGAATATCTTTTTCCATCCCCTCAGTTTCAGTCTGTATGTGTCCCTAGGTCTGAAGTGGGTCTCTTGTAGACAGCATATATATGGGTCTTGTTTCTCTATCCATTCAGCAAGCCTGTGTCTTTTGGTTGGAGCATTTAATCTGTTCAGGTTTAAGGTAATTATCGATATGTATGTTCCTATGACCATTTTCTTAATTGTTTTGGGTTTGTTTTTGTAGGTCCTTTTCTTCTTTGTGTTTCCACTTAGAGAAGTTCCTTTAGCATTTGTTGTAGAGCTGGTTTGGTGGTGCTGAATTCTCTTAGCTTTTGCTTGTCTGTAAAGCTTTTGATTTCTCCATCGAATCTGGATGAGGTCCTTGCTCTGTAGAGTAATCTTGGTTGTAGTTTCTTTCCTTTCCTCACTTTAAGCATATCATGCCACTCCCTTCTGGCTTGTAGAGTTTCTGCTGAGAAATTAGCTGTTAACCTTATCAGAGTTCCCTTGTATTTTATTTGTCATTTTTCCCTTGCTGCTTTCAATAATTTTTCTTTGTCTTTAAGTTTTGCCAATTTGATTACAGTGTGTCTCAGTGTGTTTCTCCTTGGATTTGTCCTGTATGGGACCCTCTGCACTTCCTGGACTTGGGTGGCTATTTCTTCTTCCATTTTAGGGAAGTTTTTGACTATAATCTCTTCAAATATTTTCTCGGGTCCTTTCTCTCTTCTCCTTCTGGGACCCCTATAACGTGAATGTTGTTGTGTTCAACGTTGTCCCAGAGGTCTCTTAGGCTGTCTTCATTTCTTTTCATTCTTTTTTCTTTATTCTGTTCCATGGCAGTGAATTCCACCATTCTGTCTTCCAGGTTACTTATGTGTTCTTCTGCCTCAGTTATTCTTCTATTTATTCCTTCTAGTGTAGTTTTCGTTTCAGTTATTGTATTGTTCATCTCTGTTTTTTTGTTCTTTAATTCTTCTAGGTGTTTGTTAAACATTTCTTGCATCTTCTAGATCTTTGCCTCCATTCTTTTTCCAAGGTCCTGGATCATCTTCACTATTATTATTCTGAATTTTTTTTCTGGAAGATTGCCTATCTCCGTTTCATTTAGTTGTTTTTCTGGGCTTTTATCTTGTTCCTTCATCTGGTACATAGCTCTCTGACTTTCCATCTTGTCTATCTTTCTGTGAATGTGGTTTTTGTTCCACAGGCTGCAGGACTGTAATTCTTCTTGATTCTGCTGTCTGCCCCCTGGTGGATGAGGCTATCTATGAGGCTTGTGCAAGTTTCCTCATGGCAGAGACTGGTGGTGGGTAGAGCTGGCTGCTGCTCTGGTGGGCAGAGCTCAGTAAAACTTTAATCCACTTGTCTGCTGATGGGTGGGGCTGGGTTCCCTCCCTGTTGGTTGTTTGGCCTGAGGTGACCCAACACTGGAGCCTAGCTGGGCTGTTTGGTGGAGCTAATGGTGGACTCCCGGAGGGCTCATGCCAAGGAGTACTTCCCAGAACTTCTGCTGCCAGTGTCTTTGTCCTCGCAGTGAGGCACAGCCACCCCCTGCCTCTTCAGGAGACCCTCCAACACTAGCAGGTAGGTGTGGTTCAGTCTCCTATGGGGTCATTGCTCCTTCCTCTGGGTGCTGATGCACACACTACTTTGTGTGTGCCCTCCAAGAGTGGAGTCTCTGTTTCCCCCAGTCCTGTCGAAGTCCTGCAATCAAATGCTGCTAGCCTTCAAAGTCTGATTCTCTAGGAATTCCTTCTCTCATTGCCGGACCCCCAGGCTGGGAAGCCTGACGTGGGGCTCAGAACCTTCACTACAGTAGGTGGACTTCTGTGGTATAAGTGTTCTCCAGTTTGTGAGTCACCCACCCAGCAGTTATGGGATTTGATTTTATTGTGATTGCGCCCCTCCTATCATCTCACTGAGGCTTCTCCTTTGTCTTTGCATGTGGGGTATCTTTTTTCATGAGTTCCAGTGTCTTCCTGTCAATGATTGTTCAGCAGTTAGTTGTGATTCTGGTGTTTGCGAAAGAGGGAGTGAGAGCATGTCCTTCTACTCCGCCATCTTGAACCAATCTCGTCACTGAACATTTTAATGAAGGGTTTCTTTTTCATTATAAAGGTAATATATGTTCATCGTAGAACATTAGGAAAATACTTAAGAAAAAAGAACAAAAAATCATCTGAAAGGCTGCCAGGCAAATACAAGACTTTTACTGTTTTCAAATATTGTCTTCTGGAATTTTAATATGCATTTTCAAATAATTTTGTTTAAGTGGCATAAATATTTGAACTCCTTAAACACTTAGAACTATAGCTTAAACAGTTTTGAAGAATTGACTTTTAAAAATGTATTTTTATTTTTAATCCTAGTGGGGAACTAGTGGCAACTCTATTAGAACAATTTGATGAAATTTTAATAAAGGAGTATTTACAAATATAGGACAAAGGGCAGGGAGGTCATAAGGGGTAGTACCATAACCCAGGGCTTATGACAAAGGCTAGGCCAGCAGGTCAAGAGGAGAGAGCAGTTACTTGGAGTTGGTTGCATGAAAGATCCACAGTGACCTGCACCCAAGAGTCAGAGCAACTTGGGTGACTCCACAGGGATAGCACTGGAGAAATAGACTCCAAAGTCACTTTTCTGCCTCTCTTCAGTCACCTATAGGATTCACTTTAGCTGGATCCAATTGGCAGCCAAATGGCAGCAGAACTTAAGTCATCAGTACAAACTCCTGCTGGGGTAGAGGTTATGGGAAAGAAAAACAGTTAAGAGTGGCTCTGAAAAGACAAATGGAAGATATTCAGGGCACAAATCAGTATTCCATTAAAGTTTATTTACAAATCACCCCTTTTATTATGTTTTTTCACTACCATCAGTAGCATGGTTATAATTTTCTCTCTTTTTTGATTACTTTATTTCAGATGTCAACAGAAAAATAGTTAAAAAGAAAAAGTATTGGTCTCTTCCTCATGGTGTCTTAAAACACGAATATGTAAGGTACCAGCTGAAGCAGTAGCACTCAATCCATCACATTATAATTAAATATCTCTTCAGTATAAACTATTAAAAGGAAAAATATAGGGTAAATAGATATAAAAGATTTAAGGCTTATGGTTATTTTTTTCCAAAAGATTTGCTGTAATTTATATTTCTACCAGCAATTTATGAGAGCCTCATTATATCCTCATTAGCAATGTAAATTTTTTGATGTTATTAATTTGTTAGGAAAAATTACTTGGCAGTGTTTTACTTTGCATTTCTTTGATAACTGGTGGTTTAAAGGTTTTCCATGTTTGTTAAATATTTTCATTTTTCAATATACTTTTCATGCTTTATTCTGCTTCGTGTGGCCCCAAAATGAGTTATGACTGATTCATTAGTTTAATGAATATTAAACTGAAGATCCATTAACCCGAAGATCCATTAACCCAAAGATTTACTTGCAATCAAATGTAAATTTTATCTCCATAAATAATTGTCTTTTGAAAATAAAATTAAGCACCTGATCACTGGTCAGTCCCTTTTTGTTCGTCTTGATCCTGAGACTATCAGAATTCACTTATAAATGAGAAAATCAGAAAGGCTTCCCTCAGAGGAAAGTGTGTCATGATTTGAAACAAAAGTTATTAGAAAACAACATTGCCTTTTAACAGTAGAATAAAATTAATTAAAGTCAGGTTGGGGATTTAAAAAAATACATCATTTTGGCAGAATATGCAATGTAACACAAATAGTTGCTGTTTATTGAGTGTCCATGTTGCAAATGTATCTCATCCTCACAGAAATTTCATTTGCTATTTTTTTTACAAGGAAATTGATTCTATGAGATTATATCCACAAAAGGTATGTGGTGGACTCACTTTATACACTAATTTTTCTACCTGTGAAATTCAACCTTCTTTCTGTTTTATCAAATAAACTGTATTTGTTATCATTATTGTTGCCGTTAGTGTTAATATTCAACAGATTTAATTTGCTTTAGGATTTACACTAAGTAGAAACTAAAAGATGTGCTAACTGATTTCCAACCACACAGAACTCCATTAACTATTTAGAAGTTTTGTGTTTCTCTAGAATAAGCAGGAAGTCTCCATATGGTGGTATTTGAAGAGTCTAAAAGGTCTTTCTGTGTCCTCTAAAAATGATATTTGTCATTCAACATTTTACTTTTATGCCTGTCTCTCCTTTAAGTCAAAGCATTTAAGTAAGACTACTACTTAAACCTAAGTATGTGATGAGACAGACAAAAACGCAGTAGAATGAGCTACCATTGTATGGTAGTGATAATAAACCCTCTTCTGGGGTCAGACAATCTTATTTGATTCTTGGCACTGCCACCTGTTATATTAGAGTGACTCTAGCCAAGTTTGTTAACCTCTTTGTGGCTCAGTTCCCTCATCTTTAAAAAAGGATAACAAAATTAACAACATCAGGGGGTGTTCTGAGGAGTAAATGTGTTAAAAAATATAAGCCTCATTTACTAGATTATGGTAAATCATTAGAGCATGAGAGTGTTGATTAAATAAAGTTTTGTTGATTAAATAAAGGTTTTAAATGAAAGAAGGAAAAGAAGGATAGATGAAAAGAAGGAAACAGGGAGGCAGGAAGCAACCTGGGTATTCATTTTTAAGATCAGCTCAGCCATGTTTGTATTTATACACTCTACTATTAAAGTTCTTAAACACGTTGACCACATCTTACTAGCAATGAACACCCAGCCTCTGTCATATTGCCTGATAAAGTAAGTCCTCACTCAACAGATGATGGACAATTGAATAATTTTTCCCAAAAGTAAATGTGTTGCTCTGGAGGAATAATTTATATGAGGCTCAAGAAAGAATGAACCAGAGTATAAGGGGCCAGTAGGCTGAAATATATCTAAATGAGTCTCATCAATCACTCCTCATTCAATTAAGATACAGTAGATAGCCTATTTCAGGCATATAAGAACCAACTCCAATTGTAACATGGCTCAAGCCATTTGCTTTAATGTTTCTCTTACACACACAAGGTCAAGTTGATGGTGCCTATGCTACTTTCCTCAGGCTGGGGCCTCCTTTGAAGAAGGCTCTATAGAGTACAACAGTCAGAATAAATAATATAACACTAAGGACCAATGCCAACCATGATGTTGTCTTCATGTACTTACTTGCTGGGTTGTCCGTGTCATGTAGGCTGACCACTGGAACCCCTGGACCTAGATTTTAGAAATGTATGTATAAACATTTTAAAGACATCTAAGTAATAACTACTGGAAGATTACATGATAGAGTTCTTTTTTCCAAATATAACATTTCATAGTTAAAACATAATGAAACAGAAACCCGATTATTAGATTTCATTCCTTTCTATGGATATTCTATTCAGAGAAGTAAGAATATACGGGGAAAGAAAC
Source organism: Tursiops truncatus (assembly GCF_011762595.2). NCBI lineage: Eukaryota > Metazoa > Chordata > Mammalia > Artiodactyla > Delphinidae > Tursiops > Tursiops truncatus. The sequence continues at coordinate 99,546,794 of NC_047040.1, read as the reverse complement.
TATTTTCAGGATTATTGTTACAATTCTCCCTTCTCCAAAATGCCCTATACTTCTATAGTTCTATGGTTTTAGCCAATCTTATGCACTTTACTCTCTTTTTATCTAGTCTTTTATAGAATCATCACTGATGTTCAGAAAGTTGATTCACAACCCTGTGAACCCTCATCCACTCATTCAAGATTAAATTCTATTTACCACTTAGCCAAGAAAGAAAGAATGCATGTATATTAGAAGTATTTTGGCACAGTGGTTAAGAATCCACCTGCCAATGCAGGGGATATGGGTTAAAGCCCTGGTCTGGGAAGATCCCACATGCCGCGGAGCAACCAAGCCCGTGCACCACAACTACTGAGGCTGCGCTCTAGAGCCCGGTTTGCAGGGCAGAAATAGAGACACAGATGTAGAGAACAAACGTATGGACACCAAGGGGGGAAAGTGGTGGGGGTGGTGGCAGTGGTGGGATGAATTGGGAGATTGGGATTGACATGTATACATTAATATTCATAAAACAGATAATAAGAACCTGCTGTATAAAAAAATAAATAAAATAAAATTCAAAAATTCAAAAAAATAAAAATAAAAGCAAAAAAAAATTTCACCCACAAGATAAATTAAAAATTGGAACTAATTATATATTAATTTTAAAAATACATTAACTGGAATTGTTAATTATTTCAAATATACAGGATAATTCAAGTGTAACCATAAGATGTTATCTTAAAACTTCACTTCTCTGAGGAACTCTGCCTAGGGGTCTAATGGTTTTTCTCTGGTGTCATCCAACAAGTACTTCTCTTTTTTGATTACTTTATTTCAGATGTCAAGAGAAAAATAACTAAAAAGAAAAAGTATTGGTCTCTTCCTCATAGTGTCTTAAAACACGAATGTGTAAGGTACCAGCTGAAGCAGTAGCACTCAATCCATCACATTATAAGAGGACATCTCCCATTTCATCTCTGGGAAATACAGTATCCTATTAAAGGGACAGTGATTCCTATCAGTATAACCTAGAGATACCATACTACTATGTAAGGCTATAGCATAGTTACCGGATAGAAGAAATAATTGGGGTGAACATAATTTCTCAAAATTGAAGGGGACCACACCCTGGGAATTAAATTTCTATAGATCCTAAATTTTTTAACAACCAAGCCATTATTTTAATAAGGAAACTATTGCTTTTCCTAATGTCTAGGTAAATTAGTTTATTATTCTAGCTTGACTTTGCTGATGTAAATATGTTTATTCACTTTTTTAAAAGGTCCATGTCAACCGGCACTTATTGATCATGTGTATGTGCACATATTGACTTACTCCCAATTTCTATCTTTTAAATAAAGTAATGGATACAATTTCTATCTCAATAAACCCTTAATTTATAACTTTTTAACAAAAACTTACATAAACTAAGAATATCAAATCATACAGCTAGGGTAATCATTACTAATGATAGTAATAGATACTGATCAAATAAAATGAATAAAATAAATTTTATCAGAAATCATCTATTACCTTTACAGAGTAATAAGAAATGTTGATTCATGGGACTAAAACTGGCACCAAAATATGTACATTGTTCTTTCATAAAGTTACATGAAATGCACTGACGATTCAATAATCCTTCAGTAGAAGCACTGGGGAAAGAAAAAGAAAGTTAGAAATGCTACTGTTCCAGGTCCTTGAATGTGTGGTATCTATATTTAAATATTGACATAAACAAAGATGCTACAGAATTACTCAGCTGAGGTTCCTTGTAAATTATGACTTACCATAAAAATGCAAACAAAGTCAATTCCCATTACTAATGTTAAGACATATGCATTTTTCTTCTCTGTAATAAAATTAAAATTATGTACACCTATATGAATGTAATATGTATGTATGCTTACAAAGAAACTGATTGTCACAGGATGCAATATAACTTATTCTTATTTTTATAGATATTTCTTTGTAAAGTCTTAAAAGAAATTACCCACAGAGACAAGCATAAAGTCACCAGCAATAATATTAGTTGGAAGAACTAATGTTTTCACAAGTCACACACATATAAAAAGCTCATGATTTCCTAAATTCAACATTAGATTTTGATATTAGTACCAGATTTTTCCCACTAAATAGTTGCACTGAATTTTGGGAAAAGAAAAGCTATTTTCGTATGATAATATATATAATGTTAATACTCATACATGCTTTGAGACATCAAGGAGATAGATAAAGAGAAAAGCACTCATCTCTTTATTTTACAAACAATGGTGCTTAAGGTTAGAGGGGTTGAAATATTAACCCAAAGTTAAATTTCATGTACAGATTCATTTATTTTATAAATAGAGATTAATTGTAAATTATCTATGCTTCTAAATGAAAACACTGTTGATGATACATTTTTTAAAACTTGGCTGGACAAAATATTCTCAATTTCATTTTGGAACAAAACACATACTATAGTATAGTATAGTTCACAAAGTCACAGTTTCACATTTGAAACATTTTGACTCATTATAATCCAAAATTTTCCTTTTCTAGTCAAGGTGATTAATATACTAGGCACTTAAACACATTAGCTAGTTTCACCATTATGACAAATCATACCCATTTTTTTTCTTTTAAATTGTGGTATATACGTAAAACAACATTCAACATTTTAACCGTATTTCAAGTATATGGTTCAACGTCATTAATTACAGTCACAATGTTGCACAACTATCACCACAGAAACTATGAATGTGTGCCAGTCCCTATTAGTCACAGCTATTTAGTGACATAACTAGAATTTAAAACCTTTTCTCTCTCTACTCTTCCATATAATTTTTCAGATCCAAGTTTCCTAAAAATTATGTTGGTATCTTCTCATTATTTGGATTATGAATTACTAAAATAGAGAAAAGCACATTTTGAGACAAAATAATGACACCGAATACGCTAGCAGTTCTGATTCCGCAGAAGCATCTAATCCCATAAATTAAATCAACCAATTATTATTTGTATAGCCTGGACAAGACAATGATTGAGTTTTCTGGGTCAAACACTAATATTATCTTACAGTCAAACAAACTGGCACTGGGTGAGCCATTTAAAGGGAGATTTATTGGTACTATATTTTCTTTATAACACAGCCCTCTGCACTAGTACAGGTCATAGATATATTGACTTTTGTACTGCTCTGCCTCAGTCACTGGGGACATAAGACAAGCAAACAAATCTAAGAACCCACTGTGATTCAAATCACATTTTAGGTTAATAGAGGGAGGAGAGAGAGGATGAGGCAGCGCTGCTAGCTGAGTTTAGCCAAGCCTAATTTTCTGGCGCTGTCATTTTTCGTTAAGAGTTTTACAAAATGAGAAGAATAAGACATTGGTCCAGTATTTCCACATCTCTAAAGGACTGTTCTTGACTGCCACTATTAACCACTGTATAAGTTTCAAGAAAGATAAGCTTCAGGTAACCAAAAAGAGAAAGCGACCGGTACTTTAACCAAGACCTCTAAACCAAAATTAGAATCATTCTCTTTAAATAAACAGCTGTTCTTCTTTTGGAAGCCATTAGAATTGAGAACATGTGTTCCAGACTCTAAGAGAAAAAAAACGAAGAATGTGAAGATGACATATTGGGATATGTGATAAAAAGGAGAGGCTCGCTTCAGATTAAAACAATTTATAAATAAGAGTGTGTGGATGAATTAGAGAGAGTTAAGGTACTTGAAACATGCATTTTTACTCTCGAAGGAAAGTCTAGGCTACTTGGTAAGAATCATTGGTGACACTTCTTCAAACATGATGAATTTCCACTGAGAATATGCCATGGCAGTTTTGACAGTTTAAAAATGGATCTGTGAAATGTAAATTAGAAAGTGTATATGAGTCTATAATTGTAAGTTGCTTGCCAGACAAAAATAAAAGTCATTCTTGGGAGGTCCTGGTGAAAGCTTTCTGAGTGAAGAGACATTTTTAACACTAAATAGGTATGACCTTAACCCCTTTTATGAATATAACTTTTCATCCGGGAAAATTGGACAGATGAAAATAGTCCCCATCCACTGCTTTATTTAGGTAAGCAAGGACCATTCCTGCTTAAATAACAATCAATGGATTATACACATTATGGGGGGTGGGGGAGAGAAACTGCCACTTGATCCACTCTACTAAATGTTCACAATGCTTTTATTTTGTTCGGGAATACATCACATGTGTACAACATTAATGCCATGAAAATATAAATGAGGCATAGTAAAAGAAAAGCCTACTGGGGAAAATATGTAAATGCCTGTGATGTGGGTAGTTGAGAAAAGCAAGCCTCAAAAAAAAAAAAAAAAAAAAAAGACATTTTGAGACTGTAAAAACAAATGAGGGAAAAAATAAAGGAGGAATAAGATGATCTCCATTTCAGTTCCAATTGTTTACGCTCACAGTGGTCCAAAGCTGAGGGACTGGGCCAAGAGTGTGGGGTTTTGTCATACTGAGTTGGTTCTCTCCTAGCCATACCAAAAAGGAAACTTCAGACTTCTCCATTCCATCATTATGTTGTGTAGATGGCCCCTGAGGAATCTACCTGTGCAGGAAGATCCTCTCACATTGCTTACCTGTACAGCTGCCTCCCTCTGGGAGACGACTCGGTGCTCAGAAAGTAACTGCCCATGAAAGAAAACAACACAAACATCAGGCACCAATCAATTTTTGCCACACCGAGTTTTCACCTGAATTTTCAAACTGTCAAAGAACAGGCAAGAGCTCTTCTATTATTTAAGGGCAGGACTTGATCCATTTGGGAAACGCATATTTTTTCTTAAAATATTGTCACACTTTTCCATGATCTCTCTCAATCTCTCTGAGTGTGCGTGTGTGTGTGTGTGCATGTGTCTGTGTAACTGTCTGTGTAAGTATCTCTCTGTGTGAAGTATAGGGAGAAGCTTAAAGAAAAGGTTTTTACATGGCCAGGCTACTTGGACTAGGACCATGGTAAGCAAAATATAAATCTAGCAGAAAAGACTGCATTTGACGACAGTGACTTCCAACCTGACTAGAGAACCAAAACCACTCACATTTTTTGCGTCGTTTCATCGTACGCCAGGATCTTTATCACTTCCCAGTTTCCGGATGTCAGATGCCGCACAGTAATTTGCTCACTTTTACTCTGCAAAGAAATAGAATATATTGATTTTCTTCTTATTTAAACAGCATCTCTCTGGTCAGCACAAAAGTACTAACCGCCTGTGTTACTTTTCATTCTTTAGTTCTCAGCTAATGTTGAGTTTCTCACTTTCAATCTTAAGAATATATCCACATGTGCATAAACACAGATGCAGGTAAGATGGTGCCTTTATTCCTATGTGTAGGAAAACCATTCAGAAAACATCTCCAGGTGAGGATTACGTGTGCATCATCATGTTGACATAGGAAGTCATCTGGGCATTTGGTACAGACTCTCATCTAAATGATCGACAGCTATGCAGTTTGGAAAGCTTTAAATAAAATACTTCAAACAAACTTCATTCCAAATAGATTCTGTTACATTATTTCAACATTTACAGATGTGCATTGCTATATGATTTGCTATTTTCACACAGTAATTTGTTTCTGAGATCGTTAAATATCATCACTATTGATGAGATCATCAATAATTTATTTCTGGGATCACACTGACCCTTGTAGCCACAGTTTATTTTCACTGCTATATGGTTTTTTTGTTTATTTGTTTTCGTTTGTTTTTGTTTTTTTTGCGGTACGCGGGCCTCTCACTGTTGTGGCCTCTCCCGTTGCGGAGCACAGGCTGCGGACGCGCAGGCTCAGCGGCCATGGCTCACGGGCCGAGCCGCTCCGCGGCATGTGGGATCTTCCCGGACCGGGGGATGAACCCGTGTCCCCTGCATCGGCAGGCTGACTCTCAACCACTGCGCCACCAGGAAAGCCCGATATATGGTATTTTATTGTATGTATGAATACAGTAAAATTTATTTATTTTTTGACATTTGAGTTTTTCCAAATTTTCGCTCTTAAAAACAAGTTGTCTATGAACAGTTTTATTAATGTCTCCCGGTGCATGTGACAGGATTTTCTTGAGATGAACACTGATAAATGGGACTGCTTGGTCAAAAGGTGAATGTCTCCTACCTAACTCAATAGTGACATTATTTTCCAAAGTTGTGCCGATTTAGAATCTACTAGCAATGTGAGTTTCTGTTGCTCCACATTTTATCCACTTCCTCACCAACAGTTAATGTCATCAGACTATTTAATTTTTTGTCAAACTAATGAGTGTGAAATTGTATCTCATTCAATTCCTTTATTTTTAAGAAAATATTCAAATCTACAGAAAGGTTAATGGATAGTACATGAATACCCATAAAACCGTTACCTAGATTCACCAAACATTAACATTTTGAATATTTGCTCTCCCCCTTTCTTCATATGCTAAATCATATGAAAGGAAGTTGAAAGCATCAGACTATTTCAGCTCTAAATATTTCAGTATACATCTCTCAAAATTAACAGTATTTTCTCATATAAGCAAATTGCATATCATACCTATGAAAAACAACATTAATATCATCTAAATATATAGTATGTATTCTAATTTCCACACTGCCCTAAGTAACCCAAATATCTCCATATCTATATATCTATATCTATTTTTCTATCTATCTACATATCTACCTATCTACCTAATTGCAGTGGGTTGTCACCTCTTTAGTCTCTTTTAAAGTAAAAGTTATCCTATCTTTTCTTGAGTTCTACAGCATTGACCATTTTGGGGGCGGGGATTTCTGCGGCATGTGGCATGCGGAACTTCCCTGACTAGGGATTGAACCCGTGCCCCCTTCATTGGAAGGGTGGAGTCTTAACCATTGGACTGCCAGGGAAGTCCACACTGACCATTTTTAAGACTCTTGGTCCAGTGGTCTGATATGTAGAGTATTTTTGATTTATCTGATTTTTTAAAATGATATAATTTAGGCTAATATTTTTGGCAAGAATATTATATAGGTGATATTGGATACCTCTTATGCTTCATATTAGGAAACACACCATTACACTTCTTCCCATCCTTAACAATGCTGTTTACAAGGTAACTGATATATGTTCATTGTAAAGTACATTTTTCCCTGTAGTTAAAAGTGGGATGATGCTTGCACATTACATGAATAGCTTTTCCTCCATGAACTTTCCACTCAGTAGTTTTGGTATCCATTCATGACCTTTCCCTGAACAAATTATCATTTAGAAGTGATTTTCTAACTCTAACATCCATTCTATATTTATTAGGTGGTATTCTTCTGTAAAAAGAACTTTCCCTACTTTTTCCCCTCACATGTGTTCACTCTCTTTATCTCCCTCTTCCTCATACTATTATAACATTTTTAATCTGATGTGTTACATTCCATTACTGTTATTTTGTTGTTGTTGTTATCATTCTTCATGATGCTGAAATTGACAAACTTTGGTTAGTGGGACCCCTTCAAGCTAACCCCTCTATTCTTTGGAAATGATTATGTTAGTTTTAGAGCACTTCCTTGTTTTCTGCACAGTAAGATGTTCTAAGATCGCTTCTTATCTCCCATATCCATAATCAATAATTTCTCCAAGGCATATTTTCTACTGGATTATGATATTTAGATATCAAGATCTGGGCTTAGGTGTGCTCATTACTACTCTAATGTTATTAGTTCTGGACCTTTTCAGAGGAGATAGATAGGCAGCCAGCCAGATGTCCATATGTTCTGTGTGTGTAGGTGTATGTGTGCGTTCGTAGTCACACCTCAATTAAAATTCATATCAGTTTGATTTACATTTTAGGTGTATTATCTTCTCTTAGTATTTCAATTTAAGCTTTGATGTCCTCGTTCTTTTTATTTTAAAATATGTACATGGTCAAAAATAAAGTATAAATATGTGGATATATACATTGACAGAAGTCTTGATCTCACCCCATTCTCATCACATAGAAAAAACTTTTCTTCATTTGGTTCTTATTTATGCTTCTTTTCTGGGGGTAGATTTTTATAATTAAAAAATTAATATTTTATTACTATAAATGTAAATGCTAATCTAATTACATATATATGTACAAATTAGAGAGATTGTGGGATGTGCTCTATATCAATTGTTATATATCATCTTCTTTTTAATTCTTAAATAGTTCTGCCTGTGTGGATGTACCATACTTCATTCAACTAGCCTCCAATAATGCAAATAATCTATAGTGATTATTATCTCAAATAATGCTTTATTGATTAACCCTGTGTATATGTTTGTTTGTGGTTTAATGTGTAGGGAAATATCTTCAGGATATTTTCCTCCATAGGGAAAGTACCATTCTGCACATCTACCAGTAATGTATAAGGTGCCTGTTTTCCAATGGACATATAATGACCTACAGAAATGATCCCTGAAAGTACAGTCTTCCCATGAACATGTTACAGAACACGCTGTTCATTGTTTGAATTTTTGCTAATCTGACAAGTGAGAAATGTTGCTGTGGTAGACGCTATGATACACCAACCAGAACTCCCTTCTAGAAGGAAGGACCTACCTCTCCAGTGGCTAGAAGTCGTGCTGGAAGAAGGCCCTCAGCTGTCAGTCTGGAGACGGCCTGAACTGAAGAAAATGGCCTCACCCAAGATCATACCTCTTTTCAACAGCCCTCGAAAGGACAACCTGATCAATATTGGGATATAGAAGCCCAGCCCTCTTGCTCTAACTTGGGACTTCTCTGAAGGGCTCTCCCAGTGCAGAACTCTCTGTGGGGTTAGCTGAAACCTTCATTGAGATGGCTCTGCCACTCAAATTCTTCTGCACAATGTTGCTTTCTTTTCCTCCTTTCCAGAGTTATTGATCTCTGTAATAACTGGCCTGCAGGCTAATCTTTCTTTCACAGTTGGCTTCCTGTGACACTCAACTTGTGACAGGTATATTAGTGTATTTTCAACTTGCATTTTGCTTGGAAGAAAAGTTGAGCATCTATATTTATCTATATATGTACAAATGCTTATATATATATATATATATATATATACATATAATGTATAATATATAATCCATTTGCATAATTGTTTTATCTAACTCTCTGCTAATGTTTGTCTCTGTTATCTATTCGATCAGATTTCTTTGTATTCTGGTCTTATTTATTTTTTAGGAGCTCTTTGTGTCTTTATTTCCATTTATGTGAGGTATATGCTGCAAATATATTCTCCTGGTTTGTCATTTTGTGTTGACATTGGTTATGATAGCATTTTTCCCCAATTTTTTTTCTGTTCTTTATAAAATCAAGTTTACCAACATATTCTTATATTACTTCTAAGTGATGATGCATAGTTTAAAGGCTTTCTTCAAACTAAGGTTACAAAGAATTTACTGATGTTTTCTCCTATTACAGGTAAGATTTAATTTTTAAAGTTAGAGCTTTGTCATTTTAGAGTTAGGGTGGTAGACTGGAACTACTTTTATCTTTTTCCTAAGGGATATTGAGTTTTCCTAAAATGATTTTATAAAAACTTAATTTTTTCAGTGGTTTGAAATGCCACCTTTATTATATATTAAATTTCCATATGTACCTGAGTCTATTTTTGTACTGTCTATACTATACATTTATCTCTGTTAAGTCACGTCCCAATACCACACATTTTAGTTATAGATTTTTTTTAACATCCATATTATTTAGGACTCACACCCACTCATTGTTCTTATTTTCAGGATTTCCCTAGATAATACTACATTTTTATTTTCCCAAAGAAGCTTAAAAATAAGCATATCTAGTTCAAGCAAATAAAAACTTACTGGAATATCTTATTGGGAGACTATTAATTTTATAATTAATACTGATCTTATGATCTTCAGTTATTTTTTAGAAGAACATAGATATTTTTCCGTTTGTTCAAGTCTACTTTATGTCTTTCCAGAATGTTTCAATGTTGTCCTCATATGGGTTTTGTACATTTCATATAATTTCATTTTCATATTTATTACTAAGTATTTTATATTTTGCTGCTATTGTCTAAAGGCCTCTCTCTTCCATTATACCTTCTAATTGATTATTGTTTGAAAATATGAAAGCTATTGATTTCTGTATGCTAAATATCTATCCTGCTGTCTCACTAAATGCTTTTTCCAAATCTTACAGCTGGTTGTTTATTCTTGTCTCATTAACTAATACCTCCAAAATCATTTTACATAGTAGTGGAGATAGTGTGCATCCTCCCTTGCTCCTGACCTTGATGGGAATGACACGAGATTGGCTTTTGGGCTGAGGTATACATGTTTTATCACTTTAAGAAATTATCCCCAATTCCTATATATATATGTGTATATGTATATGTGTATGTATATGTGTATGTATATTAACCAGAAAGTGGTATTAAATTTTGTAAAAGGCAACTACAAGGAAAACCTATTCTATAGACAATTTAAATTTTATTGGCATTGCCTTTGAAAGTCTAATAAGATTCTTTTATGAAATCATGTGGGCCTGGTTCTCACTTGTGGTGTAGTTCTTTGATAACATTCTGCTTCTTCTACGTCATTAATCAGTTAAGCTCTGCGTCTCTCCTGGGGACAGTTCGAAGTGTATTTCTTCATGAAATTTTTCATTTCATCTAAATTTTCAAACGAATTGACATAGAGTTCTGCAAAATAGTCTCTTACGATTTATTCAAATGCCCTTTGTTCATTTCCCATTAGCCATTTCTAATTTTATACCAGTTTGCTTTCTCCCTCTTTTTCTTTGATTGGATGAGCATGTGTCTTGTCTCGTGTGTGTGTGTGTGTGTGTGTGCGCACACGTTTTCAAAGGGTAAACATTATTTTTCCACTTATTAGTTCTACCTTTTTCTATTTATAAACTACTTCATTTCTGCTTCAAATTTAATCATTCCCACTTTTCTAATGTATGCTGCATTTTGCTGATAATTTTCTATTTAAGTTGGAAATTCAACTTATTTCATTCTTCCATTTTCATTTTTATGTTTGCTAAGTTATGATTTTTATTCTGACAACTTATTCTGATATAAAGTGTTGCCATTCTTTTTCTTATTATTATTTTATAAATTTTGGAATCTTGACTTGAATTCTCCAGTAAATTGTTTAATTAGATTTACTTTAAAAATTACTTAGGTGGAAAACCTGTTAAAATATATTATTGATTTCTAGGCATATTATTTTGTGATTATAGCATGCTTTCATTTAATTTCTAATTTGTAGAACTTACTGAGCTTTTTAGATGGATGACCTGATGAATGTTCAACTTTTGACAAAGTTCCACATACATTTGAAACAGATATATAATATCTCTTGTTTAGATGTGTTCAAACATAAATACATAAATACACACATTATATATGCTATATCTATAAACTTACTTAATTTTTTGTCCACTTGAATCAGTTTGAACTGAGAATGAATGGTACAATAAGGTTTCCACATATTAAGTAGTTTCTGGCATTTCTGTTTTATAAAGGTAGCCATCTATCTGGGGCATAGATACAGACAATTGACTATTATATCTTCCTTGTGATTTGTGGCCTTGAACATTATAAAGCATCTTCTTTTGGTGGTCTTAATGCTTTGGAACATGAAAGCAGCTCTTCTTGTTTGTTATCAGGATTTTAGCCTTTCTGAATCATTTTGTTTAAGATGTATATTTTGCATAAAATATTGAACTGGATTCTGTTTCATGAGCCAATTTAAAAAATATTTTTAAAATTTTAGGACATAAGTTAGGCCAATTTACATTTATTGGTATGACTGATACCCTTCTAAAAACTCTATCATATTTTATACGTTTATTTTGAATATTATGTTTAATGAGTTTTTTGTAGGCAGTCTTTTTGTAGTCTGCTTAGTGTTTTGAAATCCAGTGTTAGGTTTTATTTTAACTTTACATGTCATCTTTATATTAATACCTTTAATAATATTTTTCCACCACCACCCCCCTCCAAAGATACTCTGTGTTTCTAGAACATTTTTTTGTTGTTCTGGTTTGTCATTGGATTATGGGTTTAAATGTTACCTCTCTTCCAATGTTTTGCTTATCTTCTATAAAAATGCCAATTAAGGGGCTTCCCTGGTGGCGCAGTGGTTGAGAGTCTGCCTGCCGATGCAGGGGACACGGGTTCGTGCCCCCGTCCGGGAAGATCTCACATGCCGTGGAGCGGCTAGGCCCGTGAGCCATGGCCACTGAGCCTGCGTGTCTGGAGCCTGTGCTCTGCAACGGGAGAGGCCACAACAGTGAGAGGCCCGCATACCACACACACACAAAAAAAGCCAATTAAATACCAGGTGGATCTTATTTCCCTGTCTTACCTAACTTAAATCAGATCCCTTCTACTTTATTTCTTTCTATTGGCTGTTTTTATGGGTCTTCTTGCTATCCATTAGTATATTTTCAGAAATATCTATTTACCAGTGGTCATCTTTCAATTAATTATTTCTGTTATTATTTTGTATTATCTTTTCCATTTCCTTCCTGAAATCTGTCACTTTTTAGTTTACAACTTTATTTCTACTTTATGAGGCCTTTTCTAGGTTTTGAATTTCTCACTTGATAATTTTATGTCTACATATGCTTATTTAATGATAATAATTCATTCTTTTTTGATAATAATAGTCATTCTTTTTGGAGTATTGTTTTATAGACTTCTTCTGCCTCATCATTGTTTTTCTTCAGGAAAAGTGTCTTTATGTATTGGAAAAATTTTATTCTACTTTCTGTTTTGCTCATATAGTAATTTTGTAAATCTATTGCCAACCATATTTTGCTCTTTATAAGTATCTTGGATTTTCCAGGATATAGATGCTTAAGAATGGTGAAGGATTAGGTGACTCCCTTGAATTCTAAAGGAGCAGTGTTTCTAAGGAGTGCTATTAATAGTTCCCTAAGAACTAGTATCCCTAGAAGCACCCTAATGAGACACCATTAGGAGTGGATAATATTTTTTTTCTGTAGAGTTCTTAATTTCTACCACTAGTTTTCACCTTTTCTTTTACCGACAATATTCTAAGAGATGCCTCTCTCTATCAAGTTTTTTTTCTTGTTTTACTTTCTTGGGTGGTAATTTTTAAAAACTGTCATCTTTGGTTTTGTGCATATTCAAGTTACTTCATTCTGATTCATTTTCTCAATGCTTATTTTTAAAAGAAATGTACTAATTTTCCACTATAGATTATGTTATATTATCTAAGCTTTTGATTAATGCCTTTGTCAGCTTAAAGAAGTTCTTTATTTTTAAATTTCTAAGGCTTTTGAATATTTGGTAGAACACACCTTTAAAAAACTCCCTGTGCCTGATTTGAATACATTTTAAGACACTGATTCCATTTCCTCAATATTATGGGACAATTCAGGTTGTCTGTTTCTTAAATCAGACCTGGTATTTCTTTTTTCTAGAATTTATCTATTTTACTCAAGCTTTCAAATTTGTTGACATCGGCTATACATAGCATTTAAAAAAATATTTTAAAATTTGCAGTTATGCCTTCTTTCTATTATTTATACTTTGGGGGCTTGTCCTCTTTTTAAATTAAGTTTGTTATACATTCTAGTGTGAATTAGTTTTTTTCAAAGAACCAACTGTTTATTTGGCTAAACCCCTTTATTTTATCTTTACTTTCTATTTCATTAAATTCTACTACTGAGTTTCTCACGTCCTTCTTCTACATTTGAATATATATGTATAAATATAGTATAATTATATTATAAAATAATAATAGATATATGTAATTTAACCCATGAAAAATGTAAAAATTATATTTTATTTTCAAACATATCGCTTTTTAAAAGTTGTAATTGTTGTTATTCACTTCTAATTCAATTGCATTGTTTTCAGAGAGTGTAATCTATCAGCTAAATAATACTTCAGATGCATTTTTGGTATAAATATATCTAGAATCTAGGATTTTTGATGTGGGAGAGTTTTATTAAATATCTACTTTCTTATACTACTGGAAGCAGAAACTAAAAGGTCATTCCATAATGTATATGTAGTATTAGAATCTTCCTTCAAAAAAACAATAAGTGACTTATTGGTACACATCTGTATTTCAGTATCTTTCTAAACCATCTATTCCTTATTCTTAAAGGGAGCGCTCTAGACTTCTAGCTGCTCAAGGTCAACAACAAGCATGTGACTTCTTTATTTTAACTTCTTCATATGCTGTCTGATGCATTCTGGCACTTTACAAGTACTTGCTGAATAAAAGTATAAATGCAAAGATGAAACCAAAGTTCTGAGATTTGAGACAGGCACAGCCTGAAGGCTGGCATGGAGTTCTGAAGTCATATATTTTATTGCCAAATTCCCACAGGACAACAACACAGTAGATAGTCCTACTTACTCATTTTCAGATCCTGTTTTGAATGGACCAAGGACAGGACTAAGATCTCAGGTTTTAGTGCATCTAATTTCAAGATGAACAAAATCTCAAAACATTAAAAAGTAAAGAAACTTTGATCAATATTTGTACATATCCGGAGATGCATTTTGTTCACAGATTTCTAGATTGCTTATACGTTCTCTGTTTTTCAGAGAATTTTGGTGTGTGTGTGTGTGTGTGTGTGTGTTTTAAGGATGGAAGAGTGGCCACATTAAAAGTGATCATGAGCAAAAATCCAATGCTTTGAAAAATGTTTGAATACAGTGTACAGAAAATAAAAATTACACATCCAATGATGCATCTCGGATCAAAATATGTTTCTAAGTGTAGAAGTAAAAGATCTCTTGTTGGAAGCCATGATAACAACCTCACAACCTTTGGACTTTACTTCAAACATCTGTAATTTCTCTGCTTGCTTTATATCTACCAGGGCAACTCTGGGCTGGGGAATAAGTTTCACTCCATTTTACATGTAATAGCATAGACTATCTTGTATAGTTACATAGTTATAAGACTTGTAAGCTATTTTCTAATAATAGCATATTACGTTTGATCTGGACTCTAGGTAAATAGTTCCAATACCAATCAGAACATGGTAGATGACTATACAGTAAATTCAAAATAAATATCAAGGGACTTGACTAGTCTGTACCTCAATTAATTTTCCATCCACCTTCAGCAGAAATATAATCACAGGAAAGGTAATTTAACAAAGCAGGAAAGAATACTCATTTTACTTCACAGAAATAATTCTTTCTTTCTGTGCCACCATGATCTCCATTATATTCACTTAGTAGAAGAGAAACACTGATTATGAATATGAAACCATTGTGGAATTTTGACAAGGGCAACATGGCAATATACTTTAAATTGAACTCATATTTCACTTTTAATTTTATAAGGGCAGCAATAAAACTAGTAATTTCATTCATTTTCAAAAGAGCTGAAAATCTAGGAAATAAAGTGTTTTTATTTGGGACATTAGACCTCAGGCACCTCTCCTTGGATCGGCAGAGATTTTATCTTACTCAGCAAGTTCAATATGAATTTTATGTATCTGTTTATAAGTTGGAAACATATTGGTATCAGTAAAAGTTTAATGATGCATGTGCTTTTCACCTGATTATACACTGTTCATTCTAATTTCTTACAGTAAATTCTGTTTAACTTTTACAGCTTCTAAATAATGGAAATATTGCAGTGCTTAAAAATAGCATGCTTTAATTTACTGTCTATTCCTCATGTGAGGTGAACTAATTGTTTTCAGACAATGTCCTAATCAGATACAGCAGTGAAATGTAATGAAAAAATTGTACTGGGTTGATTGGGTGACAGAATTGTGGATTGGGGGCATGCTATTTTCTACAGTATTTGTAATGAATAATGGCATTTAAAATTGTTCCAAGTGAAATCATCAGCTCTCATAAGCAAAACTTTGTATTGCTGGATAGAAAAAGTGAATGAATTCACCAATATATATAAATTTTCATTTAACACAGTTTTGGAAGATAACAGGGCAATGGCTTATGCTTATAAATCTGAACCACTTAACATGACTGAAACTCTGCTTATCCCATATTAGAGGGGAAAAGGCGGCCATGTATTTGACAAAAACCTTTCTCTTGACTGCAACTTACATTGTAAGATATAGGATATTATGGTTCCAAATATGGGAATTCAGGAGTTAGAAGTCTACATAAAGAATTCTATGGGGGAAAAGGGCAGAGGGAAATATCTGAAGTGATCTGAAGTGGTCTGCCGTAAAAAAAGGTTTGCATCATTGTTTGATTCAGAAACTACGTAAACTGATATCAATACTGCATACTTCACACTCTACTCAGGAAATTTATTTTAGCTATAAAGATTTTTGGAAGAGCCAGTTTTTATTTTTATCTTTAATGGAATATATAAAAGTAGATAAACCGTACTCATAAATTTTGCTTTCACATATTCATATAGAAAGTATCTGGAAATATATATATATATAAATATATATGGGTTTAGAAATATTTTACTTTTGATTCAGGAATTCCAGTTCTGTTAACCACAACTAAAAAAATAATTCATAATAAAAATAATCTTTATGTATAGTGACATCTATAGTTGTAGTAAATTGCCACTAAATTAAACATTGAACAACAATGGTTAACTATGTACATCCAGTCAACTAAATATTAATATTGAAAAGAATTGCATTTCAAAATTGTTTAGCACTATGGGAAAATTATGCTTTAAAATTTAAATTCAAATAGGATAAAATACTGTACTTAACATAAAATTATAATCATGTTTAAAAGTAGACTGAAGGAACACACAATTTTTTCCTATTTTTTATTTTTTGGAATTATTTTAACAAGCATAAGTCTTGTAAATGAGGGGAAAAAACCACTAAAATATTTGTAAGGCCAACCATCAATCTATATATTGAAAATATCCTGAAACACTAATTTTGTAGCCTGGTCTCTAATTAATGTTTTTTGTTTACCTACTGATCGTGTAAGAGAGAAAAATGTTTGCAAAAATTTACTAATTTCGTTTAGTAAGATACTTCAAACAGATGAATATATTTGCAGTCAATGGGGAAGCTCTCTAATATAGCTAAGCATCAAGTACTGCAAAGGTGGTCTTCCTGACGGCTGCCAAGCTCTCTGTTCCTGTCATTTCTCACTCCCTGGGCACATCAATTTAGGTGGAGTCCTCTGGTGTATCAAGGGAAGGAAGAGGGGGTAAAAAGTCATCACTGGTGCTATGCACTACTGTTTAGACGGTAAATTAGTACACCATTTTTGGAGGGCCAGTTTCACATTCCATATCAAAACCTAAACAAATACATATATGTACACATACGCTTTGCCTAGGTAACTTTTGACATCTAGAAATATATATTTGTGGTAAGAACATTTATCTCTGGATCATTTTTGGTATCAAAACTAGAAATAAATATGATGATGAAAATTAATTCATTTAAATACAGTATAATATATTTACTAGACAGGATGTTGAACAGCTATTAAAATCACATTTACAAATAATATTAAATATTAAGAATGCAATTAAATGATGTGAGAAAATGCTCAGAAATTACTCTTTAAATGTTACAAATCAATATATATGCTTTGATTGCACACTTTAAGAAAAAGTGATATATTTTTAATGTAAAAAGAAATTGGAAATATATACAACAATTGATTTGTAGTGTGCAAGTCTGGGGTGATGAGATTATGTTTGATTTTATATACTCTTTTTTCTTTTTCTTACTTTTTGGCTACGACCACCAGGGAAGTCCCTGATTTTATATAATCTTTTCTTTTATTTATTTATTTATTTATTTTTGGCTGTGTTGGGTCTTCGTTTCTGTGCGAGGGCTTTCTCTAGTTGTGGCAAGCGGGGGCCACTCTTCATCGCAGTGTGCGGGCCTCTCACTATCATGACCTGTCTTGTTACGGAGCACAGGCTCCAGACACACAGGCTCAGTAGTTGTGGCGCATGGGCCTAGTTGCTCCGCGGCATGTGGGATCTTCCCAGACCAGGACTTGAACCCGCGTCCCCTGCATTGGCAGGCAGATTCTCAACCACTGCACCACCAGGGAAGCCCCTTATAATCTTTTGTTTAGTTTACTCAGTTTAGAATTTTACAAATTTTTATAGTGTGTATATATATATATATATATATATATATATCTCTCAATACGGTAATCATAAAAAAATCATAAAAGAGCTTTTTTGTTAGCTATTTAAAAATTGAGGCAAAGAGGTTCAAAATTGTGTGTATGTACAAACTTAAGAATAAATTGTATTTACCTAAGCACTGACCTCTGATTCATTAACAAAGTAAGTTAATTTTAGCCACATTGCCAAAATATCTGTAAATAATCATGCAGTCATGTTTATTTATCAGTGAGGCAAGCCACAAATTCTCTGAACTGTAGCCAGAATAGATCAAAACATTTTCTACTTCAATGGAAGCTTTGCTATAATCTCCATATGGAAGAGGAACAAAGTAAACACATCTGCTCTATGAAGTTGTTCTTCTGAACATTTCAGAAATAATGAATTAGACTGCATTTCAGACTGGTTAGATTGGGAGACAGAAGGTATTTCTTCCCAAGGCTTGTAAAGAAACTTTTGTTATGTGCATAAATATCTCAATTTCTACATGCCAACATCTTCATCTCCTACCTCTGCTCTGCCAACCCCACACTTTTTAAAAGACAACATTTCTGTTCTTATTTTTTTGAATAGATAATCTCAGAATTATACATATATATATAGATGTATTATACATCTTTCTCTACCTTTCACTATATCTTATAAATAGTCATAATTTGTATGTAATTTTGACTACCTGGGTTTTTACACAGCTTCTTGAATATAAATGCTGATATTTAAAAATGCAATAAGGTGTCACCACAGTCAATTGTGAGATTTGGAAAGTTTTATTTATTCTTTTGGCGGAAATATTTCCCCAGTATTTATGATAACAAAGTTTATAATTAGCTAGCAAAAGTTAATCAGGTAAAGCAATTTGCTGGTGAAGCTTCCTCCAGTTCACATAAAAACCAAAATATGTTCCCTTAATATCACCTGTCTGATATAATCATCTAATAGTTGAGTACAGAATCACCAAAAATTTTTATTCATATATAAATGCTTTCATTTATTTAAAACATAAATGAGATCACATTATATATTAGTCTATAACTTATTTTTCCAATTTAATAATATACTATGAAAATTAATCTACATTGCTATTGTGGAGATTATGTGTAGTCAAATTATTTATTTCAGCTTTGATTAAAATTAAAGTTAAAATCATGACAATTACTTTAATAGTACAGATCTTGGACAAGGGTTGCCTCTTAAGCTACTGACACAGATTTAAAAAATTCAAGGTACTGAGCTGCCCAATGTAAATACATATATGGATAATGGTAAAAATTGGAGAATATGCACAAGACTTGAAGGTTCTAAGAACATAAAAGTAGTCAGGTTGCTTAGGGATCTTTTACCACATTCATATTTATTCTATACTTAGTAAATATGAAATTGATTCTTGGCTAGTTTGTTTATAACACTCTCAAGAAAGATTCCAATTTATCCACAATGTTTTATCTTTATAAATTAACATTTATCTGTGAGACTAGACTGTTTATTTGATTTTGAAGGAAACTTTATTTCTCACGAATATTTTTATTGTCAATTAGATTCAAATTGACTCATTAACCTTGCCATATTTAAATTACTTATTGTAAATTCACTGATTCTTTTTATAATTAGATAAAACTGGTTAACATTCATTTGAAATGTAGAGGAAAAATAACCTTTTATCCTTTTTTTATCAAAAGGTCCATAAAAACATAACACAGATTTTATCTTTGACAACACATAAGAAATCTATTTTATCCTGGTTTTTAAAATCTGCCCTGCATTTCCTTGTGTGGGTATACTACAACTTACTAACCATTCAATTTTTGATGGACATTTAGACTGCTTCAGGTATTTAAAACTTTTATAACACACTGAAAATATTACTTGTACCAAATAGATGATATATATTTGTTGAATGGAAAATCGTCTCTCGATTTTCCTCAGGTCTTGGAAAGTAGGGGTTGGGTACTTTCCATTTATTAAATTCTATATCCCAAGGCCCTCAACTCATAGCACACATGTGTAGCTCACTAAATTTTATTGAGTGTTGAAAATGTTTTGTGTACAGCTTGAATTTATGGCTAAGGGTGGGGATCCTCTTCCTAAAACATCCCTGAGTTGGATATATGGCTGGACTTCACAGGTATTAACTGTAGGTGCAGAATACCACACGAAAAAGACTTTCATGAACATGATGGAATGAAACCAAACTACAGAAAGAAGCCAGCACTTACCTGGACGAGGAACATAGCTATGTGGTTATATTCTCCACGGCCCCCTTGCTTAACAGGAACTGTCATAAAGAATTTGCTGCCATCTCTAGAAAACACGGGCTCCTCATTCTAAAATATAGAAGCGCATGCAACAATCTCAAAAGGGCATTTGAAAATTGTACTTCCAACTATTGCTAATACATGCATGGAATAGACCAATAATTGATTTAAGTTTAGTTTGGCAAATTGTCGAATTATTTAAAAAATAAAAGTATAACAGTATGTTTTAAAGTGAACGCGATGATGCATTGGGCATATGTGTGTGTTTGAGTGATGAGATGGATGGGAAAGTTTCTTGCATACTGGATAGAAATGATTTACAATTAGACTAAAGACACTTTTTAAATTGGTTCAGAAAAGAACTTTCATATCTTCACATATGATATGATTGTGTTTAGAAATTTATCTTTCAAAAATAAAGAAAATGTTAACATCTGCACCAGTTTATCAAAATCATTTTTTTAATTTAGAAAATTTTCTAACATATAATATTTAATACATTTTTCTGAAATCTTTTACTCAACAACTCAAGTTATTGAAGATACATTTCTGATGATGTACACATGAATTTACTGTAAATACAAAAATGAAAAGGCTGCAAAATTGGAAGGAATCCATTGAAAATAATTTAATTCAAATTTCCCATCCTCACTGCTCACCCCTTCACAAACACACAAACACAGATGCCCATTTGATGATTTTTTTAATTAAACTCTAGTAGCATGTTAAATCAATATAATTGTTTTTTAAAATTAAATGATGGATGATATACATATAGATTGCTTTCTTTTGCTCCAGGGGAAACATTAAGAAAATCGATCTATGTAACAAAACATCGAGTTTTTTCTTTTAGATTAGTGAGAGTGATTATACATATGGTATAGAGAAGGGCTTTGGTATGGTTTCCTCAGTAGGTCTTCAGAATGGCTCACAACTATTTTTAGATGATCTGACCCTCCACTCTCTTCCTGCTCTCCTCTTCCTTCCTTCTCCTGCTTCCTGCATTTTCCTGCTCCAGTGCCTTTGCACTTTTTTTTTACCCTTTGTCTGGCTCTTTCTCATATCTCTCTCTTTTCCTTCCTCCCTCCTTTCCTCCCTCCCTCCTTCCTTCCTTTCTTTTTCTGTGGAAATTATTTCTTTTTAAAAAAATTTTTATTGGAGTATAGTTGATTTACAATGTTGTGTTACTTTCTGCTGTACAGCAAACTGAATCAGTTATACATATACATATATCCACTTTTTTAGATTCTTTTCCCATATAAGCCATTACAGAGTATTGAGTGGAGTTCCCTGTGCCATAAACTAGACCCTTATTAGTTATTTATTTATATATAGTAATGTGTATATGTCAATTCTAATCTCCCAATTTATCCCTCTCCCTTTCCCCCCTGGAAACCATAAGTTCGTTTTCTACATCTGTGACTCTATTTCTGTTTTGTAAATAAGTTCATTTGTATACTTTCTTTAGATTCCACGTATAAGCGATATTATGTGATATTTGTCTTTTTCTGATTTCACTCAGTATGACGATCTCTAGGTCCATCCATGTTGCTGCAGAAGGATCTTTCTTGATCTCACCTCTTTCTTATGTCTGTTATCAGTGAGGTGTTTCCTGATTATCCCATATAAAGTGTGATCAGGAAAGCCAGGTCATCCAACTGTATCTGAATCCCTCATCTCACTTTTGCCTACTGTCTACTTTTTTCCGTACCACCTAATACCATACATATTTTAGGTATGCATACATTTGTTTGTACATGAATGGATATGTGTATATGTGCATATAGGTAGGTAGGTAGATAGAGAGATAGGAGGTATTCCTCTAGAATGTAAGCTCCATTCTTCACTGCTTTGTCTCCAGCACCCAGGACAGTGACTGTCACATAAATTGTACTTAATAATCATTTATTGACTGAATATGTAAATTAATAACTATTTTAATAATCTCGAGTCTGATTCTAGCTTTATTAGTAATGACATCCCATGATAGAAACATAAAAATATTATTTTCCTTGTCTACTTCGTGGACACTCATGAAAATATAAGATGATATGTGTAATAAATTTAAAACTGTGAGGTAATACAATTCAAGGATGGGAAAATTGCATTACAAAGCATATAATAAATAATGACAAGACACTTGACTGAGTGAATCACATTGTTCAACTATGTTCCATCTCTTGCCCCTGTGGAATATTTCTCTCTTTGCCTTTGCACATGGGGTTTCTTCTGTCTGGCCTAACCTTTCAGTCGTCCTTTTTGTGCTAAATCTTACTCATTTTTTACTTAAACTCAGAATAGAAACCATTTCCAAATTTCCTTAGTTAGAGAGTCTCTTCTAGTTAGGAAACCTCTCCTCAGAGATTCTGAATAGTACTCTGTATTCATCTCTATCATGGCTTTCAGTACACTCTATTACATAGTTGACTTCCTTCGCTAGGCAAGTAATAATTAAACTAAGTTTGTAATTTTATCTTTTTTAGCTCTATTGCCTAGGACACAGTAGGTGACCTTCTTATAATTGAACAGATGAATGCACGTGTACAATGGGCAAAAATATTTGTTACATATATCACTTTATCCACCACATTTACTCCAAACTATTGGCTTCTCCCTTATTCAACATTTTTCTCCTGTGCTTTGCTCCAAGAATAAATTAGGTATGGGGATATCTGAGCAATGTGCTTTTTATGTTAGTCCCTGTTCCTCCAATTCGGGTACCTTAGAAATAGTTCATTTTAAAGAGTAGATGGGAATTATAATCTCCAATACATTGCTAGGTTTAAAAACTTTCACCATTGAAATGTAACTAGTTATAAACATACAGCTCTATGCAGAGCCTTTCCTGCAATCAAATAAAGAAGTAGAGACAGTCTAACTGTCTACATTTATGACCTTAAACAAGGCAGTATTTATGGCACACAGGATAATGAGCTGAGGATAACAAAGTCCACCTCTTGGCCAAATGTTTTTTACACTGGTTATTCCAACTATAAGTCTCTTGAAAGCTAGGGCAAACATGCCCACTTCTCTCTGCTCTTCTCACTATCCAGAAAACAAGCATATGAGTATTACATTAAATTTCTAATTTTCTTGGAAACTTGCTTCATCTCATTATAGATTCTCATCCTTTAAATTTCATTGAATTCTAAGTATTTCCTGAAATTCCCTTAGAGCTTTTGGAGAAAAAGTTAACCATGACAAACTACTCCCTGCATTTTTTATTGAATAATTGATAACCGGTTTCTTTATTTTAAAAAGTTTCTATTAAATATTCATAAATTTGGGACTTAAAATGTAGATAACATAATCCTTAAAGAGCATGCATTGTATTGTTGTATGTTAGACTATTATGAATGTCACTAGCAATCAAAACGGTAGCAAAATAGGTTTAATAACGCAGGCACTTTAGAATAAATCCATATCCATTATGTTATTGTTTTCAATGATTTTTATTTTAAGTATCTAATTTAATTTTGTAAGAGTCCATTATTGGCTAAAAAAACAAGATTTTTTTTCCCCAATTTAATTTTGTACCTTGACTAAGATTAAATAGTTCATATTGTTACCTATGGATAGATGATAGATGGATGACAGATAGATAGATAATATAGATAGATAGATAGATAGATAGATAAATAGATATACATGCCTATACTTCGAACAAGCAAAGGTTTAGCCTATTCACAATCCTTCTTACTCTTTTTCTTTATTTGTTCAACAAGTATATATGGATCTCTTCTTATAACCAGACTCCATATTAAGCATTTGTATTAGTGGGTAACAAAAAATGAATAACCTTCCTGCTCTTGTGAATGTAGTAAAAAAGTCACAGAACTAACTGTATCAGTGTTTCATAAAGATTACACTTGACTTTAACTTTTATTGGGGAATGTGATTTGTTTAGTGTGGTTGAGGAGGTGACTTCTTATGCAGGTGATTTAGGCTGAGGTTTGACAAATGAGCAGCCTTCACATAAGAAAGTAGTTGAGAGAACTCTGTTCAGAAGAAAGAGTTCACATAAAGGTCCTGGGTATATGAGGAGGGTTAATGGAAAAAATGGGAGAAAAGATGGTATGACACAGAGCTGGAAAGGCTTTCAACTTAATCCTTTGTAGACCCTTTAAGGATGTTGGTCTTTATCTGTAGAACAAAGGGGAGATAAAAATTGTTTTAGTTGTGAGAGAATATGAGTGTTGTGGGTAGTGACAATCAAATACATATTTTGAAAAGATCACTCAGCCAGTCTGCAGTGTAGAGAACAGATTGTCAGGTTCCTAAGGGGAACTCTCAACGCTAAGGGGTTGAGAGTTCACCAGTTAAGGAGGAAATGCAGTGCCTGTAGTTTAATCCTGTATGGTGTTTGTGAATTGGAGAAAAGTAAATTGACTTGAGATCTTTGAGAGTAAAATCAAAATAACTTGGTGATGAATAATAACATATGCAGATAAGGATAAGACAATGTTTAAAAATCCCCACTAGGTTTATGATTTTGATAGCTGGATGGATAAATACGTCCTTGACTCCTATGATAAGAAGACAGACTGACTGGAAGGCAGAGAAGTTTAGTTTGAACCTGTGGAGTGTGCAGTTACTTTCACAGATTCAGGAGAAGATGCCAAGCATGAATTTGGATATTTCAGAACTCAGAAGTGAGTTGCCTGGGGCTATACACTTGGTGGTGGTAATTGAAACCACAGATGTGTATGACACCCAGGGAGAGAATATAAAATAAAAGAGCACTGTAAAGAACAAAACAAATCAAAACCAAACAAGCCAAACAAAATACTTCCCTTTGCAAAAAGTAGTGATGAAATTAGTAGTAAAATGGGTTCAGCTATATTTGAATAATCTATTTGTGCTTCCTTCTGAAGTGTCCAGTATGAAAGCATGTTGTGGAGATGTTTGTTTATTCTTCTGTGATCATCTGGATTCCAGCTTCATTTATATCACAAGCTAGCATTATGAGCTAGGATATATCTAAGGAAAGAAATGTTCACCTGAATAATCTCCACATAACCAAGTTAATTTTCTGGGTGATTTGAGCAATGCTGATGGTTTGTAGTTTTAATGGGTCACATCTTTTTCTCCTTCTTCTACACAAACATTTACTTATATGAATGGTCCTGAAAATGGATCCTGGTAGTTATTCTACAATTTATGTCCTATAAAAAACAGAAGTAATCTTTCTACAAATGATGTCATAGAGCCCAAGTTATAAATATTTTAATGAAAAAGACTCATTTATTCAAACATAACAGAGCCTTAAATTCATATTACTGAAATAACTTTTGAGAAAAAGTTATACATAACAAATGAGTGAACAGGATGGGCGTGATGGACAAAATGTGACATAAAGAGACCACCTATACCATACCTGTTTAGATAGCCATGTATCTGATGTCATCTCATATTTCTGAAAGAAAACAATTAACTCCATGAAGCATCTAAAGACCAAAGTGAGCACGCATCAATTTAACCTTTTTTACACTGTTATCCTATAGGCACATTTTTCCTTCCTGCAGCTGGTGAAATACCACGGGAGATCACATTGTCATTATTGATTTAAACTGAATGAATAAGTAGAGAATTGGGATGAAATGATATTCTAATTATAGTCTTTTCTTTGGTGAACTCCTTCAGAATTCTCAGTTGTACTTAACCAGAGACAGAAGATCATTTTCCAGCTCCATTTGATTACTTCATTCAAACTGTTTTGAACCACTAGACACTGTCTCTTTTCACCTCTAGGCATCATCAGGAAACAAATATTAAGTCCTTCCAAAAAACTGGGCAAACAGCCAGGAATAAAATTTAAAAGTGGACATTTTGTCAACATTCCATCCACTCTTACCATAGTCATTTTTTCCCCTTAGGGAAAACAACTAAACATTTGAAATGGCAAAATTTTATGTGTGTTTAAAATAATCTTGCATAGGATCAGAACCAAAATTATATTTCAAAAAGCAAAATTAGACAAATTTCATCTCAAGTTGAATATGTGTAGATAAAATAAATTTTAGTAATGCTGTTT
This sequence comes from Tursiops truncatus, assembly GCF_011762595.2. Classification (NCBI taxonomy): domain Eukaryota; kingdom Metazoa; phylum Chordata; class Mammalia; order Artiodactyla; family Delphinidae; genus Tursiops; species Tursiops truncatus. The sequence continues at coordinate 99,520,482 of NC_047040.1, read as the reverse complement.
ACATGTAGTAATTTATGGAATATCTTGTGGTTCTCTGGAAAAAATGACTCTATAATAAAAGTATTAAAATGAAGAAAACTAAATCGTAATATGTTAGAGAGTTTACCTCTATGCAAAAGTACTCATTTCAAATTGTAAATAATGATTATTATTTATTTATAGGTTTGTTTTTTTTTTTACCAATTTCCTCTTTTAAAGCCATATTATTATTACATTATAATTAACCACTGTCCATTTTCAGGGCTTTTTTCTTCCAATAGATTTTCTCTATATACAGACATCAGAAAAACATCTAACTAAATCATTCCTTGATTTTCTAGTCACACTTCAGCAATAATCATCCTTGATATCTGTAAAACACAGACACACAAAAAAATATATCAGTGCCACTGCTCATTAGTGTCACTAAGTTTTGTTAGACTCCACGAGGGTCCAAAACTTCACATGCAATTATCTGTCTTATTATTTCTATTATTGTAGAAAGTAAAAATTTTAAACTCCATAAATGGAATAGAAATAGAATATCAATAAGGTATCAATTCAAGAATACGATAGGGTTCCTGTATCTTTTCTATTGAAGCACTTTACCTATATAGATTTTCCCTATATAGAGATGGCAGGCTTTCTCTAACTAGAATACGTATACGCATGAACAATTTTTAAATGACTTTGTGATCGTCCCAGTAAGAAACCATCCAGAACAGTTTAACAAATAAATGATGAAATCCTGGTCATAAGCCAGCCAGATGAAAAAGGATAATTGAAATAAAATTTCTAATATATGCAAGCTAAATGTAAAGAGTGTCAGCGAAACCCAATAAGTAAATGGCTGATGCATCAACTTTGTTTTCACATCTATGCTCATCATTCCAATCACAGATAAATTTTTTCCTCTTTATTGCTATCTTTTACAGACCATTTAAAAATTATGTTTAAAAATACTGAAGTGTAATTTGCATATAGTGAAATGTACAGATCGTAAGTTTATGTGACGAGTTTTGATAAATGTATTTACATCCCATCAAGATATATGACCTTTACACTTCCAAACACATTTCCTCGTGCCCCTTCACAGTTTCCAATAAGGCAACTACTCTTCCAAATCTTTTTCCATAGATTAGTTTTGCCTGTTTTAGAAATTCAGAAAATGGGAATCATGTATTATGTACTCTTTCGTGTAGGGCTTCTTTCACACCACGTTTTTGAGATTCATTCATATTGTTCAGTGTATCAGTCTTCTGTTTCTTTTCAAATTGCAGAGTGGAATGTCATTGTATTGATATGCCTCATTTTGTTTATTCATTTCTTGTTAATGGACAGTTGGACAGTTTCCAGTTTTTAGCTATTGTGAATAAAGCTTCTCTAAAAAAGACGTGTTTTAAACAAATCCTTTGGTGGAAACAGGTTTTTATTTCTCATGCAAACATCTAGGAATGGAGCTCCTGAGATATATATGCACACACATATATATTTATATATGTGTGTTTAACTTTCTTTGAGACTACAAAATCATTCTTTTAAAGTAAAGTCACACTTCTACCCACAAAGAATGAGATTTGCAATTCTCCACCTCCTCATCAGCAGTTAAAACGGTCACTTTTTGTTGCTGTTTCAAGTTTATTCATTTTAATGGTATGTAGTGTTACCTCATTATGATTTAATCTATATTTTCCTAATGTGTAACAATTTTGAGTACTTTTTCATGAGTTTGTTACTTCTTTACAAGTTTCTGTTCACACATTTTGACTTTTTCATTGGGTTGTCTTTTATTATTGAAACGTATATATTTCTTCGTCAGATGCACATTTTGAAAAATATTTTCTCCCAGTCTGTGGTTAGCTGTTTGATTTCCTAATAGGGTCTTTGATGAGAAGTTTCTAATTTTGATGATGTCTGATTTATTTTTTTCTTTTATGATAAATGACTACTTTGTCTATTCAATATAGTGAAGTTATATTCCATCTTTTCATCTAGAAGATTGACAGTACTAGCTTTTAGATTTAAGGCTGTAGTATGTCTCAGACTAATTTTAGAATATAGTATAAGAAATGTCAACCATCATTGTATTTTCCACCCGGTTATTAATTGTTCCAGTGCCATTTCCCCCTATTGAACTGCTTTGGCACCTGTGCTGAAAGTCAATTGATCATATAAATATAGATCTATTTCTGGAAACACTATTCAGTTCAACTGATCGATTTGTGTGTTCTTTTGCCTCCATTACAATCTCTAAGTTTCTGGTTATTCCTGAAATCATGTAGTACAACTCTTCCAATTATTATCTTTTTTTTTTTTTAGGGTATTGATTTACCTGGTCAGGCCTTTTGTAGTTCCATATGCATTTAAAAACTATCTTGTCTGTTTCTACCAAAAAAAAAAAAAGTCTGCTGAGAGTTTAATTCATATTGTATTGAAACTATAGTACAATTTGAGTAGAATTGACATCTACAACATGAAGCCTTTCAATTCAGGAATGTGGCTTAACTTCTTCTTTAGGTCTTCTTTAATGCCTTTCAGCAATGTTTTAGTTTTCAGTATTAAGATTTTGCCACTCTTTGTTAAATTTATTCCTATGTACCTAATATTTTAAATATTTTAATAGTATTTTTATTTTCCATCATAATATTACCAATCTTGGAAATATATTTTGTTACTTCTTAAATCTTTATTTTGAAACAAGTGCAAACTTACAGAGAAGGTAAAAGACCAGTTCAAGAAACATCTGCATATCCTTTAGACATATTCCTCATGTATTTATATTGTGCTCCATTTGCTTTATTATTATATATCCAGTATCTATATCCTTTGTAAGTCTGCTTCTTATTTTGGGGGAGGTGGGTGAGTTATATTTTCTGTGTCTATATATAGTATGTTTTAATTGTGTGACTGATATTGTGAATGCTGCATTTTTGAGAATGAATTTTTAATTATTTTAAAGAGTAAACTTTGTTCTGGCAGGCAGCTAGTTTACAGGCAGATGAACTGAATTCTTTCAAGGTTTGATTTAAAGATTTATTAGAAGGAGTATAGAATAGTTCTATTCCTAATACATTTTCTTTCTGGGCTCTGAGTTGAATGCTTAGGGTTTTCAGTGAGAGATCTCTATTTTTGCTGTTCATTACTCCAAAGTCTCCAAGTATTGTGCAACTTGCAGATTCTCCATTTGCTTCCCTCTCTGAGGCAGGCCCTTTACTTGCACAGCGAAGCACTGAGATAAAGACTTAAGAGACCTTTACATATATTGCTGAAGTTCTTTTATATATAGCTCCTATCCTGTGGTACTTGTCCTGAAAAATTCAGCCACCACAATAGCCTCAAACTCTGATTCTCCCTGCCTTTTTGGATCAGTGATACACTTGTGCTTTTCTTGGATGTTATCTCCTTGCACTGTGGCCTCAAATGTGTCACCAGTAGGAAGCCATAGCTTCATTTGACCATTTATATTTTAACTGCCTTATTGTCCAATGTCTGAATATAGTTAATATATTTTGTAAAGTGTTACAGTTGATTACTATGGAGATGCAAGGCTGATAACATTTACTCCATCTTGTACAGAAGCTTAAGTTTGAAAATTCTGTTGTTAAATAATTGAGAACCCTTTACCAAGTACCAAATATGTAATATAACAATTTAAACTTATTAAAGTATTCCCTTTACTAATAACCTTAAAATTACACATATAGATTCTACTGCAGAGTTTATAAAACATGATTATAGAAATTGAAATACAACCTACTTTCAAAACATAGTTGCTGAAGAATCATTTTTTTTTTTCTTTTACTATTTTTAGATAATTTAAAGACAGAGACACTTATTTTAGAAGACTAATCTGAACTACAGAAAAAACGATGAATTTTTGGAATTGTTTAAAGATGACAGGAAAGAAATATCACATATTCTCAAGTTAATCACTGTCAAAAAGTAGAGAGAAAGCCTACATTTGAGAATGAAACTAACATGGCTTGGACTACCCTTTATACTATATAAGAATTCATTGTTTTAAAGCTTAATTTGTTCTCTTCTCTTTATCATCTATATTTCTTACTTCAATGTATGGAAGATTTATGAATTAAAGTATACACTCCTAATAGCTTTGGAAGTTAAATATTGAAGTCTTTGCACAAAGAATTGTTTAATTTTCCTTTGAAAGGTAGCATAAACTATTATATTTTAAGCATAAAGGAAAGTAAATTATACTCACTCTACTACAAGCACCAGTAGTGGTCTCACAGACTGTGAGGATGGAGATGTTCTGAGGTCGATTTAACCATCTGACCACCGTCTTGGTATTGCTTACCCATTTAACCATAGTGATATAGTATTCTCTAGTTCGGAAATAAAATTAAAATTTACATTTAGAGCCAGAGAACGTGTACAGCACCAATAATATACACTTGTTATTTTACACGCAGAATAAATGAAACACTATAAGGATGTCACATCATGTTATTCTCCACTTATATATATACAAATCTGCTTCTTCAAATATTGACATATATAAATACAAATATATGTGTGTGCATATGTATATAAACACATGCACATATACATATATACATAAATATACAGAAGATTTGAGAATAAATTTGAAAGTGAATGATTTCACAGAAGGAAAATTTTTGGAAAAAATAAAAATAATCAAGATACTAGACATTCATAAATAATTTTCTATCGATCAGTACAGTGCTAACGTGCAAAATAAGAAAAAATTTTCTAAGTTATATTCTATTTTACTTTTTCAAAAATTCATTCAATAATCAATTAAAAGGCAAATATTATTATTGATTTAATAGTTATTTCTTATGTATGACTTCCATGTTATCTCACTTTATCCACAGGACTTGAGCCACAGAGCCATGAATGGTTTGCTTTGGTCTTTTTCCATTGAGGGACAATGGAAATATAATCTTATTCATAATATTTTTTACAATATTATTTTTTAATCTTATTTATTTGAAAAAGTTTAAAACAAAGAAGGAATCAAACTGAAGAATATGAAGGGTTATTGAATTTTTGGTAAAGTAAGGATGCTAATCAGTGGAGCCTATAATGTCCGCACGATGGTTGTAGATTGGGAAAGCTTATATTTTTCCTTTATAGATTCTATGTCTGGAAATTTACATAATATATCACAAACCCCCCCAACCCACACATAACAAAATGCAATCATTAATACTGATTCAATTTATGATAAAAAGAAAAAAATTTCCAACAAAATTGCCCAGTTTCAAAATAGATTAGATGATTTAGAAATGGTTTGAAAAATGCCATCCATGAATATTGTCTTAAAATGAATGCATCAGGTTTTTAAGCGACTTTGAAAAAAATCACCTATGAAAGTAAAACCTTGTAATACAAATCACCTCTCCTTAGACACATTGAGTTAGACATTCAGCTACCTGAATCTCACATTTCTAACATTATTGAGTAGTTAGTGCTTCCTCTCGAAAACCAGTTAGCCCATCAAAGTAAAGATGTCAGAAGGACAAGCATAACTTGTCATACAGTGAATCCTGCCATATCTTCTTCAATAATCTCTTCAAGCTATCCAGCACCTTTCACAACTAGCTGAGTCTCACTTGAAAATTGCCTCGAAACTCAGTGAAATCATAAAATAAAGTTACCTAAATAAAGTTAACAAGGCAACTTTGAATCAAATATGCTACTGGTTTAGGATTAATCTTTGGCCAAATCAATGGGCCTTGTGATTCTTTAAAGACCTGTGTCTTGTTCACTTTCACTACGCTTTGTTTAAACTGATTTATTTTGCATGCATTACCATTTTGGGCAGTGTGAATATTAAAAAAGGAAAAATATAGGCATTAAATTTTAAGAAATTTACCTAGAAGGCTTAGCATGGAGAAAAATGACAGTGGATACTATAATTAATCAGGAAAAAAGTGCTGAAATGTGATAATATATATTTCTGAGTAACTGGCATAAATGTTGTGCAAAACTGAAGTAAAAAATAATTTGATTGTTGTAAACAACTGACCAAAGACTGCAAAATCAAGGTGGTAATAGTTATTGAAAAATCTGGAGAGAACTGACATATAGAAGAATTTCAAACCTGATCAGAAATTTGTCTCACTTAGCTAAAGTGACTAATATTATATTTTGTGCCAAATGAGATGAATTAATATGAATGGTTTTTAAAATAAATAACAACAGGAACAACAAAAAAAAATTTAAATATTCATTTTGAGTGTTTTCCTTTCAAAGTAGCCCTCAGGTGAAATGTTTTAAGAATATCTTTGTAATGTCTTCCCAGACACTGACACATTATATTAACTATATAAGATGTGAAATCTTGATTTAAAAGAAAAATCATACTTAAAAAACATTAAAATTCAACTGGTGCAAATCTAGTGAATAAATGGTTTTTAAAGAGAACACTAAGTTAGGTATAAAATTAAGTTAAAAATTATTTATAGTCAAGACACATAATAATCAAATTACCAAAATTTAAATACAAAGACAAAATATTAAAAGAAGCAAGGGAAAAGCAACAAAAAATATACAAGGGAATCTCCAAAAGGTTAACAGCTGATCTTTCAGCAGAAACTCTGCAAGCCAGAAGAGAGTGGAAGGAAATATTTAAAGTGATGAAAGGGAAAGACCTACAACCAAGATTACTCTACCCAGAAAAGATCTCATTCATATTCGACAGAGAAATTAAAACCTTTAGAGATAAGCAAAAGCTAAGAGAATTCAGCTCCACCAAACCAGCTATACAACAAATGCTAAAGGAACTCCTCTACATGGGAAACAAAGAGAAGAAAAGGACCTACAAAAACAAACCCAAAACAATTAAGAAAATGGTCATAGGAACATACATATTCATAATTACCTTAAACATGAATGGATTAAATGCTCCACCCAAAAGACACAGGCTTGCTGAATGGATACAAAAACAAGACCCATATATATGCTGTCTACAAGAGATCCACTTCAGACCTAGGGACACCTACAGACTGAAAGTGAAGAGATGGAAAAAGATATTCCATGCAAATGGAAATCAAAAGAAAGCTGGAGTAGCAATACTCATATCAGATAAGATAGACTTTAAAATAAAGAATGTTACAAGAGACAAGGAAGGACACTACATAACGATCAAGGGGTCAATCCAAGAAGAAGATATAACAATTATAAATACATATGCACCCAACGTAGGAGCACCTCAATACATAAGACAACTGCTAACAGCTCTAAAAGATGAAATTGACAGTAACACAATAATAGTGGGGGATTTTAACACCTCACTTACACCAATGGACAGATCATCCAAACAGAAAATTAATAAGGAAACACAAGTTTTAAATGGCACAATAGACCACATAGATTTAATTGATATTTATAGGACATTCCATCCAAAAACAGCAGATTACACTTTCTTCTCAAGTGTGCATGGAACATTCTCCAGGATGGATCATATCTTGGGCCACAAATCAAGCCTCAGTAAACTTAAGAAAATTGAAATCATATCAAGCATCTTTTCTAACCACAACGCTATGAGATTAGAAATCAATTACAGGGAAAAAAATGTAAAAAACACAAACATATGGAGGCTAAACAATGTGTTACTAAATAACCAAGAGATCACTGAAGAAATCAAAGAGGAAATCAAAAAATACCTAGAGACAAATGACAATGAAAACATGACGATCCAAAACCTATGGGATGCAGCAAAAGCAGTTCTAAGAGGGAAGTGTATAGCAATACAATCCTATCTCAAGAAACAAGAAAAATCTCAAATAAACAATCTAACCTTACACCTAAAGAAACTAGAGAAAGAAGAACAAATTAAACCCAAAGTTAGCAGAACGAAAGAAATCATAGCGATTAGAGCAGAAATAAATGAAATAGAAACAAAGACAACAATAGCAAAGATCAATAAAACTAAAAGCTGGTTCTTTGAGAAGATAAACAAAATTGATAAACCATTAGCCAGACTCATGAAGAAAAAGAGTGAGAGGACTCAAATCAGTAAAATTAGAAACGAAAAAGGAGAAGTTACAACACACACCACAGAAATACAAATCATCCTAAGAGACTACTACAAGCAACTCTATGCCAATAAAATTGATAACCTGGAAGAAATGGACAAATTTTTAGAAAAGTATAAGCTTCCAAGACTGAATCAGGAAGAAATAGAAAATATGAACAGACCAATCACAAGTAATGAAATTGAAACTATGATTAAAAATCTTCCAACAAACAAAAGCCCAGGACCAGATGGCTTCACGGGTGAATTCTATCAAACATTTAGAGAAGAGCTAACACCAATCCTTCTCAAACTCTTCCAAAAAATTGCAAAGGAAGGAACACTCCCAAACTCATTCAATGAGGCCACCATCATCCCGATACCAAAACCAGACAAAATACTACAAAAAGAGAAAATTACAGACAAATATCACTGATGAATATAGATGCAAAAATCCTCAAGAAAATACTAGCAAACAGAATCCAACAAAACATTAAAAGGATCATACACCATGATCAAGTGGGATTTACCCCAGGGATGCAAGGATTCTCCAATATATGCAAATCAATCAACATGATACACCATATTAAGCAATTGAAAAATAAAAACCATATGATCATCTCAATAGTTGCAGAAAAAGCTTTTGACAAAATTCAACACCCATTTATGATAACAACTCTCCAGAAAGTGGTCATAGAGGGAACCTACCTCAACTTAATAAAGGCCATATAGGACAAACGCACAGCAAACCATTCTCAATGGTGAAAAACTGAAAGCATTTCCTCTATGATCAGGAACAAGACAAGGATTTCCACTCTCACCACTATTATTCAACATAGTTTTCGAAGTCCTAGCCACGCCAATCAGAGAAGAAAAAGAAATAAAAGGAATACAAATTGGAAAAGAAGAAGTAAAACTGTCACTGTTTGCATATGACATGATACTATACATGGAGAATCCTAAAGATGTCACCAGACAACTACTAGAGTTAGTCAATGAATTTGTTAAAGCTGCTGGATACAAAATTAATGCATAGAGATCTCGTGCATTCCTATACACTAATGATGAAAAATCCGAAAGAGAAATTAAGGAAACACTCCCATTTACCACTGCAGCAAAAAATAAAATACCTAGGAATAAACCTACCTAGGGAGACATAAGACTTGTAGGCAGAAAACTATAAGACACTGATGAAAGAAATTAAAGATGATACCAACAGATGGAGAGATATACCATGTTCTTGGATTGGAAGAATCACTATTGTGAAAATGACTATACTACCCAAAGAAATCTACAGATTCAATGCAATCCCTATCAAATTACCAATGGATTTTTTACAGAATGAATGAATGAAAAATCTTAAAATTTGTATGGAGACACTAGAATGAATGAAAAATTGAATGAAAAATCTAGAATGAAAAATCTTAAAATTTGTATGGAGACACAAAAAACCCCGAATAGCCAAAGCAGTCTTGAGGGAAAAAAACGGAGGTGGAGGAATCAGACTCCCTGACTTCAGACTATACTACAAAGCTACAGTAATGAAGACAATATGGTACTGGTACAAAAACAGAAATATAGATCAATGGAACAAGATAGAAAGCCCAGAGATAAACCCATGCACCAATGGTCAACTAATCTATGATAAAGCAGGTAAGGATACACAATGGAGAAAAGACAGTCTCTTCAATAAGTGGGGCTGGAAAACTGGACAGCTACATGTAAAAGAATGAAATTAGAACACTCCCTAACACCATACACAAAAATAAATTCAAAATGGATTAGAGACCTAAATGAAGACCAGACACTATAAAACTCTTAGAGGAAAACATAAGAAGAACACTCTTTGACATAAACCACAGCAAGATCTTTTTTGATCCACCTCCTAGAATAATGAAAATAAAGACAAAAATAAACAAATGGGACCTAATAAAACTTAGAAGTTTTTGCACAGCAAAGGAAACCATAAACAAGACGAAAAGACAACCCTCAGATTGGGAGAAAGTATTTGTAAACATATCAACGGACAAAGGATTAATCTCCAAAATATATAAACAGCTCATGCAGCTCAATATTAAAAAAAGAAAGAATCCAATTCAAAAATGGGCAGAAGACCTAAATAGACATTTCTCCAAAGAAGACATACAGATGGCCAAGAGGCACATGAAAAGTTGCTCAACATCACTAATTATCAGAGAAATGCAAATCAAAAGCACAATGAGGTATCACCTCACACCAGTTAGAATAGGCATCTCAGAAAAGTCTACAAACAACAAATGCTGGAGAGGGTCTGGAGAACAGGGAACCCTCTTGCACTCTTGGTGGGAATGTAAATTGATACAGCCACTATGGAGAACAGTATGGAGGTTCCTTAAAAAACTAAAAATAGAATTACCATATGACCCAGCAATCCCAGTACTGGGCATACCCAGAGAAAAACGTAATTCAAAAAGACACATGCACCCCAACATTCACTGCAGCACTACTTGCAATAGCCAGGTCATGGTAGCAACCTAGATGCCCATCGACAGACGAATGGATAAAGAAGATGTGGTACATATATACAATGGAATATTACTCAGCCATACAAAGGAACGAAATTGGGTCATTTGTAGAGACGTGGATGGATCTAGAGACTGTCATACAAAGTGAAGTAAGTCAGAAAGAGAAAAACAAATACCCTATGCTAACACGTGTATGTGGAACCTAGAAAAATGGTACAGATGAACCAGTTTGCAGGGCAGAAATAGAGACACAGATGTAGAGAACAAACGTATGGACACCAAGGGGGGAAAGTGGCAGGGTGGTGGTGGTGGTGGTGTGATGAATTGGGAGATTGGGATTGACATGTATACACCGATGTGTATAAAATGGATGACTAATAAGAACCTGCTGTATAAATAAATAAATAAAATAAAGTTCAAAATTTCAAAAAAAAAAAGAAAAACAAACAAAAATTATTTATAGTCATACCACTTACATTTCTCTTTGATTAAATAATATGATTTTGTGTGTTTGTACCTAAACTAATATTCATAAGCAAAATTTAGTCTTATGTGAGATATCTTAGTACATATATTCATAAGGATGAGAGTTCTCCCCAAAATAGAACTTGTAAAGTCCATTGGGGTGATTTCCAACCATTAAGATTTCCATAATAAAGTGCTGGAAATATCCAAAATGAAAAATAAGTAGAACTTGGCACGTAAGAAGGGAGGAAAGATGTTTACTAATTAAATTCCATCCTGTATTCTTTCTTTGTTCCAAGGTCCTAGGTGCACATCTCCTTATGATTTATAATGACTTGTTCAGTTTGCTTGTAAGTATTCAGGGTTCCTCTGAAAGAGGAAATAAGGAAGCGCCCTTACCTGAAAATGCCACACTCCTTGGCCTGCCTGCTGCAGATGTGGCTGTCCTCCTGGAACTCCATCTCATGAACACATTAGATCTGGTGTCCCATGACCAGTGGCCAGTGAAAGTGTCCCTTCCTTATAACTGGCTTTCCTGCTTGTTCCTAGTCTCCATGGCTCTGGATTACCCAGGAAGTCCTCGAGGATCTGGTCCTCTTGAGCCACAGAGACATAGACAAGCGGGTTAGAGGGATTGCACTCAAGTCAAGAAAGACTTTCTATTAGCTGGGTGGTCTGGCACAAGAGATCTCATTGTTCACAAGGGTATGCGGAATGGAGGCACCAGCATCACCAGCAGACAGGTATATTAGCAGTCACACCTGTGTGTTCACTGGCTTCCTGTCCAATCACTACTCTTTGTTCACAACAGTCTTTGTGCACATATGGTTACTCTGAGCTCACTCTCTTCCAGATAACCCAAGATCTCTGCACACAAGTGTATTGTGATGACATTCATGACCAACTCATAGCTAGTGCCCTCCAAAGACCTCTGTTAATATCCATGCTTTACTTGTAAGAAGGGTCACTTCCATCAACACAGATAAATTTATTAATTAGATTTTATTGGAAGGTATAGACATTCACTGGCAGAATAGGAGACACAGACTAGACATACTTCAATTAAATAGGAAGAAAAACCACGGCAGTTCAAGCCCAGAATGACAGGGGCAATATGACAGTGTCATATCAATGAAACAGGCTGAGAACAATGTGTCACAAAGGGTGGATGAGTAAAGAAAGATTTCTGGTAAGTAGAATGTCAAAGACAGTGAGTGAGGAGAACCTAAAGACAAAACACTGTCTTTATTCTTCAGCCTGCAGATGAATGAACACAGGAGACAACCACTTCTCCAAAACAATGTGACAAATCTCTAAATCTGCATGATTCATTATTCTAAAAATATTTCCTCTAAAAGTTAACTATGTATTTTTAAGTTCATACCAAAATTCTCCAATAAAGGTACATAGGCTTGCAATACCTATGGGAATACTGTCACTAATAAATATGGGAAAATTGCTACTAATACCAACAAACTATTAATTTGTATATTTATAGAGCTAACATTTTCAAAAAATAAAAAGAATTTGTGTTAGCTTAGAATGATTTAAGAATACTGTGGTAAATAAAATTAGGAAGACAGATAAAGGAAAATAAGTTACAGGAGATACCCAGGTGTCACCAGGGGTAAACTCCATGTCCAAAATACACTGATGCAAACAGCTGAAACATGATTCGTTACATAATCTACAATGCACTTGAGAAAAATATAGCACGTTTTCAGGAAAAGTACAAGTATTACTTAGGTAAACCATAGATGCGTATGTGTGTGTGTGTGTGTGTGTGTGTGTGTGTGTGCGCGCGTGTGTGTGTGTGTGGAGAAAGAGAGAGAGACAGAGAGATTGAAAGACACACGCCACACACACACAAAGACAGAGAGAAAGAGACAGGGACAGAAACAGAACTAGAAACAGAGACAGAACACTTTTCACATGGCGTCAAATTATTGTGTGTTCTTCTGGACATCTCCAACACATCCCTAAAGTAATAAGAATGATAAATTTTCAGGGAAATATATCCTTAAATCATGTCTGTTGAATATTCCCCATTTGTCAAATCTATTCTCGAATTTGCCCCTTAGCACTCACCCCCAAGGTCTCCAGAGGCTGGACACTACAACGAGGCTCCCTAGCCCAAGAGAGACTTCTGGAGGAACTCAAAGCTTTAGAGAGAGTTCAGGGTGTTTATTCCCAGGACCCACTCCCTATTAGGGCCCGGTTTGGCAATGACTTAATTGTTCTACCTGTGGACAGGTCCTGTTGGTCCATTCTGTTCTTCAGCTACAAGCCTCTTCAGGCTTCCTAAGTGAGTCTGCCCCTTGCTCCTTCAGTCCTGGGGCAGTAAAGGATTTCTGCTATTGCAGACTCTGTGTTGCTTTCCTGTCCCTTGTGAGTGTCCTTTTAATCCCGTGCATATCTTTGTTAACAGTCCCTTAATTAACTGCATTTCAATTACCCCTCTTGAGTGTTTTTAATTTCCAGGACCCTGACCAGTAAATTATGGAAAATGTTATGCTCTTTTAGATCGCAAATGTCTATCTAACTAGGGAGGGCACAATAGTTTTCTAGCAAATTTCCATATGGCTAAAGTACTAGGTGTTAAATATTATAGATATTGATAATCCTAAAACAAAATCAAGGAAAAGTATGAGTTTAATTTCCATTTGATGTGCAGATAAATGCAGCATTCTTTGATTTGCACCATGGATAGCTCTACTTTGTTCATGTCTGTGTGTTTGTAGGCCCATCAAAGTAATACCGGTGCTCAGAGAGGTTAAATGCAGATGATAGGAAATTGGACTAAAGCTTTCACCAGGAACAAATGAGTAAGGAAACATAAAAACTGAATATTCCTGGGGAATACTGAAAAAAACATTCTGAAGTAAATTTTGGTCTTGAGTTTTCCAACTAAAGGAGTAAATCATATACTTCGGTGCACCAGAAATGCCAAAAGTGCCAATTGTGGTTTCACATGCCACAACGGGCACTTACATAACTACGAGGCAGAAAAAGAAACATGTTACATACATTGTGCAGATAAGGTATTACATGACTCTGCCAAATGTAGACCAAGTTCATTGATAAACCAACATACCTGAATTACAGTTAAGAACTTTTTCTTCACAGGATTCTTCCTCATTCTTAGAGGGATCTAGAATACCATTCTATGTACTGGATTTCCAACATCTAAAGATATGTGATATCTTTTCGCAATGGGTGACTAATTTGATCACATTGTACCTCAAATATTAAACAGATATATGCTTAACTAATTCTCTAATAATGACAATTGATTCTGTCTTTACAAAGCTTTGTATTTGATGACACTGCTATGTCCTAGCTGGTGAACTCATTAGAAAGGCTCTTAGGTAACAGCATCAACGTCAGGAATCGCTACCTTCTATTAGAAAGAAACCTGGATATTATAAAATTGACTTCCATTTGAAAGATTTAAAAAGCTGATAAAAATGAGAAATTATTATTTTAAGATTAGGGTATTCAGGTTTAGAGAGAGGTACAGTGACTTATCCAGGGTCACACAATAAAGTGGTAGTAGAGATGTGACTCAAACACTCCAGGTTAGTGTTCTTTATTGTTAATTCAGAGCACTGAACAAACCAGAGAAAAAGATAAGCCTTAAGGATCACATAAAATATTAATAATTTTCATAATTGCTTCATTTGTGTCCAAATCTTTCATGGCTGGTAAACCAAGCTCAGAAGTAGAAGTTTCGTCTGATTTAGTCAACTGTACTGTATTCTATATGTCAATTTTAATGACCCTGTAAGATCTTTCATCACAACCTAGATGAAATGCTCTATAACTTGAAACAGGCTTTACTTCACTTTCTACCTCTACTACCAACTAATCTGTAGCATACTTATTCTTTGGGCCCCATCTTTTCCACCAATAATAGGAACAGTTTATATTAGATAATAATGGGGGTCTTTCCAGTGTAAGCATTCCAAATATTTTTAATAACTTTTCAAGTAGGAAAAATTTCTACATGCTAAAGGCTGCACTATCTGTGAAAATCCCAAATATGAGGAAATTTTCCCAAATATGTCAATGGAACACTGAATGGAATTTCTACTTGAATCAGTCACCCTGTGATTATTTTTGATGTCATCAAAACAAACTCTAAGCTTAGCCTTATACCATTCAATACAGTATAAAACTATTTTCCTAAATCAGCTGCCTATTCCATCTCCAGGACTGCTGTAAATTTCCACAGGATTAAAATATTTGAAAGAATCACCTTTGAAGTCTGAGACCACTCTGGATTTCACAATCCACATGGTCATTTGATTAGTTGTTCAAATATTGGAAATTTTGCTAATATTAAAATTATGTTTTTGACCCATAAAATGTGTGTCTTTTCTCCCCACTCAGACTTAAATAAGCAGGATTCTTATGTAGGATATTTCAAAACAAAATCTCATTAAATTTCTCTGCGTGGAAAACAAAGCTAGGGAATCATTGGCAAGTTACAGGGAAAAGGTTGGAAAATTACACACATTTTAGGAAGATTATACTCTTTGAAAGAGGACCATTTAAAAACATTGAGTGACTATTTTCAGGAAGAAAATTCAATGGAAAATTATCCTTTGTTCCCATCTCTCTGTCACATCTCCTGCCAAAGAGCTAATTCTTGGTATCAGTATATTTAGTCATTTTGTGGTGCTGGTAATGACCTCAAAACTCTAAATGCTTCCTGGGAACAACAAGAGATCCACAATGAGTTCATTCCTGCACTAATGGACACAACCTCAGTTTTATTTTCAAGTGAATTTGTTGAGTTGATCACATCTCTCTCTAAATTGCAACAAAATGATAATTGGAGTTAAGAGATCTATCTTCTGGTAAAAGTGAAATTGAAATTACATACCTTGATTTAAAGTTATCAGGTGGCATGAGTTCCAAAGTATGAGTTGGTCCATATAGGTTTACAACATATAATTTGATTGTTGGGTTCACTTGACCTGCCTTTGAGAAAATGAAAGTTGCAATGCAAATACATTATTAGAATATATTGAGAAAGAAAGAAAATGCATTTTTAATAGAGCTTTATTGGAGAATAATTGCTTCACAATACTGTGTTAGTTTCTGCTGTACAACAAATTGAATCAGCCATATGCATACATATATCCCCCATCCCCTCCCTCTTGCATCAACCTCTTATCCCACCCCTCTAGCTAATCTCACTGTGCTATGCTGCTGCTTCCCACTAGCTATCTATTCTACATTTGGTAGTGTATATATGTCGATGCTACTCTCACTTTGCCCCAGCTTCCCTCCCCAACCCCTGACACCATGTCCTCAAGTCCATTCTCTGTCTATGGCTTTATTCCTGCCCTGCCACTTGTTCATCAGTACCAATTTTTTTTTTTACATTCCATATATATGAGTAAGTCAGAAAGAGAAAAGAAAATGCATTTTGATTCTTTTACAATTTTGTGTTAGAATGGGGAAAAAAGTTTAACTTCTCTAAAGTAGAAATGATTTTAAATGCAACAACATGATTGCTCTCAATTGTTTTTGTAGATTGCTGCTTCTCTAGCACTTTAGTCAGACAATTAAAGGTGACAGAAAATCATGATGACTTTACTCATT
This sequence comes from Tursiops truncatus, assembly GCF_011762595.2. Classification (NCBI taxonomy): domain Eukaryota; kingdom Metazoa; phylum Chordata; class Mammalia; order Artiodactyla; family Delphinidae; genus Tursiops; species Tursiops truncatus. The sequence goes on along the minus strand of NC_047040.1, from coordinate 99,503,916 downwards.
AGGCAATGCTCTGTGTTCTTCCCCTAGAATGACACCAGAAGGGCTGGCTTTACAAAACAACTAGTAGATAAAGCAGCTGCTCACACTATAGGATATGAAAAGCAAAGGGAAGAAAGCTTGGCTAATTAAAAAAAAAAAAAAAAAAAGAAGAAGAAAGAAAAAGAAAACCTACCCTATCCCAGTGCCACATGTTTAAAATTCCACAATACCTAATTTCTTCCATGCATGAATCATCATAGGTTTCCTTTTAAATTATAATGAATACTAAATGAGGTATAAATGTCCCTTGGGATGTGGACCATGGAGCAGAATGCCCTCACTATGTACCTGGCATGAAGACTAGAAAGACAGTGGTAAGAAAATGTAATTTGAGTTTATTAAATCAAAATTTATGAAATAATAACTAGTCTGTATAGCAGTTCGTGTGTTTCTGGCTCCGACTTTGTGTTAAAGCAGCACATGAATTATCGTATTCTATGTTCCTACTACAGTCCTAAGACTTATTTATAACCATTTTTCAGATGAAAATGGAGGAGCTTAGCAAATTGTGCAGGGTGAAACATCCAATAACTGAGGGAGCTAGTATTTAACCCCAGGATGCTCTTAACGGCTCTAGATTTGCTTCCATTCATTCCTAGGCCTTCAAAGTTTTTCTAAATACACTGTGAACTCTTAGCGAGAAGAAATGGGAACTTATGCCAATATATCTCAAGCAGGTAGGATGAACGAATGAAAGAATGTTTATGTGAATAAATAATTAACAGAATCAATTGGCTACTTGTGGCTCAATGTGTTTCTAAACAATACACCAGTATCATTGTGGTGTAGCTGCTTTGTGAAGAGAAGACCATGTGAGATATACAGAGAAGGACAAGGAAATTAAAAGCGAGTTGAATTAAAAGACCTGACAAAAATCTAAAGGGAATGATAAAAGTGATTTAAAGAAAGATTCAGGGCTTCCCTGGTGGCGCAGTGGTTGAGAGTCCGCCTGATGATGCAAGGGACACGGGTTCGTGCCCCGGTCCGGGAAGATCCCACATGCCGCGGAGCGGCTGGGCCAGTGAGCCATGGACGCTGAGCCTGTGCATCGGGAGCCTGTGCTCCGCAACGGGAGAGGCCACAACGGTGAGAGGCACGCGTACCGCAAAAAAAAAAAGAAAAAGAAAGATTCATGTTCAAGGAATTGGTACTGACAAAACCCAGAGTTAAATCAGGAGAGAAGCAACATAATGCATTCCACCAATAATCAGTAATAGCTCCTCAAGAATGTTTTGTTAAGTTATTAAAAATAACGAACATGGAGGGGAGGGAGGAGGGATGAATAGACGAAGTAACAGGATTTGTAGAGCAGTGAAAAACACTCTGTATTTTTCATTACACATATGTCCAAAACCATAATGCATAACAACAAGATGGAACTGTAATGTAAACTCTGTACTTTGGGTGATTATGATGTGTCAATGGAGCTTCATCAATTATATCAAACACACAACTCTGATGGGGGGTGCTAAGTGGGAGCTGGGGGTATATGGCACAAATATCTTCCGTCCCCTCAAGTTTGCTATGAATCTTAAACTGCTCTTAAAAAATAAAGTCTTCATTTAAAAAATGACTAGCACGTCTGTGGGAGCATATCACACACATCAGAAGTTTGATCCAAAGAAAGGGGTCCAGAAAGGCTTTCATTTTAGAAATGCAGTGACTACAAAGAGAGATTATGAAAATGGTTCATATGATAAAGGGCTTCCTGGAAGATAAGCTATGAGCCTGCCTCACAGAGAAGGCTCAGGTGTCAAACTTTGTAAAGCTTTTTATTGCTCTAAAACCCTCCAGTGCTTGGGTTCATCTGTCTTGGGCAATTTAGCCTTCTACCTCATTTAGGAGGTCCCTTTCACATCACTTTTGTTTTAATTCCATTGCCATGTTTCTCCCTGAAAGTATTGGTCTTTCTCTGTATTTTTTGAGTCTAACCATTTCTCTAGCTTGATCAGGTATGTTAAAATTTAGAGCTGGGGCAGAGTATATAGCAGTGTCATTCAAAGTGCTTTTTTTAAACCAGCAGCATCAATTAGAACCATAGAAACACAAATTCATGGGCCCCAAACGGACGGACCTATATTCAGACCAAGAATCAGAATCTTTGGGTGTGGACCTAAAAATCTGTGTTGTAAGAGGATTTCCAGATGATTATAATTAGTATGCAAATGTTGCTAAGACACTGATGTATGTGCATATATCTATATATCGATATATACTACTGCTCAGCAGTTATTAAAGGTGAACTTGCATGAAAATCATCCAGAGGGCCTGGAAAGCTAATTAAACCACTGACCGCTGAAGCCTACCTCCAGCATCTTTAATGTCTAGATGGGACATGAGAATTCACATTTCTAATAATTTCCCAGATGAGGCTGACATTGCTGGTAAAAGGGCAACATTTTGAGAACTGGTTCAGTTTAATCTACGAATCACAGAAATCTGGGTTCAAGTTTGACTGTTATTTATTGGACATGGACCATGGACAGGATGTTAAAGATCCTCAAGTATTATTTTATTTGATTCTCAAAAATGAGACATTTCTCTGAGAATACGTCACAGTCAGAAGTTTTGAGCCAAAGTAGATTTCCTTTCAGTGGAAAAAACCATCTCATACTTTTGTTATATGGACTAACAAAAAAGATGATTTTCAAAAGTGCCAAAAAATAGTATATACTTAATTACATAATTAACTCATGAATTAAAAATAATGGTCAGACACTGATTTTTCTAGTGAGTGAAAAACTATGTTCATATTTTTTAGGGCTTCCCTGGTGGCGCAGTGGTTGAGAGTCTGCCTGCCGATGCAGGGGACATGGGTTCGTGCCCCGGTCCGGGAAAATCCCACATGCGGAGCGGCTGGGCCCGTGAGCCATGGCGGCTGAGCCTGCGCGGCCGGAGCCTGCTCCGCAACGGGAGAGGCCACAACAGTGAGAGGCCCGCGTACCGCAAAACAAACAAACAAACAAAAAAAATTGATTAAAGAAAAAGAGAAATTAAATTAAATTTGATCAATTTTTATGAATTCTTATCGGTGATGTCTTATTTTATGACATACTTTGTCAAAGATATACACAGTTATTACCACATATTAAGGCAGTTTTTTTCAGGTCTATAGGACTATACAGGATCACTGGTATCCCAATTAGCTTTCACATGAAAACAAATTAAAGGTTGTATACACACCATGAGTCTAAAAGTCCATGATTGAAGTACAAGATAAAATTAGAAAGCCATTACTATAATAAAGCATTTGTGAAAAATGCCAACTAATTTATTATATGAATTTTAAATATTTTCAGATTCAAATAAAAGAAAAGTTTGGAGCCATCATTAAACAAGAGGATCATTGATAAATGAAAACATAACCACTTAACATCCGTTTGGTTCAAAGTCAATGCAAGTTTGTTATCTCCCTCTGAATTTGTATGAAATTACTGGAACTGAAAGATAGTAAAGAAATGAAAACATCTAAAAAAAAAAGTTGTGTACACCTATGGTCAGTTTTAGACAAAAAACCAAACATTAAGCTCTTTCCAAAATTCAGCTCTCTAGCATTCTATAATCTCAATTTGATTTCTTTCCTTGGAGTTTTGAAATTAAGTGCACATTGCAAGTTCATTTGTACCCTTTAATATTTGAATTGTTTCAATAGTTTGCAAATTAGAGGAGTTCATCTACTCGCTTTTTAACAGTCTAATTTGCTACAAAGACTGCAAACCCATAGAATCCTTCCTCTATGATTCTGAAACACAAGCCTCAATAATACTTAACCTTATTTTACTGGCAACCAAACTGTCATTAAATGAGATAATGTTTTAATTAAGAAGATTAACCTGAGTTGCTGAGATAGAACTGTGCATCTTTTTTGTGCTGAATTGCTAATGATAGGGTATTTATAAATTCTGAATTATGCTGAATTAAGCAAAATACAAATATATTTGTTTAGTGTAAGTATTTCATTAGTAAACCTGACCACATTGGGTATTTGCTGCACTCGTTTTAATCTAGTTTAATTTGAAGCACAATTTAGTGTGAACTCTATGCATTACTTCGATGTCTAAAGCACCACTTTTTGGAAGTTTATTGCATAAGTAAGAACAAATCAAAATAACACATTTGTTAGTGGAAAAACTAACAAACATTTTTTTTTAAACCAGAGTAGAAAATAATGAGACTGAAAATTCAAGTAATAGACTGAAAATTATTCTGAAATTTATTCTGAGAACAAGGATGAAAACCCAGACCTAGTTTCTTTGAGTCCTGTTGTCTTAAGCACCTGGGCAGATATTTCTACTGACAGCCACGTGAGGACTTGGGATTCTTTCTCTTTGGCCACTATAATATTTGTCTTTATTTTTAATAGTCCTCAATGGTAGTCATTAATACACACTCAGGACCTTCATTATGTATTACATACATCATTTATTAAATATACAGGCTAAGAATTTTACTCATACGGAGCTGAGTCATTTGCAGTTAATGGAGCAAAGAGAGCTCCACATCTATTCGTTAACCTGACAAGGAGATATTTTGATTCCAGCTACATCTTCTGAGATACAAGTTAACCTATGGTAGTTTTAGACAGAAAGAGAGAGAGAGAGACAGAATCAATAAACTTGAGTTATTTCTCTGTTCTCTATATAACTATGACTTTTATAAAAGGACTTAGCCTTTTAGAAGCTTAGTTGGCCCAATTGTAAAACAGAGGCACTTGTGAAGACGGCCGAATGAAGAAAAAACGTGAAAAGTCTCCCTGAAAATATATAGCATATTATTAGCACACAGGATTTACCCATTTAGTAAACAAACATTATTATTATTTTATGCCTAGCTTTACTATTAAGAAATAGTAATTAATTAAATAATAACTTATTAAATAAAAACAAATTGTCTAGGTTTGTCAACCCAGTATCTTCTGACTTACTGATGACTTATTTAGATTTTCTCAGATGTTTCTGTATGTCCATTTGTTTGCCTTAGTCTTGATAAAATTATAAGGCCTAGGAGTGTCCAAGTTCAAGCACCAAGAGTCTGTAACTGAGAAGGCAACTCGAAGATGCAGCTATTACATATGGCTCTTCTGTGTGAATCCTAAAATCCCCACTCCTCTTGGAAAATGAATTACAGAAAGTGGTCCCTTCCCTGGGGTTGATTTTATTCCCTTTGTGCAATGCACACACTGAACAGCTCTGAGTGACTGTCTTGCCCATTGACATGTGCTTTTCACAGTATGGACCCATTCTTCATTTTGTATTTACATTGTCAGGTGAACTTTCATTATTATAAGTAAATCAAATGGGGTGAGAATATATTTCAAAAATCTTTTAATTTTTTCTCTGGAAAAAATAACTGGTACAGGTATGTTGTACCCGCACAAACTGTCATACATAAAACATGGCTAAATCTACAACTGGAGAAGACATAAGTACTTTTCTTGGAGTACCATACAAATGTCTTGGGAAATATAATTATTCTGTTGTTAGGTCAAATTGCCATTTTTTTCCTGAAGAGCACTGAGTATACGTGCTTTCAGATCTATGTCCAGAGAAGACCCTAAAAATAATATTTCAAAATCATGGAATCTTATTCCTCTCAAACCTGCTGTCTTCCGTAGCTGTCAATCAGTCACTCTGTTACTACAACCTATTGGAAGGAAGATAGGATGGGGAGAAAGATAGCACAGAATCTCCCTGAGGAAACAGGCTTCGCAGCCCTGACTCTCCATATTCACTACTTTCCTTCCTCCTGTCCCCACCTTGGATAACTTGAGTCTTGTAGATGATAGGAAAATGAGGAAAGTCATCCCCCCTGACCATGCCTTCATTGCAGGAGTAGAAAAATACACGTGATGGATAATTTTTCCAGTACTCTGCCCAGTTAAGGTACTGCACAAACTTAAAGGTATAAAACCTATTGTACTTTGGAAACACAAGGTACAACTCACTAAAGAAATGGCTTAATAAAGACTTCTAAATGAAATCAGCAGCCTTCTCTTACCTCATTAAGAGCTAAAACGTATAAACTTGAATTTTAAAAGTTTTCTATAAGACATCCTTACATGATTAATGCTTGCGGGGGGGCTCACTTTTTTTTGTTTTGTAAACATGGGGAAAATAAACTTTAAAGCAAGAGACCTTAGATAATTAACGATGACGTATAAGAGAAAAACCAGTACCCTCCAGATGGTTCCACAGCCTGCTTTCAGAGGCCTCACCCAACACTTAAAAATAGTTTTGCTATCTGTGCAGGGTTTCTATATTCGCTTCACTCAATAAAACAATTCCATCTATTCCAGCTAGGCCTGGCTATGGTTCTACCCCAGCATTTGATAAAGTATGTTCTGCCAAAATAATACTGGTGCTAATATTAATACTCATAAATTCTCTATGGTTAGTCTATTCTTTATTGGTGATTCTTTATGTTTAGTCTTTATTTATTTATTTATTTATTTATTTTTGCGGTACGCGGGCCTCTCACCGCCGCGGCCTCTGCCTTTGTGGAGCACAGGCTCCGGACGCGCAGGCTCAGTGGCCACGGCTCATGGGCCCAGCCGCTCCGCGGCATGTGGGATCTTCCCGGACCGGGGCACGAACCCGTGTCCCTTGAATCGGCAGGCGGACTCTCAACCACTGTGCCACCAGGGAAGCCCTAGTCTATTTTTTATTGAGATTATTTATGCTTAGTCTATTCCTTACTAGGGATTCTTTATGCTCAGTCTACTTTTTTAGGAGATTTTTAATACACATTAGCAAGCAGTATATTAAGTGCTCTAAGAAATCATCTGGAAAAAAGCTAGATTTTTTTTTTTTAAACTGAGAATTCCCAACTTATTTGACTGTGACACTTTTTGCTCCTGTATAATAGCTATTAACAACTCACAGAATATACCTTGGAGAAACTTTTGCCCTGGGATCAATGCTGCTTCTTATGTTTTCTCACCCTCTTTTCAACCAGGAAGGTGAGGGATAAAGAATGAGAGCATCAAAGTGAAAGAAATACAGCAAAAGTTCCTGCACCCTTGAATCATCTTTAGCTGTTCATACACAAGCACTGCGCACAGACCGCTGCAAGCTCTCAGAATGATGACTCTGTCGACCGGTAAGGGGGCTTATTTTATTCTCCAAAGACAACTTGTTCATGAACTGAGAATACTATCAATCAAGTCACGGGCACACAGAGCGGGGGGACAAACAGGGCTTCCACTTCACTTACCTTAGGGTATGGATACTTCTTTCCTTTGGGATACAAAGCTCCAGTAAACCGGGGGATAACCATGTTAGGCACCAAGGAATCATTTATCATCAGGAAGGCAAGCCTTTCTCCATCTGGTGACCACCAGTGGGCGATGTGAGAATGCAGAAGTTCCTCTAGAATAAACGAGTGTTATTTGAAAACAACTGTAGATGTGGGTTCAGTGACCCACAAACATCTGTCCTTGAAATCTTCATTGGACATAAATCTTTTCTATACAGTGTGGTGGATTTTATCAACTTCATGAAGAATTCTGTATTTCTGAGCTACCCTTTTGATCCCAAGAAAAGGAGATGCAAAGAGAGGAAAGAATAAAGCAGTGAAGTCAGGATTTCATGGATTGTCAACAATGTGAACAGAGGAGATGAAAGCACTATCAGAGTAAAAAGAATGAGAACAGTAATTGAAGACTGAAACATGGCATAAAACCATATTCGTGTCGTTATTCATTCATATCTGCATTCAGTCATATTTCCATCCTATCATCAAACAAGTGGAATACCTACTAGATTCGTTAAACTATCCTAAGCTCTAAGGAAATAAAATTTTAAAAAATATACTGGATATCTTTCACGTGACCCCCGATCCACTATCCACTTTTCTACACCTGATTTCTGGCCCAGGAAATTAACCTGTATGAACTATATCAAAAGGGCTCCCATGCTCTCTAGAGCATGGCCACTATGGTACTGTGGCAAGAGATTAGAAGAAGGAGAGTAAAGTCAGAGTATGTATTCCCTTGGCTCTGTTCTGAAATGTCACCTGAGGCTTGCTGAGTGCTTTAAATGATCTCACTACGCCTATCAATGCAGCCTCATCTACACAATCTTCTCCTTTTGTATCTGATAATGGCTCACTTCTGTCATCATAGGGGTGCACATCGCCTGGCTGCTACTAGTCTAGATTATAGTTCTGTCATTTATGGATCCCCTACACCTTCACCTCTGTAAATTATCTTTTTGTAAATAAATAGTTTTCAAATTATTGAATATGCTAACTCTTTTCCTTTTAAGACCCTACCATAATACCAGCAGTAGACTCAGAAAAGACACCTTCAAAATTAGATTTTGGGATTAGGTTGGAGACCTTTGATGTAATAATAACTTTTTTGGGGGGAATTGGGAGCATAGATAATCCATAGCAAGGGATGGAATCATGAACAATCAACTGTCACTGGTGATGACATAGAATAAAATGCAGCTAGAGAGGAAAAGCGTTTGGAGGACAAGTGATGGTGACACTCAGTTGCTACACAAATGACAACGATAAAGATTATAAGTGAAGTTCTTATGACACCTCAGAGGGATTACATAGGAATAAGCAGAAATTGAAATCATGACAACTAAATTAGGAAAACACAAAAGGTCACCATGGCAACTTTGGGGTCCCTCTCTTCTGTAGTTGAAGAGCAGATGTGGCTGAGGTCCGAGAGAACATAGAAAGTGTTGCAGAGGTGCAACACAGATTAGGGTCTCAACTTCATTTGTGTTTTAAAGCTAAGACAGCAATATTGGGAGAGAAGTATTGGGAGCCTGACAAATAGGCTAAGGGTGCTTGGGTAGATGTGTGCAGTACGCTTACTGCTTTCTGGACCAGTCTCATAAATAACACATTTTATAGTGGAATGTCGGCTGAAGATTTTGAACCTCAAAATTTCCACAAGTCTTCTTGCTGACTGAAGCAACCTCTATACAAGGGAGCTAGACCTTCTCTGCATAAAGGCAGAGTGAAAGAGTAATTCCTGTAAATTTTAAGAGGCTGCATCCCTAGGGAAAAGGTTAGAGACGTAGTAGCCTGGGATACACTGGGATATCTATTAAAAAGTGAGGAAATTTGTTGGGATTATATTTATTTAAAAGTAAAGAGGGCCTGTACTCTGGATTTTGAAGAACACCGTAAACTACATTCACATGTGCTGACCTGTTTTATTCCCAGGTAACCTCTAAAACTGCCAGTTCTGAGAAGAACCTGAGCAGGAGAGGGCTGTGCAGCAGACCAAGGCCATGGTCCAATCTTTCCTACCATCTTCACCCTGTGACCCAGCAGATACGATGGTAGTCCAAGTGTCCTTCCCAAACAGAGATGTTGTGTGAAGCTTCTGGCAATCACCGTATGACAATCAGAGCACAGGCATTACAAGCTTTAGGGAAAGGCCATTTTCTCCTGTGCCGATAAATATTCCCCAATTCAAAAGCAGCTCTCTACTGAGCTATGGTAGAAATAATTAGGCTGACCATGGGATACCAAGTGACTATGCAACCCAAACTGTCCATCTTATCTGATTCACTGACCATAAAACTAAACACATACAGCTATATTCCACTATAAGACAGAAGGGGTTTATAAGGAACTGGACTAGAACGTATAAGTGAACTGCCCATCGTATTGCATCCTCTGCTTCATCCTTTCTCCTCCATTTCACGTCTATGCCTCAAGATGCCTATGCCTCTGACATCCTGACATAAGCTGGCAGAGGAGGAGTAAATGTAGGCCTGGTTTATGGGCAGGTTTGCGTGATGTACTTGAACACACTGGAACTGGACAGGCTCTGCACTATAATCTTACCCAGGAGTGGCCTAAAAAGACTATAATAGACATAAATCCTCCCAGTTGGAAGACTTTTAAACAAGATATTTAGCTTTCTACTTCTTGCGGAAGGAGACTTGGCCTGAAGCTTCTACTTCTTGCGGAAGGAGACTTGGCCTGAAGCATAGGTCCATCCAGACTCATGCACAGTAACTAATAAATGGTCACCTGATCAGGGATATGGAAAAGTAAAATCGCAGAATGAGTGACAGGAAGTCTAGGGAAACTAAGTGCATGGACTTGTCAGGAGGGGTAAAAATGGAAAAATGTGAAGATATTAGTGTCCACCAGAGCACAGCCATAGCAGAGGAGGCTCTCAATGACCAGATGGGCAGTATGACCACCGAGTGCATGCCAGTTTGTCTCTCGTTGCCAATGATAATGATCATTACTAAACACTTGACATGGCATTATTTCCCAGCTGGCCCAGCTGACTACCTGGTGACAGGTGGATTACATGGTAACTCTTCCATCAAGAAAGGGTAGAATTTTGCCATAACAGAAATCGATACATATTCTAGATATGGACATGTCTTTGCTGCCTGTAGTCCTATCCGCACTGCTGTTCGTGGACTTACAGAATAACTTATCCATTACCGCAATAACCCACACTGTGTCACCTCCGCACAGCAAATATTTTACAGCAAAAGGAAGGCAATGGACTCAGAATGGCATTCACTGATTTCTTCATGCTCCCCACTAGCCAGGCTTGATAGAAGAGTAAAATAGTCTGCTCTACCTCGATTTAGGCACTATTTTTTTTGACACCATCCTTGAAGTTGGGATGTTATCCTCCAGATACTAGTGTCCTGCTTAATGTCCACCAGAGCACATTCATAGCAGAGGAGGTTCTGTGTCCGCCTGCATAACCAGGAAGCACAGATCTAGGAGCTAAGGGGTGGAAGTGTAGTGTTCTCTTTCACTATCACATCAATAATCCACTGGACACAACATTCTGTTTCTTAACCTCATGACAATGGGCTTGGTGGGTGCAGAAGTCCTAATACCTAAGGGAGGATTGCCTCCAAACAAGGAAAATAGTCACAGTTCTGTTCCTCTGAATTAGAAGCTGAAATTTTTCCCTGACCATTTTGGGCTCAGTGTGACTGGAAAAATAAACTGACAGAAAACACAGTCACTGTGCGGGGTCAACGATTAATATCATCTGCCAGGAAGAAAATGTGCCTTTACTATATAAAGAAGGAAAAGGAAGAAGATATTTGGAAGTTAGCAGATTCACAAATACCCTTTTGTCTAATTCCATCTCATTTTCCAGCTCCACATTTCTACATGCCAATTTCCATTTCAATGGAAAACTAAAACGGTAGCAACCTAGTTATTAAGAAGAGGAAGCAAAGGAATAAGATTTGGCAGGAATAAAGTTTTGGTTTGATGCACCAGGTAAATGACCTATCTAGTCAAAATGCTGACTGAAGGTACATGGAAAAAGGAATGAACAGTTCAGGAAAGGAGCTATGATTACCAATTAAGGCCATATGATAAGTTATTTCCGTTCTTAATGGGGCCATTTCCCCCCAAACCTTATATGGAAAACACAGATACTGGCTGTCAATTTCAGACTGGTATGTAACTGGACTAACATCACTCTACAATGAAACGGCAGCAGATGAGACTTTGTGTGTTCCTCTTCTGGGGCCACAGACTTTTCATTTGAATAATAAGAACATTCCCATGGTGTCTGAGTTTAAAAACTCAAAGTGTGGCCAATATGAAGCCAGGCAAATCAAATAAAGAGAAAAAAGTTAGTGCATGGTATTTATTTTGTTGGTTTCCACCCATGGAAATCATGTGGGTTTGGCTGTCTTCTTCAACCAAAACTCACTGCTTCTAACACTGTGAAAACTCCAGGGCTCCCTCCTTCTAGGCCCTAGTAACAGCTGCCCCCCTTCCCTCTTCAGGTATTAACGGCTAAACCATTACTGGCCACAGGTTGTATATTCCTTGTCTTTTACAAGTGGCCTCTTCATAGATAAAGCTGAATACTATGCTGAACGCGCCAATTTTTTTTCCAATAGTGATCCTGACCCTGATTTATTCAAGTAACTTAACATTCAGGTGAGGAGACATGAGTGAGCCACATAACACTGGAGAAAAAACATGCTGCCAATTGAGTGCACGTAAACTCTAAGTCTTGTAAGACCTGTAGGTACAGAGAGATCAGATTGTGTTGCCCAAAATCAACACTCAGGGTTTCTAAGAAGCAGGTTGTATCCTGGGTGCTGAAGTATGCGTACACAAGTACTTCCCAAGAATGAGAATGGCCCCAATTTGAGAGCACCATTCAGTAGAAACTGGACATCATCTACCTTTATTTATTTTAGAGTGATTTATGCCTAAAGTTGTTCCTCACAAAAATGATAAAAGAGCAAAGTAGTATATACAAAGAGTTATGTGACTTCCTTCAGGTATATAAAAAAAGCTACCCGAATAGAAAGTAGATAAATAAAAGAATCTTTAATATGCATTTGCTTAAAAGTCCTCTTGAACAAGGCACACATTCTTTAATTGCAACTAGTAGGGACTTTTACTCACGGATTGAAACTTCCTGTAATCAGATTATTTACAAACAATGTATTTTTACACATTGCATTCCATTCCATTTCAATGTAGGCGTGGCTCTTCAATGTCTTTGTTACACTGATTTAGAAAATCTCACGGCAGAGCAGATGGAGTTCTCAACACATGTGGTTTTATATCACAGACACTTAAAAATATAGCCTCAACACAAAGCACTCACAGAAAATTAACTCCTATACGACCACTGTGTTCAGATTAACAAGCAATTCCGAAAACTAAGCTGATTTTATCCATTTGTAGTTTATCAACTTAGATAGCATTTCCTGAGGATCTACTGTCAGCCCTGGGTTTTGGTTGATTTTTTTCCCCTTATTGCCTGTATCTTACTGTCAACTTTCTTGAAAGAATTGTCTATGTTCATAACCTTCTCACTTCCCATTTACAGCTCCATCCACTGCAGGCTTGCTTCTGGCACCACCACTTGACTGATTTTGTTCTAGTCAAATTCTGGTAGCAAATCAAACAGTAACTTTGGAATCCTTAGCTTGTTTGACCTCCTGAGACTTGGCATTGTTGTTTATCATCCTATCTTCCTCTGGCTTCCATGGCTGCATCTCTAATCTTTTTTTCTTTTATATGTCACAGTTCAGTTTTACTGGGATTTAGTAAGTACTCAGTAAATATTTGTTGAATCAATGAATGGATGAATGTGACTTCCTGTGTCTATGAGAAGGCAGTGAATACAGGCGTTTTGCATTATTCTCACCAAATAACAAAAAAACAACAATCCCAATTTGTTGATAAGCATATTGTTTATCTTGTAATTTTCTTCTCTCACCTCTTTATTCTTGTCATTCTTAAAGCTCAATGCAAAAACCATTTCTTCTATAAACCACCCTATATTCCCGCAACGCATCAGAATTAATTCTATTTATACATATATTTAATACGATGACATGTAGTTCTACTTATATTTCTATTTACCATGCTTCAAATGTTTCATTATATAATAGCTGGTTATAGTTTTTCTCTCCATTTAGTTGGAAATACCCAAAACATAGAAACCCATATTCCTCATTGTATTGCTCTCAGATGATGTCTGACAAATATATGTGCTCAACAACTGTTAGATTGAATTTCAGAGAAGGATTCCTTTAAAATACGAGATTCTAAAATATATTTATAAATCTTTTAGGCATGTCAGTTCCATTATTCAAATAATTGAAAGTGACAGTCATTTTTTGTTTCTATTTAATAGATTCAATACTCCATGGAGATTTTCAAGTTGTAAACTTGGCAGCTGTGAACTTTACCTTTTTTAAACAAAATATTGATCTGATACTTTGTTTAGTTAAGTTACCACATTAAATATGCCAATTTATGTGAATAAGATTTGAGGTGCTTTGTGTAAATTATACTTAAAATGTTTCATTTTGAGCACAATGTTTTATTTTTCTTCTGAACTTCACCAACTCTTTTTTTTTTTTTTGGGGGGGGGGCGCTCTGCGTGATTTGTGGGATCTTAGTTCCCAGACCAGGGATTGAACCCAGGCCCTTGGCAGTGACAGCATGGAGTCCTAACCATTGGACCACCAGAGAATTCCCCATGAACTTCATCAACTCTTTAAAACACATTATATATATATATATATATATATTTTTTGGGGGGGGGTACGCAGGCCTCTCACTGTTGTGGCCTCTCCCGTTGCGGAGCACAGGCTCCGGACGTGGAGGCCCAGCGGCCACGGCTCACGGGCCCAGCCGCTCCGCGGCACGTGGGATCCTCCCAGACCGGGGCACGAACCCGTGTCCCCTGCATCGACAGGCGGACTCCCAACCACTGCGCCACCAGGGAAGCCCCACATTATATTTTATTTGCTTTTACTTTCCTTAGGAATTGCGTAATACTAGAAATAGAAACAACTACACTTTTAAAAGACTTTTAAAGACTCCACATTAGTGACTGTGGTTGGGAGCAACAGGCACACTCACAGAATGGCCTGGCCCTAACGCACTTAATATTTGCCATAAAAACATTTTATTATCTTTTATGTGACTCTTCTAATCTTTTCCTACGATAATTATAGAAGGTAAATTTCCATTTAGAAAAAGTAAGTGGAAATGTTACATGTTCCTTCTTGGGTTTCCCACACATGCTAACTCATATTATAATTGATTTCTGCAAAGTAATAAAAAGGAAATCTCTACACTAGAGTATCACATATATACTGCTGAAGATCATAGGCATTTCTAATAGGTAGTACTGCCTTTTCATGAGTATACTGAAGGAAAAGAGAAGGTCTGGATTCTGGGAGGTGTTGACACATTGGACAAGCAAAGTGATAGTAAGTGATTAAGGCCCGTGTGGGACTTTTGAACCATAGGTTGGGGATGCCAAGCAAAATGCTGAGGGAAAATCAATGATGTATGAATTGCCTAAATCCCTCTGCCAAACCTTAACACTTATTCCCTTCGTAAGGTCCCTTCTCTTGGAACTGAAGCAAGAATTGAGGTAAGTCCATGGACAGTAGGGTTCAGAGTCTCTGGCTGATGAAAGAGACGAGGGAAATCTAACACCTTAGGTCCATAATGCATGTCATCCCTTAGGGAAGAGTGAAAGGCCTGCACTGTAACAGGTGGAGTAGCGCAGGATGAAGCACTGACTTTGAAGACACACATTCAAGTGTCAGCTCTACCCTTGTGAACGCTGAGGGCACGTCCAAGTCACCTATCCTCCCTGAATCATGGTTTCTTCAGTAAGTGATTAGATATACTAGCATCGTAAGAATTAACTCACATAGCATATCTGGAATTTCCTAGTATACCTAGAACATATGAGCCCAAAGGACTGAATTTAATTTGAATGGCAAAACCCATAATTTTTCCATTTCCCCCTTTTTGGAAAGTGTCAGACTTACAGTGTCATCCCCAAAACAAAAGTTTTTGTTACTCATTTGTCCTGCTTATCCCTCAACACACTGTTCAGTTTCAGCCCCAATATACAGGTTTTTATTCTCTAATTAAGAAGATAACCTTATTTCCCAAATAGCGGTCTTTAATTTCTCTCCTTTTAATTTCCTCAAAGATGTAATTCCATAAGCTATATGAAGCCTTCCCTAAAGGACAGAGGCCCAAATCTTGATCAGTGTCAAGTCGGTACATCCTACATTGGGTTTACCCCTAGTTGACTCAAAATTTCTTGAATGTTAAGGATCACATTTTGTCACCCAATGTAGCATACTAGCACACTGTGAAGCACCAATGTTCCCACTAAATTATTCCTCTCCTCCCTGAGTCTACTGTTCCTTCTGATGTCTACTCACTGTGTCTGCCACCACTATTTACTAGTGATCCAAGCCAGAAGCCAAAGATTCATTCTTGACTTCTT
The DNA here is from genome assembly GCF_011762595.2 of Tursiops truncatus. Classification (NCBI taxonomy): domain Eukaryota; kingdom Metazoa; phylum Chordata; class Mammalia; order Artiodactyla; family Delphinidae; genus Tursiops; species Tursiops truncatus. The sequence continues at coordinate 99,488,114 of NC_047040.1, read as the reverse complement.
CAATCCATCTCGTCCATTTAAACACTAAGATCTACCTATTTTACTGCCTCATCAATTTTAGAATCTTCCCTCCTTCTTCCTGCTTTAACCCTAGTCCTCTTGCTCATTATCTCTTGATAGAACATAGAAAAAGCCTTATAGCTGCTCATTGGTTCTTTTCACTATTCAATTCCAGCTTTACATTCTAGCCAAAATGATCTATTTATGTGGAAGATCTAATCTTGACACTTCCTTTCCTGAAAAGCTGTATTAGTTTCTCCATTTAATAGTGGAAAATAATTGAAATCCCAGATAATTTTTAGGGTTACTGCCTCTTGGTTCTTGTTGCCTTCCTTTTCTCAAATTTTATGCCTCAATAATACCAAGCTGATTTTAGTTCCCTGGGTACACACTATGCTATTTAACCCTTCTATGCTTCTTCAAGCTTTTAACTCCTGCTTGGATTTTTCCTTCCTGGTTTCTTCTTCTGTGTTAAACTTCTTATTCTTTGAGGCTCAGCTCAGAGGGTTTCCCCATTAAGAAAATATTTACAAATCCCTAAAATGGGCTAAGTCTGACTCCTTTGTTTTTTCATAGAATCCTGTGTTTACTGTGATTTATTATTTAGTACACTGCATGCGCATGGTTTCTTCATCTTTCAGGGTCTTCTACAGTACCAAAAATATTTTGAAGATAAAAGGTGTGTCTTTCCTAGCTCCTCTAGGTAAGAGGTGGTTAATTCTTACTACCTAGATTCTCAGAACTACCAAGGTTTCAAGTTTGTTCCTCACCTGTTTTTTCAATTCATTGGGGCGTCTCAGGCCCCTCTAATAATCCATCATTTGAAATAAGAAAGCCAGAGTCAGTTTTTTGACACTCTCAACCAAAGAATCCTACTAATCTGTTTGTGCATTTCATTTTGTAAAATTTCATAGTATAATTATCACTGATATTTCCACAGTAGGTTCCCCTACTCCTCAGAATAAACTGTGGCTTTTACTATTTGATGCTAGCTTATACACAAAATATATTATAGATATAAATACACACGTACACATATATGTGTAAATCTTGAAGGCTACAATATCTCTTCCTTAATAATATAGTTCCACCCAGCAACATTTTCCTTTTAATGTAAAGTCCTGAGAGCAGAACTTTGTTTTGTTTCCTGATGTATCTCAGCACTTAGACAAGTACTTGGAACATAGTAGGTCTTCAATAATATCTGTCAAATGAGAGCATGAATGAATGAAATGAATGAATGAATAAACTAAATGATTTACTTTCTTACATAATTAAAAGTAGCAACTCTGAGCTAGAAAGATTGCATTTGCCAGTACTGCTCAAGAGTAAAATTTATGCTCTGGAAGATCCTTGCTTTATAATTTTTAATTTAATAGACTAACTTAGTTTAAATTTTGATGTATTTTGCCAAGATCAGTTGTAGAGTCTGAAACGTAGGTTTTAAACTCACACTTTGAGTTTTTCCTAGGCAATCTGTACCTATAACTAGCTGATAATTGGTACATGATAAAATTGGATAGAGGTTTTCATCACCTGATTCCTTCTTATATTCTCAGCTATTAGGAAAACTTGATTCAACAGTTATTATAAATAACTTTTTAGGTAGGTTTTATTGAATATTTTGGTCCCTATACAGTGGCTTTTAAAATGTGCAGAATGTTCTTAATGGAAATGACTAATAATTAAGTGGCTTTCATGCACTTTTTGAATAGTAAAGGATTTTGTTTATTCTTTCCCAGAGTCAGAAAAATTCAGCATCTAATTCCAGAGTGATGTAAGGTGATTATTCATTTTCATTAGTTAAGCATCACCAAAAATAAGATCTATTTAGCCTGAACAAAATGTGTATGTGTGTATATGTGAGATATATATATATATATATATATATATATCAAACATGGAATTATATAAGTAGATGTAAATCATAACCAGTCAAAACATGAGCAGATGCAAAGATATGAAAGCATGAAGGCAATTTTGAGAGGAAATGAGAGGAAGAAATAGTGCTATAAGTATTGTTATAATTGAACAGATTTTTCTTATAGATTTTGTATAAAAATATATCATTTGTATTCTTTTGAAACTAAATCTATTCACTCACCTTCATATAACCAGTCAGCAATTCCATTAAAAATAATTCCTTCTTTTCCAGAAGATGTCAGTCGCAATGAACTACTCTTTATATCAGGTTGATAGTAGATATTATTTTCAAAAATATAAATCTGGATCAGGAAACATGTAAAACAAACAAACCAAAAAACCAAAAATATTAGGAAGCCTTTTTTTAAACTTTCATATAATAGAATAATAGCTGAAGAGCTAAGTGTTTTATTATTTGCCTGCTTTCAATTTGTTTTTATTTAATGTATATTTTTATTGCTTTCAATTATTAATGGCTGTTTCTTTCTCTATCATATAATATCCAGTTATCATTTAGAAATTACATGGTACTAGCTATTGAAGCTTTTAAATCCATATATTCGACAACAATGTTTCATCTACTTAATGATCTTTTTCTCATACCACAAAATTGGTTTGGGTTTGAGATAATATTCTGCAGGCTTAAGAGACTGACAACTGTACTAGATGTCATTTTAGTAACAGCAAACAACTCGAAAAACCTCAATTTGGGGTCTTTTACCAAAAAATGCATTGGTGATCAATAAAATAATCTTTAGAGCATGTCTCTGATTCTCTCCAGCTCAACTCAAAGATCCACTAATGAAAGGAAACACTGGCAAAATTCTTTCAGATTGATAAGTGGAACACACCTCCCTATGCCTCAGTCTTCCCTGGTAATTCTTTCCTAAATAGCATAGCAGTAATAATAACCTTGTGCTTGAGGATTCAAGAAAGAGTTTTAATATGAATACATTACAGTCTTACAAAATAATGTCAACATCACCAGCAGCAACAACAATAGTCCCAATACAGGAAGAGCAGTAGAAATTAAAGTGTCTGTCCACAAAAAAATGAACTATCTTTAATAGAGATAATTCAGGATAAAATTATTTATAATTCACTTTAAAACATTTTTAATGCCAAACATTTCAAACTGTTGGTCTGTGTGATATAACTGTCACAGAGCCATGTTTCATCCACTTGTTGCGGGGAGTAAAATATTGTTCAATGAAAGCCAAATTGCTATTTAGATTGACATTCTACTAAGAAGGTGAAAGAGGGCCTAGTGCCCATGTGTTCCAGCATGCTATAGGATCATTGCACAAAAGCAGACAGAGCAAACACAAGAACTTCTGAAATAATTGTGTGATTAATCATGAGGTCCTAGGCTTTAAACCTTGATGTGCTCAATGATGAAGGCAATCTTAACATCCAGAACATTTGATTGGTATTCTACTTTGATTCTGGTGATTTGGCAAGCACTTAACAGTGAGTGTATCTAGTTAACCATTCCACTACTACCTGTTGTTTATATTACAGGTGAGGATGACAATAAGAATAAGAATTGTTGGCGGTGGAGAGTAAAAAGATATAATAGGTGTTTAAACATGTGTTTATAATCAGGCAGCCTAAATTTAAAATCCAAATAACTTGGATAATTTGCTTAACCTTTCTGCATCTCAATCCTCTCTTTTATAAGATGTGGATGTCTCACACCTACTTTAGAGATCTGATGTGAAGAATAAATGAGATGATGAATGTAGAACATGTAACACATGTGGCTATTGCTAGGAGCAGGGCTGACTTCACGCAAGATAATCTGGTTCAAAAATCTTACACTTTTTGCAGGCGCTACGGAATCTAATTCAAAACAAAACCTCTACAGCTTCAGCCAAGGTGTAAATTATCCCAAACTATTGACTATTGGGTTGATTATATTATGACGACTGTATATTAGGAATAGTTAGTAGAATAGTAATAGCAGTAGGGGTAGTACTATTAGGAGGAGAGGGGGTGGTATTAACAAATGATATTCATTGCTTTCACTTCATTTAGAAAGTTTTCAAGTGATAAGAATATAGGAAATAAACTTATTGAAAGTAGGCAGGTCCCACTTAGGCAAAAGTTTGAGAACTATACCTCAGGTATCTTAAAACTGGATGGAAGTTTTTTTTTTATGACTTTCACAACCCCTCATAACTGAGAAATAATATTAGCTTTATGGTAGCCATTTAAGGCTTAAACTTTATGTGTTTTGTATACTACCTCCTTTTGCCTTTCACAAAGAGTATATGAAATAGGCACACAAAATCGGCTTTACTTGGAGGGAATTCTCTTTTTGTACCATAACCTTCTACTAGGACTTGTAAGTAAATAGAAATTCAGATCATCCACACTCATGCTACATAAGCACATGGGACTATTATCAAAAGTAAGGGTGACTTGAGACTTCCCTGATGGTCCAGTGGTTCGATCCCTGGTCAGGGAATTAAGATCCCACATCCCACAGAGCAACTAAGCCCACGCGCCACAACTACTGAGCTTGAGTGCCTCAACTAGAGAGACTGCGTGCTGCAACTACAGAGCCCACCGACCCTGGAGCCTGCACGCCACGACTAGAGAAGAGAAAACTGCACACTACAACTAGAGAGAAGCCCGCGCACCGCAACGAAAGATCCCGCGTGCCTCAGTGAAGATTCCCCATGACGCAACGAAGACCCAACACAGCCAAAAATAAATAAATAATAAATATTTAAAAAACACTAAAAAGGGTTACTTAACCCAATGTAATATTGTTCCAAATCCTCAGCTTTTTGAAGGGAACAAACTCTAAGTCAAAACAATTAATAAAACCTCCACGATTTCAGCAGATGTATAAATGGTTTTGGATACCAAAACCATTGACCAGTAATTACATTTGTATTTGAAGAACAGATTGGATGATGTTCAAACTCCACATGAAACTGACATCTGTTTCAATGTAAAAGAACAAGCAATATGGAATCAGAATTTTAATGCCATTTGCTGAAATCTGTAATATCAGGGGATATCCACAAGATCTTTTTTCTGTGGACAAAAAATTAGTGGCTGCCTTTATGAAAATATACATTTATAGTCTTTTAAACCCTTTTAAATTACCAAAGTTTTTCCTTGAATTATATTAGCTTCAAGTAATAGTCACAAACTCTCACCACTACTTTAGCAATATAGGAGCTGCAAATATTCCCAGGTACTATCTTGGCACATTGATGAAATTAAGCTGGATCCAAAGGGCAATGATCAAGGGCTACGACTAGATTTAAATCACATTGAAAATACGACAAACACTAATGCCATTTATCCTAATGTTACTGATTAAACTGTCATAATATTTTTGACGCCATCAATCAATTCCTTCAATGAGCCACCTACACAGTATAACAAATAGAAATGGATAGCTATTTGACCACTTAATTTTTCAGCTAATAGAGCAAGCTGACTAAGCAGTTTTTCAAAATCCATGGTCTTAGTACACTTACAAAATAATTCAAAATTGGTAAAGTCACAAGAAAGGCAACAGGAAGACAGCTGAAATACTATATGCTGTGACAAACTGAGAAATATGTAGTAAATGACCCAGGAAATTATTCTATCAATGTGTTAATTGATATTACTCATTACCAATGATTAAACACAACATGTGTCATTGCTGTGCAGGAGGCTGTAAGAGCCAATTTTCAACTTTCTGCCTTCTCTTCCCCTGCTGCTACTCCAGTAATGCTTAAGATGATGGATGCCCCAGCAGCCAGGATTGCTGGGTGAAGAGGTATGGTACAAACTCCTTCCCCAGCCCCAGCCAACTTGTGATGGACATATGGCAATAAATGAACATTTGATCTTAAAAGTCATTAGGATTATAGGTTTGAGAGCAACTACAATGTAAATTACCCTACTGTGACTGATTTAACCAGAGACAATGCCTAATACAAACTTATAAGAGCAGACTCTTATGAACTTTCAGCCAGTTTAATTGAAAAAGAACATCAGAATAGAACAGAAATATAATTGAATGTTAGATCTATTTTAGCTGAAATATTACTGAAAAGCTATTCCACCTTCACTGATTTGAGTGATTTTTATGATAATTTTAAATTAGAAAACTACAAATCATTCAAAAATCCCCATATGTTGTAATGGTGTAAGAGAATCTACAAAGTCACAGCCAAGTTGGGATAGTATTTGGGTTGCCTTCTACTGTGGCTTGCTTTCTGGGAAAAAGTTGTAATTAAGAAACTATCCCAGATAACATATATTACTGGCAGGGATGTGGTGAAAGGGGACCTTTCCTATGTTGATTGTGAAAATATAAAATGTGATAAGCATATTGAAAAGCAACATGGCAACTGAAAACAAAACATATTCCATCTCATCAGCAATCCCAAATCTGGGACCTTGTCTTGTAAGAAAAACAAAAACAGAAAACCACCAATATGTACAGAATGATGAAGAGTGATATTTATTTCTGCAGTGTTTATGATGGCCAAAATGAAGAGTCAAAGTGAAAACCTATCAAAGTGCTTGCCTGGATGGATTATGATTCATCCACACCAGGTAGTAACACTCGGGCTTTGAGAATAAATTAGTTACATGAGTTGACCTGGAGGTGTTTCACTGAGATACTGTCAAGTGACAAAAGGCACAAAACAAGAAAATTATTTCAACATGAATCCATTTTTGTGCACCAGACAATGACAATACTAATACAAACTTACACTAGCAGGGATCTCACCAACAGATATACATTGAATGTTGTCTTTTTTGTGTGTTTTTTTGCGGTACACAGGCTTCTCACTGTTGTGGCCTCTTCCGTTGCGGAGCACAGGCTCCGGACGCGTAGGCTCAGTGGCCATGGCTCGCGGACCCAGCCGCTCCACGGCATGTGGGATCTTCCCGGACTGGAGCACAAACCCGTGTCCCCAGCATCGGCAGGCGGACTCTCAACCACTGCGCCACCAGGGAAGCCCTGAATGTTGTCTTTTGGTACTCAGCCCCACACCTGCCCCCCACCCGCCATAGTCTTCTATTACTGTGTCATCAGAAACGTGAAATCTACAATTCTAAAATTCCCTTGCAAACTAGTCTTCTCAGCTTCTTTGCTTGATGGGTTCTAGTTACTTTCTGCAAATATGAGAAAGCTGCTAGTTAGGAACTGGAAGACATTTAACCTTTGGTAGTGGCTTTTGCATGCCAGCTTCAACAATAGTGACTAAGTAGCAGTATATATATATATATATATATATATATATATATATATATATATATATATATTATACTCTTCAAATCTATGCAGTTCTCATCTTTCAACCTGCCCTAATAGATGTGAACATTCAGATAACCATATCCTTGCTTCTTTTGGCTCCTGGACCACTAACCATACTCCAACTTCGTCATACTTCCTGATCCAATAGTGGCTCCAAAATTTGTGTGGAATCTTTGCCTTTTGCTTTACCAGGAACAGATTTTAATTTTTAATTATTCCAACTTATCAATTTCTTAAATAATTTATATGAAACTAAATATATGTTAATAAAGTGAATTTCATGTAATATTACTTTGGAAATAAATCATTCACAAAAGATTTTGCAGTGATTTAGCATCATTATTAGTTTCAGATGTTATCATTTTTCAATAAATAAGAAAATTTTATCATATGGACAGTATTAAAGCACATAATTATGTACATAATACTTTTTTATCAATAAGCCACCTTGAACTCCATCACATACATAAGACATTTAAGTATTTTTTAAATAAATAAAAATGTTTGAAATATTTAAGCCATATTCCATTAATGGGTATGATTCCATTGGATTTGAAGTAAAATTTTCCCTTTTAAGCAATATGCTACATTTCAGTCTAGGAAACACTTAGAGGAATTATTCTTTAAAGACTCTTAAGTGTAAACTTATAAATAAAAGGTCCTTATTTTGATTTATATAACAGATTCTTTTGGTAACACGAAAGAATATAAGCAGACAAAAAAAATCAGAGTATTTTGACTTTACAATTAGAATGGCTAAAGTGAAAATGAGAGCCAATAATAATGTTGCCAAGGATGTAAAGCAACTGGAACTTTCATCTCTTCTGGTGGGCGAGTGAATTGGTACAATCACTTTGTAAATATATGTAACAGTTTTTACCAAAACAGAATATGTGCATAACTGTAAAACTCAGCAACTCCATCCAAGGAAATGTATATGGATATATATCCATAACAAAAATGTATATGGATATACATCCAATATATGGACATATATGGGAACCCAATATATCAAGGAACATATATGAGAATGCTCATAGCAGCGCTATTTGTAATAGTCAACAACTGTGTTGCAAATTATGATAATAATTACCCTTGGCGGGGAATAGTGCTAGTGAAACTGAGCAGGACACTGTGGGGTCTTCCTGGGTATAAAAGCCCTTCTGTGTCCCCAGTGTCTTGTTTGTAGAAAAAGGGCTTTAGTCTCCTAGGACTTCCCTGAGTTACAAAGAACAGACTCAAGCAGTTAATAATTAGGGAAGTGAGGGAATGAAGAAACAAAGGAAAAGCAGTCAAGAAACAATAGTTTAGGGATAAAACAGAGTCCTAGTTCCTTCTCAAGGAATACACATAACAATCTGACACATATCTTTGAGTTGTTATGCAAAAACTAAGATCCCCACCCAGGTGGAAGATGATAACTGTATGCTGACCACAAGCACATAGAACCAAGACTGGTTGGAACCAGAAGGTTGATGATTAAGGTCCCTGAAAGATCACCCTGTTACCTCACCACCAACCAATCAGAAGAAAGTCCACAAGCTGCAACCCTCACTCCAAATGTTGTCTTTAAAAGCACTTCCCTGAAAGCCATCAGGGAGTTTGGGTCTTTTGAGCATGAACTACCCATTCTCCTTGCTTGGCACCCTGCAAATAAATGCTGTACTTGCCTTCACCACAACCCAGTGTCAGTAGATTAGCTTTGCTGTGTGGTGGGTGAGCAGACCCAAGTTTGGTTTGGTAGCACTAGTAAAGAGCAAATCAGGGGTCTTCTGGTATATGAATGATGCTCTGTTTCTACTCTGGGCACTGTGAAAATGGGATTGTTCACAAGAATCAGCTCTGCTTATTTGCTGCATTCTGTTAACTTAAAGAAAAAGGAAAAAATTATGCAGAATTTTATCAGTAATCATAATTCATTGAAAATGCTATCTTAAAGATGATCAATATTTTACTAAAAGCCACAGTATATCATTCAACTTTATAAAAATTTTGTTTCTTTGTCAGTGTGTAATAAATTCTGAGAGCCCATTTATGTAATGCAAAGTAAAGCTATGAGCACAAGTTAAATAGTTTGATTACCTCTGACATTTTAGCTTTGAATAAATCTGTCTGTGGGTTATAGAGTACTGCTTTCATTTCTCTGCAGAACCATCTCTGGGATAGAATAACTCACTCAAATCATTCATGTCACCTTTGCACTAGTACCTGACATTCTAGAGATAGAATCACTATCAGAGAACTCTCATCCCTTGACATTTGCAATTATTCATATCAGGAAACCCTTTCAAAGAGTTCTTATTTCGTAAAACCTTTATAGAACATTATGCATTCTCAAAGAAGTGAAATATATCCTTTTGCCTTAAATTCATAATTATGTAAGTCACTCCCCAATTCCAAAGCCCTTTTATCCATTTTTTTTTTAGGAGAAAAATGGATACCAGATAAAAACAAGCAAACAGATAATTGAAAACCAACTCCAATCAATGAAATGTAACAACAGACTATCTCTTGGCAGTGTCATTCCCTAAACCTCATTTAGGGTAAGAGAAGACTGTATGATAAATTGATCATTTTGATAATTGAAAAATTAAAATTCTTATGCGCCCCAAGAAATAAACTGCGACACACTGAAGACAATCAACATTATTATATTATTTAAAAAAAACTTTAATGTGATGATTTATATGTGTCAGAATGCTAGAGGATGGTATTGTCTAGTCATTGTGTACCCATTTCTTCCTCTACTCCACTTTCTTCTTTTTCATTGTTCCTTCACCACTCCATCTCTTGTCTTATTACCCTTTTTTCTAGTCCTTTATCATTTACCAAATAGGTATCTGGATTGTTTACATGCTAGATGCTGTGCTAAGTTTTGGGGATATAAGGACGAGATCTTACAATCTAATGTTGCATTCCAATACAAGCACACACAAATTAATGTAGATATGGCCAGTAAAGAAAAACAAAACCAATGTATGATGACATTAATTTAGCGGGACATATTACTGCCCAATATGTGTCATAGCAGTAGAACTTGAAATGGGAAACAAGAATAAAAGCAAAAGTGTAGAAAATGGGATTTCTATCAAAGAGACATGGGATCTAATCCTGGCAGTGCTCTTTGTGAGACTGATGTAGCTGCCAGTTGCAGTATCCTAATCACAGATTCCTGTGGCATTGTAATCAAATTTTCCTGAACAAATCCTATGTTCAACAATGCCTGACCCCTCCTGGCTCCTGTTCATTTTCCAGTCCTGGAATTCCAACTTTCTCATTGGTTCTGAGAGTTTTCAGAAATCTATTTAATGAATTCATTTTCGGTTGAAATGAACGTGAATCCATGTCTCTCACTTACTTCCAGGAATCCTAATTACCAGGAGACATGCGGCAGCTTGACCTTCAAAGCCTCATGGGTAAGAAAGCCCTTCACTGTCACTTATGTTGGGAGCAAGCTAAATTAACCCCTGTTTCTTTCCAGCTTTCATCCATCCCAGGATTAGCAAAAAGCATGGTGCATATACACTTTATTCTCTGATGCTAAAACAATTTGATTTTACATTTGTATTGTAACTCCTTGTATTTCAAATGGAGACTTCAAAATTTAAAAAAGAGATTCTGAGGATTGAGGGAGATTGGAAGCATAATTCTCATATGCTTATCAATGTGTCTGTGCCTAATGCTTTCCAGTTTATGGGCATGTTGATAAGAAAACAAATTGAAAAATGCAGTAGGTGGAACCAGCCTTGGCTATCTCCCATGCACATTTTACCCACAGCTCTGGACTCTTTATTCCACTTCAGGCAATTTCAAGGCGTCCCTGGGCACAAATGAAAAATACAGGCCGTTTTTTTCAATACAAGAATATCCAAACATTTTTTACTGTATCCTCCCCAAATACTGGATATGAGTAAAATAATCATAAAAATTCAACTTAGTAATGAAATGTCTTATGTCCATAATTAATTTGTTTATTCTAGTTAATGTTCTTATAAAGTTAAATTTAATTGAGCTAATGATCAACTGAGGATGAGAGTCATTTAAATTCAAGCATAACTTGAAATGCAGGACAAAAAGCACTTGAAATACTTCCTTGTTGTCTCCTTCTTCTTTTTCCCCATGTGAGAGTCTACAGAAATGATTATCCCTTGTGCTTCGTTATCTGTCTGCTACAATGGGGTATAATTAAACCCTATCTCTGATGTATGTGTAACTGTAACACAATATACCCTAATAACTTTTTATTTTGTTGATGAAAGAATGTAAGAGGATGTTTGAAAGAGTCATTTTCGATTTTTACTAATTCATGTTTGGTGTTTGCAATAGTTTATTCACTGCTTCCCTCTCTTCAGTTCTCCTCACTTGCATCCATACAATAAAATGACAAAACAGACCCTTTCTGTCAGTGCTTTGACTGCGACATTGTCCAATTAAACTTTCAGCATTCCATAAAGAGTAAAGGCTAAATTCTTTACACTAAAATTCTAAGCAAATTGTACTGGTTAGGATTTATGTACTAATCCATCTACAAGGCAATCTCTGCCCTAGTAAATCTCATCCACTTGCCATCACACAGTACAGTTTTTGTCTGTGTTTGTTTTATTTTCTTCTTTCTTGGGGAGACACTGACACACAAAACAGAAAAAGTCTACCTTGAACAGAAAATAGACTTCCTTGTGAGATACCACTTTTTAAAAATGCTAATGTCAGACATTTCATATTATTTAAAGACACATATAATTATATATATTTACTACTTGAAATATTTTTGTTTCTTAATGAAGAAAGTTTAAAGATGAAAGAAGATGGCAAGCCACATGTATGGGGGCACACATGGAGGAACGATGGTATACAGGTCACTTATTCATTTGCAATTTCACTATACTCCTACTATGCACCATGTCTATGAGACAATGTTGACTGAGTCTTAGTCCCTGTACTTGATGAATTCACAGTTTAAAATAAGAAAGATAAGAAAAACAAGAAGTAATTAACAAACTACATGGTATTTGTATGACATATTGATGCACAAAGCATTATTAGAATGTGAATAAAGACACAAGACAGCTTGAATCTGATTGAGGAATAGGAGGGTCAGAAAAGGTTTCAGATGAGGCAAGACATTTTGGCTGAACTTACAAGTTCAGGTGGATTTTCCTAGGCAGAGAAAGGTAAAACAAAATTCAAGTAGAGGAAATGGCATGAGAAAAGGTGGGTTTAAATGATCATATGTTGAAAACACACTATATAGCAAAAAGCAGAAGGAATAGGGGGAGAAATGACAAGGCAAAGAGATGTGTGTTAGCGGGTGAATGAAGCCAGACTATAGATATGAAAGATTTGTTGGAGAGCTGGAGAGAAGAGAGGGAAACATAAGGAGATGAGAATGAGATCTTTCTTAACAATTATCCATTTACTAGTCATTCTGAAAAGCAGTTCTATTTAAAAACTGACTAGAATAATATTGGTCCATTTGTGGAGGTACAAAGATGGATAAAGTGTCTTGAAAAATTTTTAATCATGATCATAGAATCTTTCATTTCATTTTGAGTAAATTTAAATAATTACTCTCTATTCTTGGAGAAGCAGGAAGTGAAATGAAATCTCAATTATCTCAGTGATATTGTATTATTAACAACTAAGGTATAGGATATCTCAAACTGAACCTCCAAACACCTTTCCTATATGGGTCTCCTGATTCTACAGGCATTAATACAGTAGACAAATAATATGCCCTCTCTTAAAATGGACTTCTTTCACATTAGCCTTTGGTGGGAGGTGGGTGTATTTCCAAGTTCGATGCATATAATACTTTAATGTTAGAATAGACAAAACCAAGACTAATAGAGATAGAAAATCAATGTTTAGACAGATAGCAAGATGTTTTAATAGGAAAGTCCAAATTCATCCTCCACTGATAACTTGGTATCATAACTCTTGAAGAGATATAATATGACTGAGAAGCAAATGAACAGTATGATTCTGGGCAGGGGGAGGGGGAATATCACCAGTGCATATACATTCTTGGGTTTATAAATGGAGGATGGAATAAGACAAGGTGAAAAAAATGACAGCTTGACAAACTTTCAAAACAATGTCCCTGAATAAAAGACTTTTCTGGGAATTTAAAAGTAGTAAGAAGGAGAAGGAAGATGAAAAAGAGGAGGAGGAGAATGAGAATTGAGGAAATACACCCAGAATTTACTTCCTCAAAATCATTTAGGCTGCATAGGCTGTAAGTCTGCTGTCCAGAATCCTTCATCACAGGGTTCAAGCAAAGAAGACCATCAAGCTTTGCATGGATCCCATCATTGCAGCAATTAAGTCTCCTTGCCCCAGGCTTAGTGATCACTTTCCTCACACAGACTTTATCAGTGAAATCTCTCATGTCATTTATTCCTGTTTGTATCAGACATCTCCAGATTTTAACTACTGTCACTAACAACTTATCTTCCACTATGTCATCATCCCTATAATAACACTCAATACTCCCTGGCCCTTTACCCACTCAACCTTCCATGCCCTTTTACTCTATATTTGAAAACTGGCACTCCAAAACCAACCTATTTCCCTCTACTTTGTTACTTCTCTAAGGGTTCCTTCTCCCTCTTTGCCATACCTGAACCCTGGTCTCCCTTGAGGACATCATTACCCAGGCACCCTCTCTAGTGACCCCTGCTTATTATCTCACACCTCAAGATGCTCATTGCTCCCTTTTGTTCCTTTAGAACATAATTCTTTCACCTCATTATAAAAAATCCTTTTCATATGAGGCTCATGCCAATCAGCTTTACCATTCTCTGGCTCTCAATGCAGAAAAGTAATATTCTAAAACACTAGTTATAAAAATACTAGTTCTGATAGGCATTATATGAAAAAAAAAGTTTCATGGTCTATGGAAGGGTTCAGTAAATTATGGTGCATGAGCAAAATCTAGCCTGGCCCATGAACTAAGAATGGTTTTTGCAGACCAACATGTGTAATTAATTTGATGAGAGGGAACACTTACATGGAATCCTAATTAGGTGAAAAGTTATCCCACAAAAAAGAATCCCATTCTTCTTATTGGTAGATATGTATTATAAAACATTACACTTAATTGTTATTTTACTTTGAATTACCTCAATAGAATTTTCTGGCAACGTGTTTTTCTGCCTTGTTACATTAAAACTTACATAATACTCTTGATTTTGCCTCTTGTCCTGCAAAACCAAAAATATTTACTATCTGGCCCTTTACAGAAAGTTTGCTGACCCTTGATTTGGGGTAAACAACGAAGAAATATTGAATTAAACAGTATTAGTTTCTTCCTTCCTCCCTTCCCTCCTTCCTTCCTTCCTTCCTTCCCTTCCCTTCCTTCCTCCTTCCTCTCTCTCTCTCTTTTCCTTCCTTTCTCCCTCCCTCCCTCCCTCTCTTTCTTTCAATTCAGGATCCTTCAAAGTTTGCTAATTTCATTTTGAAACACTGAAATCCACGATATTATATAACGTTTCCTAAATACAGTTGACCACAATTTAAAAAAAAAATCAGAACATCTTACAGGCCAAATATTCTAAAACTTTTAAAAATGCAATTTAAAATAAGTCTTATTACCTTAAATAAAAATTAACTGGTAACTGTATCATTATTTGTATCCTTAAAGATCTATTATTTTCACAGCTTTCAAATTGCATTAACACTTCTCCAAGATATGGGTAAACTTTTTGTCAGCAAACTTCAGTAGCAATAATAAAACTCATCTTGAGAAATTAAACATCAAGGATTGACTCGAATTAATTGATTGATTTAGAGCAAAATTTTCATATTTTTCTTAAAAACAGCGTTTACAATCCACCAAATATTTAGTCACCATAACATTCTAGGCCAACCAAGCCAACACTTCTCTGTCCCAGCAGATCCCTTATTTTGTTTTTCTTCACCTTTTAGATTCTCTGATACAACAAGCCAAACATCCAGAGCAAATAAATCAGATCTTCCTTCAAAGTCTTTTCAAATAACTTTTTTCTTCTGTAAAATCTCTTTATTTTTAGGGCTTCCCTGGTGGCGCAGTGGTTGAGAGTCCGCCTGCCGATGCAGGGGACATGGGTTCATGACTCAGTCTGGGAGGATCCCACATGCCACGGAGTGGCTGGGCCCATGGGCCAAAATCATGATTCCAAAGAAACAAACCCACTATTTCCCTCATTAAAAAAAAAAAAAAAAAGGTATGCCGTCGACTAGCCTTATCTGCATGTTATTGTGCTATAACTATTGTAGTTTTGTCCAAAGTATGTCTTGATTTATCATCTTCTGCTTCTAGATTTTAAATGTCTCAGCCGTTCTTTAATTTCACTCCAACGGAATTCTCTAGTGACTAACATAGCAGATTCTAAGGACAAACTTCTTATTCTTTAAAAACTCAAGTGGCTATTTTTTTTTTATAGAAAATGTTCTCTACATTTTACTAACTAAATTCTTGAAGGTCATCACATTTGGGAGTAATAAATGCTACCAGAACTGAATTCATGCTAACTGAATTGTTTACTACATGTTTTATTAACCATATGATTAAAACTGGATGAGCTACCAAGATAATACACCTTGGTTTTAGAAATAAGACCCAAAGGAAACAAAGTCTCAAAAATTTACAATGACTTAAAAAGAAAGCATACTGATTAATTATATTCACGTTTATTAGTGGATGGCATTGCATATCTGCACATGTAGAAGAATCATACTAATTTTAATGGCTTTTTAATATTTGATTATTTTATGCACCCTAATATATTTTATTAGTCTCATAATGATGACTTAAGTTGTTTCTATTCTTTTATTCTGCTTTTTAAATTATAAATAACATTCAAGTGAATTTTCTTTTTATGTGTTTGGATCTATGTGCAATATATCCACAGGATAAATTCTATATTTAGAATTGCTAGATATATAGCACTATATTTCTTATTGGATATATTCGTAGCCCAATAAGAATGTGTGTGTATAGTTTATGTTTATTTTTGATTTCTAATTTAATACCTTTGTGGTCCAAGAACATATTCTGTTTTATTCCCATTCTTCTATACTTATTGAGGTTTGTTTTATGACCCAGTGTGAGCACTTAAAAATGCCCTGTATTCTGTAATTTTTGGGTATAGTGTTCTGTAAATGTCAATTATGTCATGTTGATTGACTGTGTCGATCAATTCTTTTATATCGTCACTGATTTTCTGTATAGTTGTTCTATCTTTAACCGGAAGACAAGTGTTGAAATTACCAGCTAAAATTTTCAATTTGTCTATTTCTCTGAGTTTCTGAAATCTACTAAAGTATATATCTGCTTTCAAACTTTTCCTGGCTCTGGAGAATTATTACTTCATGTTTCTCAGAGACTATAGTTTAGGCTGTGGTCGATTCAAAGTATCATAAAATACAGAGTTTCTTTTCACATGTTCAGTTTCTTTGTTGTTCTTAAGAAGGAAAGCAAGGGGAGAGCTCCTCTACCACACCATGTAAAGGATGCCTGGAGTTATTTCTGACATGAGTAATCTTGAAATTAATGCAGAGCACAGTTTCTCTCAGAGAGTTCTCTTCATGCCGTTTACTAAAGAACAGTAAATCCCTAGAATACTGAACTTTTCCTAATTGGAATCTTTATACCTCAGGGGTTGTGTAGCATGGGTCACATCTTACAATAAAACACTACTATAATCTTATTTTTAAAGTTTTTATTTAGACCGTTGAAGGACTATGACTTGACAGCACTGTAGGATAACCCTGTATGGTTAAAAGTAAGAATAATAGATATGCAAAAGCTTAGCTGCAATGAAACAGAAAGAGTCTAATATTTAGAAACCTTCACTGATCATCATCTATGTTGTTACTCCATTCAAATGGTTTGCTTAGCAGGAACTGTCCAAAGTATTCAGTACATCGGATTATGTATGATCCAGATTTATAGTTTAAAAATGTGCAATCTTAGAATCTCTCTGGCTCTTACTCCACAATATATTATTTAATTCAATGTTAGGAGCAGCATGAGACAAGAAGTGCTGCAGAAATTGCTATTTATGTTGGAAAACAAACAAATAGGGGAAAAGATATGGCTGTTGCATTTACCTCATTATTACTAAATAACTCAAAATTGCTTAAATATAAGTTAAGGGAAATATAGGGAGTTTTATTACAATGAGTTTTTATGGTTATTCTTTCCAGTACAAGTCTGCTAGCACATTTTATATTTCTAGTTTGCTTTATTATCTTTTCACATTTGGAAATAATAGTAAGTTATAGTTTTCTGTTATTAAAAGTATAAATAAAAGAATTAAAGCATGTGATTGCATAGAAGTCTACTCTATTTCTTTTCATATTGAGAGCTTCCTTATAGTCAGAGGGATGCCTTTAAATAAAGGTCCAAATCTTGCACCAGTATATAACTCCAAAACTCAACTTGCTGGTTACTTCCTCTAGGAAACCGCTCCATCACCTCAGAGAGGATTCCCCCTGCAAGATGAGGTCCATGTTGTAGGTGTTCCCAAAGGTGAGTATTCTCACCTTTAAGTCTATTTTCTGTGAATTCCTGGAATAGATATTGTGCCTTTTATACCCGTAATAAGTAACAAGTTCATAAGACCTAGTTAGAAGTTCTATGAAATTTTATATTTCATGCTGGATTAAACCAAACGAAGCACTTTAAATCAGGATAAAGACTACCATCTCCCCCCAGAAGAGAGAAGTACATTTCTGACATTCCATCATTAAAACTGGTACTTTATATGACAGTATTGGTTTCCATTTGATTTTTCTAAATGTTGAATAAAACACTACAAACATAGCACAGGAAAAAGGCATTCTCAAATAGCATACAGTGAATTGATTTTCTTTTCTTGCTTTTTAATTATTAATATTATTATTATTACTAGATAAAAGCTTGGCAATATTTCTTATCACTCTCTAGATCTAAATGTAGGTCAGGGCTGGCCTCGCATCTGTCAGCATCTAAGTATCTTCCATTTGCATATGCTGGCACAGGTTACAACATCTTCTCTAAGCAGCTTCTCTTTTATTATTTTCCATGGAAAACCCATGCCTGCTAACTCCATAGTCCAATATACAGTTATACATGCTATCAGAATTACAGAATTTGAGCTCCTGCCTTCAGAGAGTTTGTTTACAGTCCAAGGCAATCATCAAAGTCAAGTCAACACATACTTATCAAGTGACTTCTGATAAGGCCTGTGCAAAGCCTTTAAAAGCAATACGAGTATAGCTAACAGTATGCAAGTTGCTCAGTTTTCTCCTTACATTGAAATAAGCAACACTTAATTGGAGGGAAATAATCTGAAATGTGTGCTTATAAAGGATAGTAATTTCATTTTCCATTTCTTTTGGAAATCTGAATTTTGTAGAAAAGTCATAAATATGCTGTTTAAATAATTACAAGACACTAAGATTTATATTGCACAGCAAGGCAAATTAATTTTCTTTTAAATTGTACACTGTAATTGCATATTTTTTCTTTACACATGTACACTTATACTGTTACCATATTTTACTTATATGAGAATGTATTTCCTGTCACATTTGCCTACATGATATACTAATGTAAATATACACCTGAATACAATGCAAATGTATCAGTCAAAATGGTTGAGATAGTTTAAAGGTATTTTTGTTAAATCCAAACATAGTTATCCTATTATGGTTCATCAGTTATCCCCAGTCAAAATATTGATTATAGAAAACATATTAGCTTCTTGATATTGATTTTCCTGATTCCAAACTTGAAGTGAGACCCATTAGACCTTAGGTGTGTCTAATACTAGAATATAATAAGAAGGATTGCTTTTATTATTTCCTGGAACTAAAAATATAATCATTAGATTTTGTCCTGGGTAAAATGAAAAAGTAACCTTGTTTTTCATTTATCACCACTAATGAAAATAAGTGGAGTTTTAAAAAAAGGTGCAAATTCATTTATAAGAGAAAAGGTCATCATGACAAACACTTGAGGATGTTATGGTATAAATTTTCTGGCAGTTTTCCTGCACCAATGTACTACCTAGGAATGATTACCACACCACACACACCACAGTGAAGAACTGACTTGAAATAGACCTTGACTCTCAATGGCTGCTTTTCTTTATTTACTTCTATGTCACCTCTGGTATGTTGGTATGCTAGGACTCTAAACCCCAGACTTTCGTTTCAAATGTACATGACACCAGCAGCAGGGAGTGAATGTGTGTGCATATGACTATGTGTGTGTGTAGTGTGTGTATGAGTATGCACGTGTATATCTTATATTTGCAAATGCTTATCATGTATTTCTTGAATACATCTTAATGACAATTAAAATGATTACTTTTATACTGGAGAAAAACACAATGGCATATGAAGCAAAATCATATTGATTTTTAGTAGGGGACATGAGATTTCAGCAACATGTTTGAAAAATGCTACCTTAAACATCTGCCTTTAAACGAAGAAGGGTTAAAGTCACCCTGGAAAAGTCAATAAAATTGTTCAAAATGTTTACATTAATTAATGAAATTAATTAATTAGGTAAATTTTCATTAAATCTTAATGAAAACTTAAGCAGTTACACCAAAGAAATTGAAACTCTCCTAGAGGCAATGAACCACTGCTAATCACTTAAGATTTTAATACAATTTTAAGGTAAATCTCTAGTAAGTAAAAATGTAGGTGATAGGAAAGTTTGATAAATTGTATTTGGAGAATTACCTAAACATTACGTTCTTCAAAAATATAGATAATGAATGTAGAAAAGTGATTTCTCTAAACACCTAAATTGTGATAAATTAAGTAACATACTGGATATTTTTAAAGCTTTATGCCATCGGAAGAATGGGTATGGTGATTTTATTTTATCCTGAATAGATTGAAAAAGTACTAGCAATATTAAAGAAGGAGTCTACCTTATGTTAAGTGTTCTTATCACACAAAAAATTAAAGAGGGCAGTAAACATCTTTTGGAGGTGATGGATGTGTTTATCCCATTGAAGGTGCTGATGGTTTCATGGGTGTATACTTATTTTCATCTCAAGTTTTATAGTCTTTTGTATGTATTCAGTGCAAAGTACAGCCTTTTGTATGTGTCAATCTTTTGTTTTTTGTGTTTTTTTTTGCGGTATGCGGGCCTCTCACTGTTGTGGCCTCTCCCGTTGCGGAGCACAGGCTCAGCGGCCATGGCTCACGGGCCCAGCCGCTCCGCGGCATGTGGGATCTTCCCAGACCGGGGCACGAACCCGTGTCCCCTGCAGGCAGGCGGACTCTCAACCACTGCGCCACCAGGGAAGCCCTCAATCTTTTATTTGTACTCAATAAAGTGGTTTAAATAAATTAAGAGTCTAAAATGAGATTATTTGCAAAAATATGTAAAAACATACATATATGCATAATTTAATTTACTTGAATAAGTATTTATAAGACAATTTTTATTGTTGGACTGCAAATTTTAGATCTCAGTTTAAAACTTGATGTGTTCATCTCTTAAATATATTGTTATCTGTCAAACCAGTTCTAGATTATACTAATGGCCTCTAAACCTAGCTCTCTGCCTTTGGACTCAGTAACCTACACTCTATTTTAAACTTTCCTGCCAGACCTGTCTTTTCAGGAATGATTTCTTTTCATATTATGCCATCTTCAAAACCTTCTTTGGCATCCCATTATCCATGGAAACAACTGTTAGCCTTTCATTAATTTCTTATTAAATCTACATTGTGCCTTGTGCTAAGATGAATTTTATGAAGAAGGAAGGGGGAGGAAGATGAGGGGAAGACAGAGGCAGGGAGAGAGAGAGAGATAAAAGGAGAGAGAGAGAAAGAGAGAGAGAAGAGAGGGACATTTAGCATATTCTTTCTTCTGTCTGCTCTGGAAAAGACTACAGTTTTGTGGTGGAAGACAGCAATGTAAATAAATAATATAAAATACTGTAAAAATTTGAAATAAAATAGAACAATACTAGAATCTTGGGAAGTAAACAATTCACTTAGATGTAGAAATGCTGGAAAAATTACCAGAGAAGAGGAGGGAAAGTATTTGACAAAGAGTTCTGACGAAAAGAAAACAACGGGTATAGAAAGGGGAATCACTCGGAGCACAAAGCAGCCCTGTGTCACCCTCTGGAAATTACAGAGTTTGGTCCAGGTAGAAAAGCATCTGTGCTTTGTTCTGTGATGAACTGTCAGGAGTCAGATGATGTGACAACTTAGTCACATCTTGTGTGTCACATCAATGACATTGTGTGTCATCTCAGTGACATTTCATAACCTTGTGGGAGTTGCTAAGGATCGGCATTGCTAACCATATCTCTGCAGGTGTGAATTAGAATGGCTAGCAATTGAAGAAGGGACGTTAGAAAATAAGCTGCAAAAATTTTTAGGGGAAAGATGATGAAATTCTGAATTAATTATGTTATTACATGAAAGGACAAGTGGGAATCCAATTAATAGCTGTCATTTATTGAGTGCTTACTATGCTGTGATGGCTAATTTTATGTGTAAATCTGGCTGAGTTATGGTGCCTGACTGTTTGGTCAAATACTAGTCTGGCTGTGAAAGCAGTTTGCAGATATGATTAACATTTACAATCAGTTCATTTTAAGTAAGGAATCATGTGGTTGGTCTTTATCCAATGAGTTGAAGGCCTCAGGACTGCAGCTCAAGACTGTGATATTCAATCTTATCAGAGTTTCCAGCCAGCCAGACTGCGCCCATAGTTGTTTGAGGCAGGTTCTCAATCTCTCTCTCTCTGAATACACATATACATATATAGCTATATACACTATTAATACTGTTTACTGGAAAATCTTAACTTGTGCACATTACCTATCTCATTTAAACCTCAAGCAAAACTGGGGGTAGTTATGATTTTCTTTCATTTTTAAAATGAGCAAGTTTAAGCTTAAAGCTTTCAACCTTCCATAAGTTACAAAACAAAAAACAGAATCTGAACTTGAATTGAGTTTTTTCTGATTCTAGAGAGTGTATTTTAATCAGTGAAATGTTTTTTCCTTCTTATGCTCAGACTTCATCTGACTTTTAGAAGCTTTCAATTCTTACGGTAAAATTATAGATAAGGTGTATTTAACTTTTATATATGAATTTACATGAATTCATATAATTATATGACTTTTCAAATGTTCTACAATGAGTGATTTTAACTTTTATAAGATGAAGTTATTTTGGAAAGAAAAAGGCTACGCCCTCTTAAACCAGAATTCTTTTCAACTGAATGACTAACATAATTCTTCCTGCTTCAGTATCCATCATTTCTTTTTATAAAACATTTGCTACAGCTGAAGTGGTCTACTCACTGCCTTCTCTAAATAATACATGCTGTATTGTGTCAGGTTTTTTTCCCACAAAGTTGGCCACAACCAAACTGTTTTCCCCTACACCTATTGTTACTAAAAAATTCTCCATCCTTTGAATTCTAACTCAGACCCTCTTTATCTATAAATTATGCCCAATCTCTTACCTTTCTTCTCTATAGCCAAGGATTTATTTTACAGCAAATAAAATTAGGGACTGAGAATTAAGGATGAAAAAATCAATTGTTCTTAGTTTATAAACACTACAGGACTCTGATTAATTTAATGCAAAACTAAAGTACTGCAGTGGCTCATCTCTGGTATAATCATATCGCTGACTTTTGCTGATGGCTTCAAATAGTGACAAAGCCTGTCATATTCACATGAAATGGACCGTTAGCCATTTGCAGAGATACACCCTTTAATTATATTGAATTTATGTTTACTTGCACAAAAAATAACCTCAACAAGAATAGAACTTATCCCCAAATTTTCCCAAATGACTTTGGAAAATGCCATGACAAAGAACTTAGGCTTATTTCTCAAAAAAACTAGTAACACCAAAATTCCTGAAGAAGTTAAAATTCAAGTGACACATTGTTTTTAATCTTTTTAAAACAGTAAAAATTAACACCTCTAAAATACTACATGCTAGATACTTTTCAAAATGCTTTGTATTTATACATTAAATACCAGAATAGCATTATTAGTAAAGCACTGTTATTGTCACCATTTTAAAGATAAGAAAACTAAGGCATGTAGAGATTAAGTAATTGTCTCAAAATCAACAGCTAGTAAGTAATGGATGAGGATTCAATCACCTGCAAAATGACCCCCATGAGAGGATCTGTGATTTTTGTAAATTTTTAGTATTCTTATGATTTTCTCAAATATATTAAAGAATAAGGAATCAATAACAAATAGGAATCATTAAAGAAAATGCATACAACTAATACTACTTCCTTTAGGGTATAAAACTTATTTTGGCACAGGTGTAGGTTGCTCTCAGGCTTGGAGAAAAAGAATCATTTAAAACTAATCAAAGTTTTATACATTTTTCCTAAGGACTCTCCAGTGACAGGAACATGAAGTTATTTTGGGTTTCTGTGTTCTAACATTTTGTGTGTTTAGAATTTCCCTCTGGCCTAATGGACCAGCTCTCTTGTTGACAGCAGCAGAGTGAAGCAGTAGGACTACAGCGCCTGCCCACTTCCTGGTGCCCACTCACTACTGTCCATCAATACACTGATCCTTGACTTCTCTGAATCAGACCTGCATCTTCATATCTAGCATATCTTAGGCAGCTTCTGCCGCCACTCTTCAGGAATATCATAATGGAATGGATCTAGAGACAGCCCTACATAGGTATATTAAACACATTGTTTTACATGTCTAAAATAGACACAGGATAAATGCAAATATACTGTCTATAATCTACGGTATTTGAACCATTGCAATATTTTTTCATTTTAAATTACTGGCTTGTTTTCTTCATAATAATTTAATCAATTATTCAACCATTTAGTGTGGATAAGGCAGTGAATACACTGTGTTATACAGGATTTCTTTATAAAATGTAACCATAAAGATGTTCAAGAAGCTTCGGGTCTAATGTCTGGCAACTTTGTATATGTTTCTCTCAATATTATTGGTAAATCTTTAAGGTTTAAATAATCCCAGTTAAATATAGACTATAATATTTAGAATTATATAGAATGTAATATGAGGGAGGTCAAAAAGCAGTCAAATGCTTTCATTTTACTACTGATGAAAATGAGGTGCCGAGAGGAAAAATGATTTGGCCAAAGTCACATAACCAACCACTGGCCGAGACTCTATCTCAGGTATATTCACGTCCAGAATATTTCAGGGTCCAGAAGTTTTTTAATGAAAAGATGCATTGTTTAGTTATAGTACATTATTCCACAGCCTTACTGTGATGTGAAATATCTGTTTCGCCAATTAGCTTAAGAAAGTATTTCTTAGATTTAAAAAATGGAATAAAACTAATAATATGCACTTTTTTAAGGAAAATATTTATATTTCCTAAATTATCATAATGAAATGATGGCCATGGGAAATTAAAAAACATACCTCAACCCACTCAGCTGTTACTGAAGCAGCAATTCTAAGTAAATACAAGCAAACAAACAAAACTAGAGGATTCTAACTTCTGTTAAAGGTTAGGGTTAGGGTTGGTTGATCAGAATTATTAAAGGCAAATAAGATGAACATATTGATAAGAATATGAAGAATTTGAATTTACTAAAAGACGTATTTAAAATACATTTAACCCCCCTCATTCTTAAAAGCATAGTTCAAATTATATAATGTAAAACCTACAGAACACTAAAGAAAAAGACCATATATCCACCATCACTACTAAGGAGTTAAAGTCTTATGTACTTTAACTTATTTAACTTTAATTTATGTATTATGTAAAACATAATTATGTATTAAGATAGACCCAATAGGCACATATAAAACACTGTACCTATCGCAGGGAAAACATTTATTAAAGTTTACATTAAGCCATTAGGTCATCATTTTCTAAGTGACTATTACAAAGATCTGTTTTTGAACTTTACAAATTAGCTTCAAAACCAATTTCACATTTTTGTAAATTTAAAAACAAACATCAAAATAACACACCTGAAATAAGAATATGCAATAAATTTTTAAAAATCTTCTAACTAAATACTATTAAAAGTATTACTATCAAATTGTTGGATGAAGATTAAGCACCATTTAAAGAAAATTCTATAGTCTTCCATGTTTTATTGGAACAGAAAAAGAGGACACTAACATTATACTAGAAAGGATCAAATAAATTTAAAATTTGGCTTTTTGAGAAGACAAATGTGAAATTTATAAATATCAACCAAAGTTGATCATGAAAATAAAATACTTATAAATAATATTAGGAAACAAGAAAAAATACAGCAACACATGCTAAGATTAAAAGAACACTAAGAAGTTATAAAAATATTATGCTAAAAATTTGAAAATTTAGGTGAAATGGACTTTTAGAAATGCATAAATTACCAAAACTTATTCAAAAATAAATCTAAACCTTACTGTTACAATCATAATAGAATACATTTTTAAAAATCTTCCCACAAAAAAAGAAACTACCTCACCATAACTAGGCACATTCATAGGGTAGCTAGTGCAAGAAGAATTTAATAAATTAGAAAGCAGAAAAATTGGAATGGAAGAAGCAATAATGCCATTATTAACAAATAATAGTCTGGAAAAACTAGGTGTTCGTGAGGATATGGAACAAAGGGGATTCTCACATTGTTGCTAGTAAGCATATAAACACACAAACAATTTAGAAATCAGTTTGGCCATGTGTAGTACTTTTGAGCATGCTCAAGCCATACAAGCAAGCAATACCACTTCCTGAGCAATTTTCCCTTAAAGTTTATATCCAGGCACCCATGAGACTCAAGAATATTGTGAAGCTCAAACTGCTTTTATACATCAATCACTCTCTTTTTGAGTTTGTGATAATTCCAAAATATATGAGAAAAAAGTCTTAAGAGAACATTGTCAAGTGTAGACTTCCATCTTACATTTTTGCCATGAACAGTTTAAGAATAAATTTATTTAAGAATAAATAAAACATTATGTAACAGAAATTTTACAGAACGAGGCCTTAGTATTCTTGGATCTCTTCTGGGTTTTATTATTAACTAGCAGTTTAATCACACATTATAAACTTTTCTTTTTAATTAGTTGATAACATTATACTGGTACTATTTGATATATTCTTAAATTAAAATACTAGATAAAAGATATTAAGGTAAATTAAAATCATCCAGTATAATAGGACAATTTTTACGAGTGGCTTCTGTAAGCATTTTCCATAGGGCCCTGGCTGACAGTACTCAGTGCATACCAATGCCTGTGCTTACCAGCTGCTGCCCTTGGACGCCCCAGGCCGCGTACTGCAAGATGGAGTCCTCTACTTCTGGAGGATTTAACTCCCAAACTTCCCTTGAAAAAAGGTAAATATTTTTACATGAACAAATTAACACCTACATCAACAATTTAGTTGGACAGTTGCTCATGGAAACCAGAAAATCAAAGAACTTACCTAGTGTGTATATTGTAAATCACATATGAAGCAGTATACGAATAATGAAAAATCTGAAAAAAAAAAGAAGCATTATAGACCCTAGTTTGGAATAAAGCCTCCATCTTAATGGGTATATATGTTTTTGATAAAATCCAGGAAATCTAAAATTGGTTTTAGAGAGAATTCAAAATGTGAAATATTCTAGTTCTGGAGTTTATTACCCTTTCTGAGCCTTACTGTAATAACCTCCTAATCCTTCTTTCTACCATCAATCTCATTCCTTATTCAATCCACACTCTATATTTAGTATGATTCTGAATATTTTGCTAACTTGTTTAAAATATTCAGTGATTCCTCACTGCCTATAAAATAAAGTTCAAACCACTTCAATGATATTCAAGGGTTTTGGTATTTTGGGTCCTACACGTTTTCCCACCCTTAACATCCACTACTTCTTTTCACCTAGTCTATACTTCAATTACCTTAAACAAATTCCTCTGTATATCCTGAGTAACCTGAGCATCTCTCTCTCTCTCTCTCTTTTTTTCTTTTTTTTAGGACATCCTACCCTCACTCAGGTGAAAATTTCCCCTCCTTCCATTATAGCCTCTGTATAGCCTTCAATAGAAATCTGTCTCACAGTTTACTTTCAACTCTTAGGACAATTTTCACCCTGTAACGTAAGTTAGATAAATATTTTAAGTACTTGTTTCTTTTTCCCACTAAAATGTTGTCAGGTCCAGGTGCGTATTACCTTTGCATCCTCCACATTACCTTATATGGTGTCATGTTTGCATGCAACATGCAATCAATATTTGTTGAGTAATGATTCTGATGGGGAAAAACTCTTGCAGCTTAAAGTGTTTGTGGAGACAAAATGGGGTAACACCCCAATCACTTCATAGAAATAGTTGAAAATTATATGTTAACTAGTGGGTTGCAAGTACGTATCTTCAAGAGACTTTAGTGCCATCTTATAAAGAGCCTTGTTTCTTTCTAAAGGGCATCTTCCCAAGGATCACAGCATCCATGATGGGGTGACATTAAGGAACATAGTGGATGATGCAAAGATATCCCTATATTTTGGTTCTTACTAATTAAAGATGGTGGAATAGTAGAATACAGAAGAATGAGGAAAATTGCAAAAGACGGGTTAGGGAAAGAGATGATAAGTATGTGACATTTCAATGAAATTTTTTTTCTCTAAGCTATGTGGATCTAGTGAAGAAACTTTTTTCCATCTAGCTATATTGTTATTATTTGCAAGATTTACAGAACTTATGTTGATACTTCCATTTTTCAGCATACAAGTAAAAGTTTCTTTTATTCCTCTAGTGGATGTACGTTGCACAAATATAATACTGTCAATTGAAACTCCCTAGAAGTCAAATTGTTACTTCTCACTGCAATAGCTTCAATTAAACATGATTGGCCACATATTCTGTAAAGCAATACTAGTGTTCTCTCTTTGCATTGAAATTACAATCCTTCCCCCATTTGTTATAATATTGTGTTTTACAATGAAGCTTTATTCCTCCTTTTCTTTTGGAATAACTATTAAATCTGAGATTGCCTTCACTATAGAGTCATAGGAGTGAAAATAACTTTTCCTGTTGTCTATTTTGGCTTTCATATTGTGTTCTATAAAATTCCATATTTGACTACAAATTTTAAATCTTGAATTTACTACTATAGCTAACAAAGAGGTGAGAAATGTGACCACCTCTATAAACATTTTTTTTCAACTCAGAAAGTTCTGCTGCCAAAGCAAACTGCCAAGTGAGCACTTGGTCTTCAAAGCAGACAAATGTGTCAATGATGTTATGGGTAAAAAGAAACTATTTATCCCATCTGTTAATCACCTAACACACTGTACCTGAATTCTAGGCTCACATCCATCTTGAGAGTTCCTGTGCACTACTGTTTTAGTCAAAGCAAGCCAAAATAACCACTGAGACAAAACTGGATGGATATAACCATTGAATGTTGGTCTCTATCATATTTATATAATATAGAATTATAGAGGTTGCTGGCTCTTCTCGATGTATGAATCCAAAGAACTTAGATGGTCTCCCAATGATGGGATTTAGAGAGAGGGATATATAAATCCACTTTCTGCTTTGTAGTTCTTAGCCTAATACAACATTTGTTTCTCTCAGCTGGTATGCTGAGATGGAAGATCACAATAAAGAATTTAACCTCACAGATACAGAGAACAAACTAGTGGTTGCCAGAGGGAGGAGGGTCAGAGATGAAAAAAACAGGTGAAAGGGATTAAGAGGTACAAACTACCAGTTATAAAATAAGTCACAGGGACGTAATGTATAGCACAGAGAATATAGTTAATAATATTGTATGTGCATAAACTATAAAAATATTAAATCACTATGTTGTATACCCAAAACTAACATAATATTGCAAGTCAACTATACTTTAATTAAAAAAAGTTAATCCTGCCTAACCTGCAAACACACAGCAAACAAATTGCAGAGACTTAGCCTCAACTATAGGTTCGCTACAAAGCCAGCAGCTTGCCATTTACAGGTAATTAGAACCTAGCCCTTTTTTCTTAGCTTAGAACTCTTTCCACTAAATCCACTGTCCCTTGGTGTGTGTGTGTGTGTGTGTGTGTGTGTGTGTGTGTGTGTGTGTGTGTGTGTGAGTGTGTGTACTCCCAGAAGATTTCAAATACTTTGTAGTTTTCCATAATTAAAATTGCATTATATGTCCACCACAGAATGTAAAGAGTGTAAGATAGGAGAGATTTTCAACAGGGTTAGAGGTAGACATTTCTTTATGTTTGTTTTCATAGTGTTGCAGAGATTCTGAAAGGGGGAGTTTTCAAGTAGAATTAGACTTAGCTTTACTGAACATTTGTATTGAAGCACATTGGGCTAAATTCAGTCTGTGTTAATCTGCATCTCTCTCTTTCCTTCCTTGAATAACATTTCTATTCTTTTCTAACACTCCTCATTTCCTTTTATCCTATGTTCCTCTTCTACATTGGCTAGGTAGGTCTTGTTTTACGATGAGAGGATAAAATTGGAGTCCCTGATGTTAGAAACAGTCTTTTTCCTATAATGATTGGCTGTTGCATAGTGAGCGCCGAACTGAACATTTGATGAGATCCTTGGGGACAAAGACACTTCACAGTCAAAAATTACATATTCATCCCATCTCTGCAAATGATGTTCCACTGCTTGATACAGAGCGTGAATAGTTATAGCAAAGGTAGTGGGTGTGGGGCAAAATTGAGATATACTATGTAAAAACGTGATCAGTGCTTACTCCTGGAAGCTGGACTTGAGATGACATTCAGTCTCATGATGCCAAAATGTATTGGGATGTACAGAAGGCATCATAAGATCCTGCAAACCAATCTGATCCCCACCACCTCTACCTTACTTTAGGACCCTATAAGAGGCTGATTACCAAATATTAATCACCATGAGTGGTATAACTAATTATCATTGTTTGCTATAGTTTTGCTCTATAAGTCATCGTAAACACTGAATTAGCAAATACTGAATGATAGCTCCTGGGAGAAATATAGGGTTAGGTTCCTGTGGGTCTCTGGTTACATTTTCATCGACCAATCAATACATACCATCTTTTCACGTGTTTTTTTTATGTGAAGACACTGTATCTAACACTAAATATTGTTGATTCATTAGCACTGAGCTCATGGCCAACAGTATTGTAACTCATGCCTGAATGAAGCTTACCTAACACATGTACTTTCTCTGTAAAGCACATCACAGCCTTCCTGCACATAATAACACCGGACAGTACTTCAGCACTGTGCTTGGGAGTACTTTAAACAGCAAAATCACCAACAAAAAGCACAAACATTTTTGAAAAAATAGCACTAAAAGACCATGAAAAGGACTCTAATTTACAGTATGAAAGCTGGAACAAGAAGACCTTGCATCACCTTTTTTGATCTCAGCTGGGAAAGTGTGCATCAGGCAACGCAGATGTTCTGCTGTTCTGAACATGTTTGTGAATGACTGAGAACATGCAGCAAGTATGGATCTTGCAGTTACAAATACAATTTAGAAAACAGGTATGTTTGCAATTCCAGAATCTTTAAAAAACGAAGACTACCTGTACACGTAACACAGACATAGCATGAGATGTTACTGGAAGAAAGAAAAAAAAAAACAGGCATATTGAAGGAAGGCCTGCCAGAACTTAAACACAAGAAACATATAGAAGTTACCCACAGTGGTGGTGTTCATGTTCTGCAAATGAAAACTAGCTACATCCATTCAGTTATCAAATGTCTGTTAAATAATCTTTTTGACACAGGCACTACACTAGGTACCATTCCAAAAAAAAATTATTATGGGGATAAAACTCATTTTTAAAATAGAGTAAAATAGAAAAGAGTATCAATTGATAATTTTTATTTACTCCTATATGTTGTCTATCTGTCAGTTTATAAACATGTGTTGAATACTAATTATATGCAAGCTTATAAGTTAAGTACCTTGCCATTGCCAAATGCAAAGACTGTAATAAACATGACCCCTGCCCCCAAAGAGCTCTTGACCCATTTGGGGGGACAAAGTTAGGAAATATTATATTAGTATAAAGGGCTCCAGTTGCAGGTCTTGGTTAAATTAGAACTTGCAGATTATAAATCATAAGCTTTCCAAGAAGCAATTAGTAATCTGTTTCAAGCCTGCAATCATAGGGAAGATAACAGTTGACTTTGGCATTGAAGGAACTAATATAATTATTGAATTGAGTATTTACTATATACTGGACTCTGCTGAGTGCTCAATATATATCATTTACGTTTAAATCGACCTCAGGAAGTAGAAACTGTAATTCATAATTCATGGGATAGGCTCTGGAAGCACTGAAAGTTTAAGCAGGAGACAGAGCCACAATTTGAGCCTATGTCTGTCTGATTACAACCCATATTATGACTTAATCTCTCCGTACTCTCTATCTCACGGAGCTGGGACAGGAAGCATGACTCCAGCTTTGCAAAAGATTTATTTCTGAAAGACCTTTAAAGGTACCACCCAAAGATTTATGGACACGAGTAGGCATGAATTAATTGTGATTATCACAGTTAAGAGATTTCATTGAAAGATGATCTAATATATCAAATTAAAAATGTAAATCCCCTTCTCCTTTAGCTTTTTCACATTTTCTTGGAATATCATTTATTGCCTAAGACATCTATGGGGATTCACGTCAAGGAGAGTTACACTTACAAGAAAAAAGAACAGGGTGCCTTAGTAATTTACGCTTAAAACGCTTAAACGCTTTAATTTAATTTAAACGCTTAAATCTCTGGGTGCCGAACTTTTCTGCTCTGCAGTTAAACTGCCGAATTGGAATAAATAGCATACTTTTTCATGGCTTGAGGATATTTAAAATAGGATTATGGATTTGCCATTGACTCAAACAGTTAGGAAAACTAATCTATGAGGAAGCAGGTCTCTGAATAAATAGTATTTATGAAAAAGTGGCAGTGAGAGAAAAGACAATGTAGACAAAAGGCTGTTTGTTTCTCTTGGAAGTAAGTGGTATAATGATGCCACGTTTGTTCTAGGATAATGGAATACCCTTCACGATGAGTAAGTAGTGGTTCTGTTGTTGGACATTTTTATCTTTATTATGCAGTGAAAAACTAGACCATCAGGTAGGATACTCTAATGTAGTAAATATGGTTCACAAAATTACAAGATGCAGCTCTACAAAAATCCTTTTAAGACACTGTATTAAAAAAGGTTTTGTGAACATTGTGAACAACAGGTATTGGTAGAAAGGGAAAATAAATATGGGAGGAAATTTAAGGTATAAGTAATATTTGTCAATATTTTAGTCTTTCTTTAATCTTTAAGATTGACATATACACACTACTATATACATAATATAGATAACTAATAAGAACTTACTGTATAGCACAGGGAACTCTACTCAATATTCTGTACTGACCTATATGGGAAAAGAATCTAAAAAAGAGTGGATATATGTATATGTATAACTGATTTACTTTGCTGTACAGCAGAAACTGACACAACATTGTAAATCAACTATACTCCAATAAAAATTAATTTTAAAAACTTACATATGTTGATAAGATCATTACTGACAGGTTTTACCATCTATGTCAGTGTTTCTGGGGATGGACACACCCCAGAGTTCCCTACTCTGACATTTTCACTGATGTCATTCCCCTTGATCCTCAATTTGAAAGTGGCTAAAAATGTTTTATATGTTTTCTTCTTTAAGAAGTTAAATAAAGGACCCTGTCTACAAAAAAAAAAAAAAAAAAAAAAAAAAAAAGAAGTACTATGCAGGATACACAATTGGTAAAATCATGATTGGAACCAAGATCTTACACATTCCAAACATGCAAGCATCGTTTTAATGTGTTACTACATGGAAGAACCATGTAAGATTCTTTCACTGTATCACCATTATGGTAAGTGGCAGACATAGTAAAATACTCAAGATGGTGAGACTAAATATAAATGATGCTAGAGAAGATAAAGTTTAGATGTTTAATTCAGCTCTAAATTTGGCAAAATCTATATAAAACAAAAATAAATTTGCTAATTAAAAAACAGACTATCTGCTACAAATCCAATTTAGTCATTCTGTTAACCTATACGCATCATGATGCCATCATCACACAGGATATATAGTAAGATTTTGGCTTTTTCTTACTTTATTTGAGTCTAGCAGGCTTCCCATTTGGAAAAGATAGGATATTGTTTTCTTTGTTTTTAGTATTCATAGTGTATTCACTCTGAGCTGAAATACGATACTGTTGGCATACTATGAAAGTGAACAACCTAATAAGAAATTATATAAGGTAAACATGGTTTCATTTAAAACATTTATTTTATTTAAGAAAATGGATGGCTAATGACTCAAGTCTTAAAAGCAGATGACAAAAATTACCTGGGCATCATTTTTCAATTTTGTGTAGGATTATCGTGTCCAGGATATAACCCAATGACTTGCAAAGTAAAAGCAGCCAGCATGAGAAGAATATACTGTATTATACAAGAGATCTTTGAGTGAGAGGAATAAATCATTTTCTGATCTATTTCCTGTTAAATACACTAACTGATCATTATAGAAAAATCTCCTAGAATTGCTCTCAGAATTTAGTTCATGAGATGTTGTCTATAATACAAAATTTCATTCCAAAGAAGCTCCCTAGCATCAGTTTTTTAATTATTCATATTTAACATGCAATTTGCACCATAATATACTGCTGACTAAAACACCAACCTCATTGACAGTGCCATCCTTTGTAATAAAATATTTTCACATACCAGACCATTCTGTATTAATTAATGCAAATAAGCTACTTTCACACCAACTGGCATTAAACTATTTCCTATGTCCCAATATTAAAAATATCTGGTTTGATAACCTGAATAGCACTTAAGGGTTAACTGCTGACAGTAGTGCAAGTAGGTTTTCAATCTGCACTGAAATAAATTTAAACATTATCTAACTACCCTTACAGTAAATTTCTCTATAGCATGTCAATGAAGAAATATATTATTACAATAGTAGAGTGTGAGAGACAAAAATCTCGAACTGCTTCTACTGAGTACTATAACTTGAAAGAAAAGGATTAAAATTATTGATTCAACAAGATTTGAAGGCATTTGCAGGCCCTTGTTGATGGAACCAAGTATGTAACTCAGGAAAGTAGTCATTTCATTCCCCAGCAACTTTGATGAAAAGGTTCTTTTTTTATTTCAATGGGATCAAGTCCTAGCTTCTGTTTCTTGAGCAGGTTACTTAAAAATTTTACTTGACTCATCAGGAAAATGGAGAAAGCAAGATATATCCAACTGTTTCCTAATAAAGATTATAAGACAAACCATAAGGAAATTATTTAGTTATCACATGAGGCTAACCCCAAACTCAAACCAAAACCAGGAAAACTCAAATCTATTGTAATTGAAATTTTAAAATTTCTTTAATAAAAGTCTTACTATTAAGCAAGAAAGGAAAACAACCATAAAATTAATGGTATTTATTAGTTACTTTTTGCAACACTATCCCCCATAAATAATTAAGACTCATTTGTGTTGAATAATTTTAAAATATTAGAGAAAATATTCTTTTCAAATTTCTTTTTTCAAATTTTCAAATTTTCTTTTCAAAAATTATAAAAATATAATTTTCAAGAATATATGATAATTTATGTAATTATTTACATATTAATAGCTATTTAGGTTGAGATTTTTCACATATGCAAAATACTGAGATTATTTTCATTGCATATTTACACATATCCTTAGGATACATTCCCAGAAGTAAAATTTGTAGATCCGAAGATATGCACATTTTACATTTTGCTTCATACTACCAAATCATTTTCTAGAAAGATTAGAAACAAGTCATAGTGCTATGTGCTACACAAGTATCTTATGTTTTCTTTAATGCCACAATAAAATAACATTACCCATTGTGCTGATTTGGATTGTTTGAGTGGCAAAAACGAAAACAAACATCATTATTTAGACTTGCAGTCTAATTATGATTAAGCCTGAATATTTTGTCATAAGCTCTTAGTGCTCTGTACTTCTTCATTTGTTACTTATCTATCAATGTCTTTTCTATGGCATTGTTCATCTTTTCCTTGTTGATATCTAAAAGCTCTTTTTATATTACAAAATGCAAATGTATTTTCATTAATGCAATAAATATTTTACCCAACTAAAGTTTGCCTTTTCTCTTTCCCTGTGTGTGTTCTCTACAGAGAAATTTTAAATCTTTATGTGATTATTTCTAAAAGCTATATACTATTTCAGACCCTAGAAGGGTGCCAAGAGAAGCTTCACTAACTCAACATTTTAAACTTTAAACAATATTCTTTCTAGCACTTCTCAAGTCTATGATCTCCTCAATCCACCTAAAATTATTTTTTGTTTAAGAGGTGAAGTATAAATTCAGTTTTGTTTTTTTCTTCCCCAAATAACCAGGCAGTTCTCCAATATAATTGATTTGTAATTTATCCTTTTATTTAATGTACCTCCTTAATTCCTTATATAACTTTGACCTTTTTTTCTGACTAGAATCACTATAGTACAACTTTAAAATACATTTTAACATCCGAGAAGGTTAGCTCATTTCATCTTTTTTATGACATATATACACTCTAAATACTGCCTATTTAAGTGCAGGTTTAGTCTTTTGATTAAATTCTAGTTAAACCAAGAGGAGGATTAATTACTGTCAAATAAAAATTTTATTGTTTATTACTTTCAAAAAACTCTTGAGTCCATTTCTTAAAAGATGTTTTTATTGGTCATGAACATAATTTACTTGTTAATGTTTTCATTTAATGTCTTCTATCATCATAAGCATGCAGAGTAGTGAAATAGTGAAGACTGCGGGTTGGGTGCTAAAGTGTCTGTGTGAATTGTTTGTTTGGCTCAACATTTACTGTGCAAACCTGAGTAAGTGACATAACTTTGCCTGTTTCCTAGTGATGGAAACATCTTCAAGAAAAATCGATGATTTTCTTTTAAAGGATGGGAAGTTATAGGATAGAAAGCCCAGAAATAAACCCATGCACCAATGGTCATTTAATCTATGACAAAACAGGCAAGAATATACAATGGAGAAAAGACAGTCTCTTCAATAAGTGGTGGTGGGAAAACCGGACAGCTACATGTAAAAGAATGAAATTACAACATTCTTTAACACCATACACAAAAATAAACTCAAAATGAATCAAAGACCAAAATGTAAGGCCGGACACTATAAAACTCTTAGAGGAAAATATAAGCAGAAGACTCTTTGACATAAATCGCAGCAATATCTTTTTGGATCTTTCTCCTAGAGTAATGAAAATAAAAACAAAAATAAACAAATGGGACATAATGAAACTTAAAAGCTTTTGCACAGTAAAGGAAACCATAAACAAGAGGAAAAGACATCGCTCAGAATGGGAGAAAATATTTGCCAACAAAGTGACCAACAAGGGTTTAATCTCCAAAATATACAAACAGCTCATGCAGATCAATGTCAAAGAAACAATCCAATCAATAAATGGGTGGAAGATCTAAATAAATAGACATTTCTCCAAAGAAGACATACAGATGGCCAAAAAACACAGGAAAAGATGTTCAACATCACTAATTATCAGAAAAATGCAAATCAAAACCCCAAGATATCACCTCACACCAGTCAGAATGGCCATCATTAAAAGTCTACAAACAATAAATGCTGGAGAGTGTGTGGAGAAAAGGGCACCCTCCTATACTCTTGGTGGGAATATAAATTGATACAGCCACTATGGAGAACAGTATGGAGGTTCCTTAAAAAACTAAAAACAAAACTACCATATGATCCAGCAATCCCACTCCTGGGCATATATCCAGAGAAAACCACCATCCAAAAAGATACATGCATTGACAGAGGAATGGATAAAGAAGATGTGGTACATTTCTACAATGGAATACTACTCAGCCATAAATAAAGAATGAAATGATGCCATCTGCAACAACATGGATGGACCTAGAGATTATCATACTAAGTGAAGTAAGTCAGATAAAGACAAATATCATATGATAGCACTCATATGTGGAATCTAATTTTGAAAAATGATACAAATGAACTTATTTACAAAACAGAAACAGACTCACAGATTTCAAAAACAAATTTATGGTTGCCAAAGAGGAAACATGGCGGGGAGAGATAAATTAGGAGCTGGGGATTAACGTATATATGCTACTATAGATAAAATAGATAACCAACAAGGACCGACTGTATAGCACAGGGAACTCTACTCAATATTCTGTAATAACCTATATGGGTAAAGAATCTGAAAAAGAATGAATATATGTATATCTATAACTGAACCACTTTGCTGTACACCTGAAACTAACACAACACTGTAAATCAACTCTACTCCAATAAAATTTAAAAAAAAATAAAGGATGGGAAGTTACTGAAGGTGTTAATGGAGAAGAACTCTTATTAAAGGTAAAGGTTGTAGGTTGAAAATATTTGAGAATAACTAACCCTAAGATAAAAATATACACAGACATCCATAAAAAATTAATGTGCTTTTATATGCTGCTTATGAAAAATGACCTGAATTCTAAGCGGATAGGAAATATTTATTTTTCAAAGGAAACAGAAATTGAGACAAAACTTTACAGAACAATTACTCTAATGGTGATAATAATATCTGAAGAAGTTGTCATCCCACATAGCAAAGGTAATGCTACACTGACTTTCAACATAAAATCCCTCTGACCCCTCTATTTGTAAGATTTCTGATGTCATGAAAATCAAATATATAAAGAACTGACTTTCAATCTCAATCACTTCATGTGTATTCATCTGGACTGGCAAGTGGCCCATGCCAATCTGATTATTACTAAGAGCAGAACTTTCTTCCTGAAGGGGCCAAATCTTTAGCCCTGAAGGTCAGCCAAACCAACTGAGCCTTGAAAATGCCACACAGATCACCCAGAAACCATCAGGTAGAGTAGGTACCAGAGCCTAAGGTTCAAGAACAGACCTTTTCTCCCTCTTAGAAAGCTACATGCTGTAAGTATATAATACTTGCAAAGGGGAGATAGTACATATGATTTATACCAAAAATCAGAAGATCAGGGAAAATTGTAAAAAAATGAACTACGTGGGTCTGTTTTCTTCACTTCTGTGCCCACTTTTGCTTGATTCTAGAAGCCCGGTGTTGCACTTTGACTAATTAGTATCTTAATAATCCAAATTATCCTTCCCTTCTCCCCTTTAAAAAAAATGTATTGTGATATTCTTTAAATTTTCTGAATCATAAAAATCATTAGAAGAATTTTATAAAATTATGAATTCCAGGAAATCCCCTAGGAGAGACCTTGAAATCTGCATTTTACTGTGTGCCTCCAGTCATCCTTTTTGTCAGGCAGGTTTGGGAAATGCTGTTCTGCTCTATGAAAATTCCCATTGTTTACAGCCACGGTGATTGAATAGAAAAACTAGAGGCTGTAGAAGTTTCATTATAAAACATGAGAAAAGGGCTTCGGAGTCAATGTTCTTCCCTAATGTGAAATTAATCATCCTGTTCGCTTTACACTACATTAAAGAAGTTATTCTTATAAGCAAATGTAGAAAGTTTTAAAATCACCTCCCAATGCTGTATTGTGAGCAGAATCTACTGATAGAAGTACGCAGGTATCAAATACCATTCCTGGTTCAAAGAAAGAAGCAGCCAGGCTCAGGGTAATAAATACTTGACAGCAGGTATTACACACTGAGCTGTGTAAGGAAAATGACCCCTTTAAGTAACATTGAGGAAGGTGCTGTATGTTCCTTAACTTAAGAATTATTCCTCATTGAGGCTTTGAACTTCTGAATTAGATATAAGAGCCCACATGTGAGAAAACAATCACAGTTTTGACTAGGATTATGAGAATATAGCATGGGGAATTCAAGAAAGTATCAGAAGATATTGGACAAGTAGATGACAAAAAATTGGACAAAAGAAATATAATTTTCTCAATGACATGGTTAAGGGAACTGATGTGCTATTGGAATTTATGCTCAGCAGCCTACTACATTTAAATTCCAGTGAGCTGCATTTTGGACAGGGGGAGCTTTAGGTCCCATATCTGGAAAATAGGCTTGCTGTGTAGATTAACTGAGATAATGGTTGTGAAGTCCTTAGTATATCTTAAGTATTCAATAACCATTATTACTGTTGTTGCTGCTGCTGTTGTTGTTATTATTAGGATATCATGTTTAAAATAATTATATGATTAATTATTTAGAGCCTTTATTACACATTGCCAATTAACTTAGTCATTGTAAACTACATTTTTTTAAAATAAATTTATTTTCATTTACTTATTTATCTTTGGCTGCATTGGGTCTTCACTGCTGTGCGCGGGCTTTCTCTAGTTGTGGCAAGCGGGGGGCTGCTCTTCGTTGCGGTGCGTGGGCTTCTCATTGCAGTGGCTTCTCTTGTTGTGGAGCACGGGCTCTAGGTGTGCAGGCTTCAGTAGTTGCGGCTCGCGGGCTCTAGAGTGCAGGCTCAGTAGCTGTGGCGCACGGACTTAGTTGCCCTGTGGCATGTGGGATCTTCCCGACCAGGGCTCGAACCTATGTCCCCTGCATTGGCAGGTAGATTCTTAAACACTGCACCAGGAGTCCATACATTGTTTTTTAATTATACAGTTTTCAGGTAAGTCAATTATCTAGATAGTCATAGACACATTTTGACTCCTTAAACTCTTACAATATTACGGTAGCTGGAAGAGATCAGAATGATGGAGTGGGATGATGTGGAGCTCACCTCCCACCACGAACGCATCAAAAATACATCTACCTATGGAACCATTCTCACTGAAAACTAACTGGAGACTGGCAGAAAGACTCCTATACACCAAGGTTGTAAGAAGGATCCACACACAGTCTGTGAGGAAGGGAAGAGGAGCAATCAGGGTGAGACCTGTGCTCCTGCAAGGGGACACAGAAGAGGAGAGGGACATGAGCAGGAGGGCTGTAAAAAATCTAGACTTCACTCGTGAAGAGCAAGTGCACACCTGCTTACTCCCAAAACCGGGGGGAGAAAGCAGACTGAAACAGTACAGGACTCTGGCAGGCTTCCTGCAACTACCCTGGTGCACACCCCAGCCTCAGTAGAGCACCACTCTGGTCCTGGTTGCTTCACAAGGCAGCTCCACACTAGGGTGAGGGATGCCAGGGTAAGGGGTCTGCTCAGTTGTGAGGGACAGAGCCAGCTCAGAAACAGAACAGCAACTGAATAGGGTGTGGACAGCCATTACTAGCAGTTACTGAAGCAGCCCATCAGAAGCAGCAGGGAACTCTGACTAGGGGCAGGACTGCTACAGCCCATGCCCACACCCATGCCAAGGGTCTGCTCCAGGCCCTCTTGCTACAGCACTAATCCCCTGTGGGGCAAATGTGCCAGTGCTGGAAGAGGGGAGAGCACACACTTAGAGGGAACAGAACCAGACTGATCTGCCGCTCAGGGCTTCTGCTCCAGCAACTTGGGACCCAACCGTGCCCCTGATAGAGCAGTGATGGCCACAGAGCATAGGGGAGGCCCCAACTCACACCTGGCTCTGGATCTAGCTCCTCCATCTCAGGCCCCACCTCCTACCAAGGTGATAGCACACCTTGGGTTAAAACATAACTTGTGCTCATGTTATATCTCTCTCTCCCACCAAAGTCACCAGGCACACACAGACTGTATGAGAAGGCTCCCATGCATGGACACCCCTTCAAGACCACAAAAGCTAACTCTTTCACCAAATTTAACAGAGACAGAGAAAGTTAAACAAAATGAGATAACAGAGGGATTTGTTTCAATAGAAAGAAAAAGAAAACAACTGTGAAACAGAAATAAATAATTTATCAGATAAATAGTTCAAAGCATTAGTAATAAAAATGTAAACTAAATCAGGGAAAATAATAGATGGACACAGTGAGAATTTTAACAAGGAACTAGAAAATATAAAAAAGAACCAACTGGAACTGAAGAATACATTAACTAAAAGGAAAAACACACGAGAAGGAATTAATAGCAGACTTGGTGATACAGAAGAAAACATAAATGATCTGGAAATTGTAATAATGGAAATCACCCAATTAAAACAACAAAAAGAAAAACAAAGTAAAAAAGAAATGAGAATAGTTTATAACTGTTTATAAACAGTTATAAACATCAAATAACATCAAATATACCAACATTTGGGTGCCCAAGGAGAAGAGAGAAAGGGGTTGATGAAATTATGGCTGAAAACTTCCTGAACCTGAAGAAGGAAACAGATATCAAGGTACACGAAGCATAGAGGTTAACAAACAAAATGAACCCAAACAGACCCATACCAAGACATGTCATAATTAAAATGGAAAAAGTTAAAGTTAGAGAATTCTAAAGGCAGCAAGAGAAAAAAAGAGTCACATACAGGGGGACCCTCATAAGGCTAGCAGCTGATTTTTCTGCAGAAACCTTAAAGAGAGTGACATGATATATTTAAAACATTAAAAGGGAAAACCCTGCAACCTAGGTAATTTTACCCAGCAAGATTTTCATTTAGAATTGAAGGAGAGATAAATAACTTCTTAGACAAGCAAAAACTAAAAGGGTTCATCGATACTAAACCCACCCTAAAATAAATGTTAAAGGGTCTTCTCTAAGTGGAAAGGAAAAGGCAACAAGAGGTAGGTATCTAAAGGAAAGGAAAATCCCTCTAGTAAAGGCAAATGCATAGTAAAGGCTGAGGATTAACCACTTTAAATAAGCTAGTATTAAAATTTTTTTAATTTAATTTTTAATTGAAAATTAAAAAACAAAAAAATTGTAAAATCAATAAAACTATAATAAATAGTATTGGGATAAACATGAAGATGTAAAATATGACATCAAAAACACATAATGTGGGGGAGGGAAGTAAAAAATCTTGATCTTTTAGATTGTGCCTGATCTTAAATGACTACCAGTTTAAACAGGTAGATATAGTTATAGGTTAACATATATAAACCCCATGGTCACCACAAATCTAAAACCTGTAACAGATATAAAAAAACAAAGATAAAGGAACACAAGCATACCACTACAAAGTCACTAAACCACATGGAAAAATACTAAAAGAAGAAAAAAAGAACAGAGGAAGAATTACAAAAAACAAACAAGCAAACAAAAACAAAAAATAAGTAACAAAACGGCAATAAGTAGATACCTATCAATAATCACTTAAAACGTCAATGGACTATGATCAATAATGTTAATAAAGCTATAATCAGATCAAAAACAAAATTAGAAATATTAGAAATAATTCCTTGAAAGATACAACACCGCTGACTTTTGCTAAATATTAAATAGGTAACTTAAATAGTCCATCATGTGTTAAAGAAATTAAATTAATAGCCAATCAACATTTGAAGCAAAGAAAACTATAGGCTTCATTGGTACTTTATTAAGCATGTATTGAAGGATGAACATTAAATCAACACACACTTTACCAGACGATAGGAGAAGAAAGAATACTTCCTAACTCATTTTATAAGGCCAATATTATCCTAATATCAAAACCAGATGAAAGCATTTATATATATATATATATATATATATATATATATATATATGTGTGTGTGTGTGTATATATATATATAAAATTGATCAATATTATTTGTGAACACAGATGCAAAACTCCTCAAAAAATTCTAGGAAATCCAATACCAGATAAAAGGAGAATATATTATGATCAATTGGAATTTATTCTAGATGTAAGACTGATTCAGTATTTGAAAATAAACTATTATAGTACTTCACATCACCAATGACCAAATAAGAATTGCATTATATATTAATAGATGCAGAAAAATCTTTTGACATTTAATATCCAGTCATGATTAAAAACTCTGAGCAACCATAACTAGAAGGAAACACCTCAATGGGATAAAGAGCATTAATAAAAACATACAGCTAATGTCACACTTTGTGGTAAAAGATTAAACACACAACCCTTGGAAACAAGGCAAGGATTTACATTCCCACCACTCTTATTGAACATCATACTGGAATTCCTATTCAGTGCAAGAAAATGAAATAAAATACATATGTATTGGAAAGGAAAAAAAAATGTTTCTATCCTCAGCTGACATAATTGTGTGTGTAGAAAATCCAAGAAATCTACAGTATTTTTTAGAATTGATAAGTGAGTATAGTGATGTCAAAGAATACAATGTCAGCATAGAAAAATGAGTCCAAAAGTAATATACTAGCAATGAACAAATGGGAATTAAATTCCCAAAAGTAGTGCCATTTATAATAGTGTCAAAAATGGTTAAATACTTAAATATAAATATTTTTAAAATATGTGCAGGATCAAAACTACCAAACACTGATGAGAAAAGAGAAGAAGACCTAAGTATATTGCCATACATGGTATTCATGGATTGGAACACTCTGTATACTTAAGATGTCAAGTCTCCCAAAACTGATTTCTGCATCTAACACTATTCCACTTCAAATTCCAGCAAAAAACATACTGACAGACTGATTCTAAAATGTATACAGAAGGGCAAACAAAACAAGACAAAAGAGGAAATCCAAAACAACTTTTAAAAAGAACAAATTTGGAGGACTCACACAATTATTTTCTTATAAAGCTACAGTAATCAAAACAATGTGATGGGGCTTCCCTGGTGGCGCAGTGGTTGGGAGTCCGCCTGCTGATGCAGGGGACACGGGTTCGT
Source organism: Tursiops truncatus (assembly GCF_011762595.2). NCBI lineage: Eukaryota > Metazoa > Chordata > Mammalia > Artiodactyla > Delphinidae > Tursiops > Tursiops truncatus. The sequence continues at coordinate 99,444,281 of NC_047040.1, read as the reverse complement.
GCCCCAGTCCGGGAAGATCCCACATGCCGCGGAGCAGCTGGGCCCATGAGCCATGGCCGCTGAGCCTGCGCGTCCGGAGCCTGTGCTCCGCAACGGGAGAGGCCACAACAGTGAGAGGCCCACGTACCGCAAAAAAAAAACAAAAAAACAATGTGATGTTAAATAAATGACAGACATATAACTCACAAAATAAGATAAAGTTCGGAAATAAACACAGATATACAAATATATTCATTGCTTTTCTAACCAAGCCTTCTCTCCATTCAACACAGAAAGGAAAATCAAACTTTTAACAAACGGTGCTGAAATAATTGAATATCCATATGCAAAACAATAAACCTTTATCCATATTTTGCATTATATATTAGAATTGACCAGAAATGAATCATAGACATCAATGTATAACCTAGAATTTCTAGAAGGAAATAACACTGAAGAAAAATCTTTGTGAGTTTTGGTTAGGCAAAATTTCCTACAGACAAAGCCAAAAGCACCATGCATAAATGAAAAAAAGCTAAATTGGATTTCATAAAAATTAAGAATGATCTTCAAAAAGATCACTTATATCAAAATGAAATGGTTAACCAAAGACTTGAAGAAAATACTTGCAAATCACTTATGATAAAAGACCTGCATCCAAAAGAAATAAAGGACTTATAATTAAACAATAACAATCCCCTCCCCCACCAATAATGAGGAAAGATCTCAACAAGTATATATCTAAAGAAGATATATGGATAGCAATTAAGGACATGAAAAAATTTTCAAGATGATGTCATTAGGAAAATTCAAATACCACTACACACTTAATTAGAATGGCAATATAATGACAGTACTGAAGGTACAAATTGGTGATTATATGAAGCCACTGGAAGTTTCAAACATTTCTGATGGGACTGTCAAGTGGTAGTTCAGAAAACAGTTTCACAGTCTCTTATAAAGGTAGATGTATGCTTTTACCATACGAGTCAGCAATTCCTACTCTTAAGTGCTTATCAAAGTGAAATTTAAGCCTATGCTCACACAAAAACTTGAATCTCGATGCTTATACTCCTTTCTGAGATAATTATCAACAACTTGAAACCACACAAATGTCCTTCAACTGTGGAAGGAATAAATTGTGGTATATCAATATAGTCAAATACTATTTAGCAAAAAAAGGAACAAACTCCTGACACACAGAGCGGCATGCATGAAACGCAAATGCACAATGCAAATTAAAAGTTACCAGATTTAAAAGGCTACATAAAAAAAATTTAAAAAAGGCTACATACTGTATGAATCCATTTATATGACATTCTAGAAAATGTAAAACTATGGAGACAAAAAAACCAATCAATAGTTGCCATGGGCTGGAATTAAAGAGAAGAATTGAACACAGAGTGATGTGGGATAATTTTTAGTGTGATGGCACTATTCTATACCTTGATTGTGGTGGTGGTTCCATGACTAATAGGCAGTTGTTAAAACGTGCAGATCTGAACAGTAAAAAGATTGAATTTTCTTGTATTTTAATGTATAGTGAGCTATTTGTCATTAGAGATAAAGCCAGATATACAAGATGAATAAAAGAAAAGGGTATTTTAAGAAAGCTCTCAATCCATTAATACACTATCAAGTATAATTTTCTGTAATTAAATTGTCTTATTCTTTCTATGTTGCAAGATATGATTTTGTAAAGGAAGGAAGATTTGGCTTTTTATTTTACCATATTTCAATAAATCCAAGATGTGCATTTTTTTCACATTTTAACATCCTTGAAATTAAGATGACTCTGATATGAAGGGAACATCATAATTGAACAGCTTACTGGAACACAAAATAATGCTACATCTTTCAACTGATGATATCTCAGATTCAATGAAATTCAGTAATTATTCTCCTTTAGCAAACAAGTTTTGGTAAAGGGAAGTATATCTTTGTCAAAAGGGTTAAAGGCTAAAATGCCGTGACTGCTATGCTTTGCTGACCTTCATCCCACAAGACACTACTAATTACTTCACGGCAACTGAACTGAACACGGCAGTATGAGACTGAGACACTTAGTATAACACTGGAGTATTTAAAGCAAGATTCCGAGGAATTGTAAGTAAAAAATGAAAACTAATTTCTAAGTAAGGGCTTAGGTCAGCATGGTCAATAGAACCTTCTGAAATGATGGACGTGTTCAGTGTGCACTGGCCACAAACCATATGTGAATATAGAGTACTCGAAATATGGCTAGTGCAACTGAGGAATTAAACATGTAACTTTATAACGTTAATTTAAATTTAAATGTCCACATGTAACTAGCAGCCTTGTAGTGCACAGTGCAGGCTTAGCCATTGGGTTGGAGCATTTTTTAGATTAGGATAGAATGACCAAGCAGTTGGTGGCCCTACTACACAGCTCCGAAAGTAAAAGTGCTGCTTTGGTCTCCATGGTCTCCTACTTCATCAACCTAGTTGGGATAAGAGAGAAACAATTAAGAAGGTGATAAGCACAGGAGACAGCCCAGCAGTAAGAATACCGGCCATTTCTCCTTTCTCACATCTTACAAGCCTCCTGATTTTTCGTGAAATTAAGCATTTAATTTCCTAGCAGAGAAATCTCTACTAACCTCGATTTTATTTATTTATTTTTTTCTCAATGTGCTGGTATAAATAAAATTGTGAGATACAAATTAAGCATTATCATTAGTTATATTTTTTAAATACACAATAACTAATGACGAGAGTAAGATTTGGGACTATAACCCAGATCCATACTAAGATTAAACATAGGTTAAAATCTTTCTTGCTGATAAAACAAAAATTTGTCATCAGTATTCAATAATATTTTATATCACTTTTGATTATTCTACTTTGTCATTTTCCAGTATATTTTGGTGCTTTTATATATTATATACTGTGCTATACAAGTTTTACAAATAAAAATGTTTTCCAGTATAAAATAATTAGTAAATGCAGGTGATTTCCAAAGTGTCTTCACATGTTTCAAATGTAAGTAGATATTAATTTGAATCCCAGTAAAACTTAAGGACTTTACCAAGCTTAACTTAAATGTCTTATGTACATACCATCACCAGCATAACGTGCGCATGTCTATAAATGCATACATGTAAGTGTTATATGAGATATATCAGGGCTATTTCATATGATTATGTAGCTTGTTCTCAATACAAAACAACCCAGCTGAACAGACAAGAGGGGACTGAAACCCAATCTAAATTCTGGTTATCTTCTTGGTCAGAGCTGTGTCCTGCCAGAGGAAAAAGCACCTTTTTCACCACACAACTTGCTCAGCCCTAGCCAAACAGTGTGCTCATGGATGCAAGTGCTCAGAAGCGACAACTTTTCACAACTTGTCTACCTGGAGAGAGAGCACATTGTTAAACACAAAGATGCAGTAGTCCTGACATGTTCCTAGGCATGCTCCATGTATCGTGCTATGTCACATATCTTTAGGTCTCCATTGTCTGAATAAAGGCTTAAGGAAGGCTTTACCAGAATTCTTGATTACAAGTAACAGAATTGCATTTTAGCTAAGTAAAGGAAAATGCATATAGTAGAAATGTATTATGAATCTCATAGAATAGTTGGGAGGACTTAAAAAAACAGGGTGGAGGCTAAGTTTCTAGGAATATTAGGTGAAACTACACAATGAAACGGACTGGGGGTGGTGGTGGGATGAATTGGGAGATTGGGATTGACATGTATACACTGATATGCATAAAATAGATAACTAAAAAGAACCTGCTGTATAAAAAAATAAAATAAAATGGAAAAATAAATAAATAAAATTTGGCATTTTAACCATTAAAAAAAAAAAGAAACTGACTAGTGATAAAAAAAGAAACACTGATGCTGCATGGAGCCTACGGAAAACTTCCACCTCTTCACCCCACAAAAGCCACTTCAGTGCTAGGAACACGACTTGTAACAACTGACACAAATGAAAGCCAAACACTTCTGTGACCACCAACCTTGCAAAACTTAGAAACACCAGAGAGAGCCTTCTTCCTCATACTGATCAATTCCAAATTAAAGTTCAATTGGTTGAACTTTGGCAGTCTAGATTACATGCCTACATCCTGACTCTAGGAGATTTCCATGTTGAGAACACAGAAATATGGTAACTAAAGAAAGGCTAATCAAAAGATGTTGGAAAACCAACTGAATTATGTTACCTAGTACAAAGCCAATTAGAAATACACATTTCATGTAAAAAATAAAACCAAATTAGAGTCTATAGCAAATGAATCATCAACTGATTGCATACATTTCTTGTTATGATTAGTCTTGACTTTTATATGATGACACAGAAAACTCATGTTTTTAAATAACTGTCTCAGAACTCTTGTTGGCCCAATAATTAGTCAAGAAATTGGTCTATAAATATGGTAAAAAAATAATATTATTATTTATAGGGTACATTTTATTAATTCCAAATAGATATAAAGACTCTCACAGTTAAAGCAAAGCAGAACAGAACAAAACATACACCTCCATGAAATGCAACCATAAAATTAAAATATGAAAACAAGATACAAACAAGCAGACAGAGAAAAAGAAGAAAATGAAAGGAAGACATAAGAACAAGAATTATAGTAGGACCTGGGATAAGATGGTAATTTGGAATTTAAATAGATTGAAGAGTTGTTTTACAAGGAAATTAGGTTATATAAACAAGCAATCTGAATTGTTAGGCCTCAAATACTCTATTATCACTAAAGAAATCCCCATTTTCCAGAAGCATTTGTATAATAAAATTTTGGACCCAGAAAGGACTTTATAATTTATTTAGTCTAAGCAACTCATTTTATATCCAAATATTTGAATTATTATTATTCTGTAATGACTATAGAAATGGTCACAGAAATATGAAAAATAAGGCAAGCACTTGAAAATCAATTCACCTTGATGGTGCTATACACTGAGGAGGTGAAAGAGAAAAAAAATACAATTACTATAGTTGGTTTTCATGACCAAGAAATCTGTAATGTAGTAATGAACATGAGAAGCAGACATCTGGAGTACAGAATGATCTAAGAAACACAGAATTAAGTGGTATAGTGAAAGGTGTTGATTCAGAGAAAAACAAGATTAATATAGGCTACAGAAAGCAGAGAGAGCCTCATGGAACTATTGCTCCAGGACCATCCTCCAAATAAGCCTCTAAAGTAAACTCCTCATTTCCCCTTGAACAATTTTCTCTTTCTGGGATAGCCTTCTCTTTGGTCTGATTCTTTCCCTGCAGTTTTGAACAACTCATCATGAAATTTCAGTTTTGTTTTATTTTTTTTCTCACTTTCTGTTTTTATCTTTGGTGGTACTTTCAAAAATTCCAATATATACTGTTCCAGTTTTGATTTATCTTCCAAAATTATTTTTTGACCCTCAGAGCATATTAATATGGAGATTTTTCCTTAAGTGTCATATGATATCTCCAAAATTAAAAAAAAATAACTATAATCTATAAAATGTCTATTATGTCAAATTCCATATCCACCTTGGAACTTTTATTAGAACCCTCTCTGTATTATCAGAGTTGGTTCTCACAAAACTCCAAGAGATGAGCACAATCATTCCCATTTTACAGATCAGGTTATATGATTTACTTATGTTTATCTATCTAGTGAGTAGAAGCATAAGTGTTCTGATTCTAAAACCCTTGTGTTTTTCCCTAAGACCGATACAGCATAAATTTCAATCTAGCTTAGAAGCATCGGAGCCACCCAACAAAATGATGTTAAAATTTGCACATTGTCTTGTTTCCCAAGTATTCGCCTAACAGTTTTCTTGACTTCTTGAAATTTCTCCAACTTCAAAGGGGCATTCTTGCAGGGAAGAAACAAACAAACTTCTGTCTGATCGCGGTGGCTAAGACTTCCAATACTATCTTTAAAAAAATAAAACACTTCTGAATAAAAAATCTTTAATTCCCCTTTACATAATGAGTGTTCTTTAAACACAGCATATTCTTACCTCTGCAGGTGGAGTCTGTGGCCTGGACCCCATACACAGAAAGGCCCTGTGCTTGGTTTTCAACATCTTGAAATTTTAAGTTAGATCTTTGAATTTGTGTTTTATAATGGAAGTACTTTGGGACAGCAGAGCATGCATGTGAGCAAAGGAGATATGCACAGTAGAAATGTCTGCCATTGCTTGCCATCGTATTCGTATACAGTATCTATGACATCCCATATGCACAAAATTCTGGTAAACTCACAACGTGTGGTAGTTCAGCGATACTCAAATTGAGTGTGTGTCATGTCTACAACTGAGTAGGCAGGGATGCTAAGAGCCCCAAGAGGCCACGCTCTCTGCTTGAACCAGAACTTAGTTGAATAAAGAAACATTAAATGACCAAGGAACCATATGATATTATTTTTATGTGTGTTACTTCCCTATGTTAGTCAACTGCTTAAGCTGAAAATGATATCACTGAAGGAAGCAGAAGGAGGAAAAGCCATAATTCCTTTCCCTTTGATGGTCTGTCTTACACATCTTTAAGCCAAAGGTGGAAATTGTAAGCAGAATATATGCTTGTAAAAAAGTGAAATAAAAACAGCTAAATTCAGTTTGTTCAGTTTGTTTCCACTGTCAAGTAAGAAAGAAATACTTTTGCATATACAAGCTAAGAAATATGAATTGTGTAGCTTCGGTCCTACATATAAGATAAGAACTAACATTTTCATTTACAATCGGCATTGCACAATATAAGGACAAATGCTGAAATCCATGCTAATAAGTAAATTTTAATTTTTCTTTATTTAGAATGACATTAAATTGCAAACAATAATAACAAAGCCCCCAACACCTTGACAAGTTGAGAGAAAGAGACCATGGAGTACAGGAAAAAAAGTTTTGGTATCTTTAATAGTACTTTCTTCCTGCTTCTTAAATGATGGCTCTCACCTTTTCATCCTGCCCCGGGCCTCACAATTTATGTAGCGGGTCTGACTACCACCCTGAGAGTTAGATTTTGTTGGCATTATTTACTCTGATGTATTTCTCTCATTATATTTTCTTCAGTCATTTATTTAATTAAGTTCCACTTCAAACCACGGGAAGAGGAAATCAGCTTTGATATCAAAATACTTGTGACAATAAAGAAACCTGATATTCAGGAATGATCACAATATCTACTGAAATGATTTTTCATACGGCCAATTACTTTAGTCACGGGGTGACAAAATCAGACTGGTGAAGAGGTGAAAATATAAGATTCGGAACTCAGAGGCCAAGAACTAATGATTGTTTTTTCATTCACCAATCATTTAACCTTCGGAAATATGCTCAAATTTGTTGAGCCTCAACTGTGTAAAGGGAAAGATTTCAAAAAGACAATCCTTAAGTAGTTGCCAATTACAAATTGGCAGTGATATATGGACAATGCCCAGCACAATGAGTGTTACATAGCAGGGCTTCAATAAATGAAGGCTATTATAAAATGCTAGGACAGGGCTTCCCTGGTGGCGCAGTGGTTGAGAGTCCGCCTGCCGATGCAGGGGACACGGATTCGTGCCCCGGTCCGGGAAGATCCCACATGCCGCGGAGCGGCTGCGCCCGTGAGCCACGGCCGCTGAGGCTGTGCGTCCAGAGCCTGTTGCTCGTGCGTCCAGAGCCTGTTGCTCTGCAACGGGAGAGGCCACAGCAGTGAGAGGCCCGCGTACCGCAAAAAAAAAAAAAAAAAAAAAACAAAAAAAACATAAAATGCTAGGACAACATATTTCTTAAATTAACCTCCATGCCATGGATTTATAACCTTAGATGACATAATGACTAATCCATCTGTGGCTTGTTTGTGAGTACAAAGTGGCAAAACTAGAAATGAAGACATACAAAAAATAAATTCTTGAAATGACTCATTGCTTTCAGCGCTTAGGATATGGTTAATTAATAAAGAGCCAAAACAGAAAGAAATTTGCCTGGGGCTGGTACCACTGACAAATGAATGAACACTGATGAATTCTTTCTTGCAACAGTTACTGACTGAATTTCTTAGGTCAAGCAGACAGATTCAATATCCTTGGCTATTTCTCTGTGTAGTACACATAAACAATTTATCTTATTACTATTATAAGTATTATATTATTATTAAGGCCATAGCCTTGAACTTTCGTGCATGCTATGGAAATACTGTCTCAATATCAAGTTCATAGACATTTTGGGAAAAAAAAAGAAGGGGTTAAAACAAACCACCAACTTGTGACTAAATCAACAAAACTAATGCTAATTTTATTTCCTCTCATAATGCAGCCTGAGGGCTGAACTGCAGCTTTTTAGAGATACATATTAAAGTGGACTCTGCATTTTGAAGCTAATTGGAAATAGATTTAATCTTAAATTATGTTTTGTAAATCACTTTCAGTGTAGAAAAAAAGAAAAAGCACTTTGTGAGAGATGAAATGTGGAGTCAGTGAGGAAAACAGAGTTCTGGTCCCAAGTTTGCTAAAGGCTCACTATATGACCTAGGACAATTCCTCCTATCTGGTTCTTAACACTTACCTAGTTTATTTATAAAATGGGAGGTTGGGCAAGCTTACTTTCACGTTTAATATTCCCAGCAACTTTCATTTACTCTGTGACTCCACATGAGAGAGATTAGTAATGTTTTTTGTTTGTTTTGTTTGTTTGTTTTTGCAGAGCTTTTAGACTATCCCTGTTATAAAATAAAGGTGTATTCAAAGACAAAAGCCATTTTTTTGATAAATGGAAATTTGCCTTCTTCAGTTATCTTTTAGATTCAGTTCCTATAGATCTAAAAGATTTGTTGCACCCAAGTTAACTGACAAGGTCATAACTTTGCAAACATCACATTTATTTGATTCAATCAGCATCAATTACGCCCTATAAACTCTGTAGAATCCTTTCACCTTGAGTGTGGTCAGGACTTGTAAATATTGGGTTGGCCAAAAAGTGCCTTCGGTATTTAGGTAAAAATAAAAGACACATTTTTCCTTTTCACCAAGAACTTTATTGAACAATGTATTCATCCTTTTGTTCCACTACCTTCTACCATTTTTCAGGCAACTTCATAATTCCATCTTCCCAAAACTTTTTATCTTTTTGAGCAAAGAACTGTTCCAGATGCCTTTTACAGTCTTCCAGGGAGCTGAAATTTTTTCCATTAAGAAAATTTTGTAAAGACAGAAATAAATGGAAGTCCGAAGGTGCAATGTCTGGTGAATACAGCGGATGAATCAGAACTTCCCAGCCAAGCTGTAACAGGTTTTGCCTGGTCATCAAAGAAACATGCGGTCTGGCGTTATCCTGATGGAAGATTATGCGTTTTCTGTTGACTCATTCTGGACGCTTTTTGTCGAGTGCTGCTTTCAGTTGGTCTAACTGGGAGCAGCACTTGCTGGAATGAATCGTTTGGTTTTCCAGAAGGAGCTCAAAATAGCCTTCCAATCCCACCATATATGCAACATCACCTTCTTTGGATGAAGACAGGCCTGTGGTTGGTGGTGGTTCATTTTGCTTGCCCCACGATCTCCTCCATTCCACATTATAGTACAGTATCCACTTTTCATCAGCCATCACAATTTGTTTTAAAAATGGAACGTTTTCATTACGTTTCAGTAGAGAATCACATGTGGAAATATGGTCAAGGAGGTTTTTTTGCTTAACTTATGTGGAACCCCAACATCAAAGCGATGAACATAACCAAGCTGGTGCAAATGGTTTCAACGTTTGATTTGGATATTTTGAATATGTCGGCTATCTTCCAAGGGGTATAACGTTGACTGTTCTCAATTAATGTCTCGATCTGATCGTTATCAAGTTCAACTGGACTACCGGACTGTGGAGCATTGTCCAGCGAGAAATCTCCAGCACGAAACTTTGCAAACCACTTTCGACGTGTGTGATCAGTCACGGCACCTTCTCCATACACTGCACAAATCTTTTTCTGCGTTTCAGTTGCATTTTTACCTTTCTTGAAATACAAAGCTGGCTACCTAAAAATTCACCAATTTTGATGTCTTTTTTTTAAAATGCACGCTAATATGACAGCTGTCACATACAATCTAACGAAATTGTTTCAAATGCAGTTAAAGACAGCTAAGTGCTACCAGAGCCATCTTACGGAAAAAAACGAACGAACATCTTGGCCAACCCAATATAACAACGTGTTCACCAATATAACGGGACTTCACTCACATGAGTACGAGAGTATGCTATGTACATGGCAAAGGTGAAGGGATTTTGCAGATGTTATTAAGCCTCTATTAAGTTGCTTTGAAGTTAATTAAAAGTGAGATTTCCCTGGGTGGGCTTGACCTAATCAGGTGGGCCCTTTAAAACTGGGACTGGAGAGAAGACACTGTAACTGCTGACGGGCTCCCCATTCTCTCCCAAAGGTGCCAGCATCACTGTTCTGTTACGCTCTAAGAGGCAAGTTTCCTGATCGCACATGGTTTTTAGTTATTTGCAGAAAGAATTTCAATTCACGTCATTGCCAGTTGGTGCCTGTGTAGCTGCATAAAGATGGCGGAAGAGTAAGACGCGGAGATCACCTTCCTCCCCACAGATACACCAGAAATACACCTACACGTGGAACAACTCCTACAGAACACTTACTGAACGCTGGCAGAAGACTTCAGACCTCCCAAAAGAAGAGGGGATTAAGAGCGCTGCTTAAAGGAGCTCCAGAGATGGGCGCGAGCCGCGCCTAAAAGCGCGGATCCCAGAGATGGGCATGAGATGCTAAGGCTGATGCTGCCGCCACCAAGAAGCCTGTGTGCGAGCACAGGTCACTCTCCACAACCCGCTTCCGGGGAGCCTGTGCAGCCCGCCACTGCCAGGGTCCCGGGATCCTGACAGCTCCCCCGGGAGAACGCACGGCACGCCTCAGGCTGGTGCAACGTCACGCCGGCCTCTGCCGCCGCAGGCTCGCCCCGCACTCCGTGCCCCTCCCTCCCCCCCGGCCTGAGTGAGCCAGAGCCCCCGAATCAGCTGCTCCTTCAACCCTGTCCTGTCTGAGCGAAGAGCAGATGCCCTCCGGCGACCTACACGCAGAGGCAGAGCCAAATCCAAAGCTGAGCCCCTGGGAGCTGTGAGAACAAAGAAGAGAAAGGGAAATCTCTCCCAGCAGCCTCAGAAGCAGCGGATTAAAGCTCCACAATCAACTTGATGTGCCTTGCATCTGTGGAATACGTGAATAGACAACGAGTCATCCCAAATTGAGGAGGTGGGCTTCGAGAGCAAGATCTATGATTTTTTCCCCTTTTCCTCTTTTTGTGAATGTGTATGTGTATGCTTCTGTGTGAGATTTTGTCTGTATAGCTCTGCTTCCACCATTTGTCCTAGGGTTCTATCCATCCTTTTTTTAAAAAAATTTTTTTTCTTAATAATTATTTTTTATTTTAATAACTTTATTTTATTTTACTTTACCTTCTTTCTTTCTTTCTTTCTTTCCTTCCTTCCCTCCTTTACACAAGGATTCATCCCAAATTGAGGAGGTGGACGTTGAGACCAAGATTTATGATTTTTTTCCCCTTTTCCTCTTTTTGTGAGTGTGTATGTGTATGCTTCTGTGTGAGATTTTGTCTGTATAGCTTTGCTTCCACCATTTGTCCTAGGGTTCTATCCGTCCGTTTTTTTTTCTCTTAATAATTATTTTCTGATTTTAATAACTTTATTATATTTTATCTTACTTTACTTTATTTTACTTTATCTTCTTTCTTTTTTTCCTTCCTTCCCTCCTTCCTTCCTTCCTTCCTCCCTCCCTCCCTCCCTTCTTTCTTTCTACTTCTACTAATGCTTTCTCTCTACTTTCTCTCCTTTTTACTCTGAGCTGTGTGGATGAAAGGCTCTTGGTGCTGCAGCCAGGAGTCAGTGCTGTGCCTCTGAGGTGGGAGAGCCAACTTCAGGACACTGGTCCACAAGAGACCTCCCAGCTCCATGTAATACCAAAAGGCGAAAATCTCCCAGAGATCTCCATCTCAACAGCAGCACCCAGCTTCACTCAATGACCAGCAAGCTACAGTTCTGGACATCCTATGCCAAACAACTAGCAAGACAGGAACAGAGCCCCATCCATTAGCAGAGAGGCTGCCTAAAATCATAATAAGTCCACAGACAGCCCAAAACACACCACCAGACGTAGACCTGCCCACCAGAAAGACAAGATCCAGCCTCATCCACCAGAACACAGGCACTAGTCCCCTCTACCAGGAAGCCTACACAACCCACTGAACCAACCTTAGCCACTGGGGACAGACACCAAAAACAACAGGAACTATGAACTTGCAGTCTGCAAAAAGGAGACCCCAAACACAGTAAGATAAACAAAATGAGAAGACAGAAAAACACACAGCAGATAAAGGAGCAAGATAAAAATGCACCAGACTTAACAAATGAAGAGGAAATAGGCAGTCTACCTGAAAAAGAATTCAGAATAATGACAGTAAAGATGATCCAAAATCTTGGAAAAAGAATAGACAAAATGCAAGAAACATTTAACAAGGACCTAGAAGAGCTAAAGATGAAACAAACAATGATGAACAGCACAATATATGAAATTAAAAATACTCTAGATGGGATCAATAACAGAATAACTGAGGCAGAAGAACGGATAAGTGACCTGGAAGATAAAATAGTGGAAATAACTACTGCAGAGCAGAATAAAGAAAAAAGAATGAAAAGAACTGAGGACAGTCTCAGAGACCTCTGGGACAACATTAAACGCACCAACATTCGAATTATAGGGGTTCCAGAAGAAGAAGAGAAAAAGAAAGGGACTGAGAAAATATTTGAAGAGATTATAGTTGGAAACTTCCCTAATATGGGAAAGGAAATAGTTAATCAAGTCCAGGAAGCACAGAGAGTCCCATACAGGATAAATCCAAGGAGAAATATGCCAAGGCATGTATTAATCAAACTGTCAAAAATTAAATACAAAGGAAAATTATTAAAAGCAGCAAAGGAAAAACAACAAATAACACACAAGGGAATCCCCATAGGGTTAACAGCTGATCTAGCAGCAGAAACTCTGCAAGCCAGAAGGGACTGGCAGGACATATTTAAAGTGATGAAGGAGAAAAACCTGCAACCAAGATTACTCTACCCAGCAAGGATCTCATTCAGATTGGATGGATAATTTAAAATCTTTACAGACAAGCAAAAGCTGAGAGAGTTCAACACCACCAAACCAGCTTTAAAACAATTGCTAAAGGAACTTCTCTAGGCAAGAAACACAAGAGACGGAAAAGACCTACAATAACGAACCCAAAACAATTAAGAAAATGGGAATAGGAACATACATATCGATAATTACCTTAAATGTAAATGGACTAAATGCTCCCACCAAAAGACACAGATTGGCTGAATGGATACAAAAACAAGACCCATATATTTGCTGTCTACAAGAGACCCATTTCAGACCTAGAGACACATACAGACTGAAAGTAAGGGGATGGAAAAGATATTTCATGCAAATGGAAACCAAAAGAAAGCTGGAGTAGCAATTCTCATATCAGACAAAATACACTTTAAAATAAAGACTATTAGAAGAGAAAAAGAAGGACACTACATAATGATCAAGGGATCGATCCAAGAAGAAGATATAACTGTAAATATTTATGCACCCAACATAGGAGCACCTCAATACATAAGGCAAATACTAACAGCCATAAAAGGGGAAATCGACAGTAACACATTCATAGTAGGGGCCTTTAACATCCCACTTTCACCAATGGACAGATCATCCAAAATGAAAATAAATAAGGAAACACAGCTTTAAATGATACATTAAACAATATGGACTTAATTGATATTTATAGGACACTCCATCCAAAAACAAAAGAATACACATATTTCTCAAGTACTCATGGAATATTCTCCAGGATAGATCATATCTTGGGTCACAAATCAAGCCTTGATAAATTTAAGAAAATTGAAATTCTATCAAGTATCTTTTCCGACCACAACGCTATGAGACTAGATATCAATTACAGGAAAAGATCTGTAAAAAATACAAACACATGGAGGCTAAACAATACACTACTTAATAATGAAGTGATCACTGAAGAAATCAAAGAGGAAATAAAAAAATACCTAGAAACAAATGACAATGGAGACACGATGACCCAAAATCTATGGGATGCAGCAAAAGCAGTTCTAAGAGAGAAGTTTATATCAATACAATCCTACCTTAAGAAACAGGAAACATCTCGAATAAACAACCTAACCTTGCACCTAAAGCAATTAGAGAAAAAAGAACAAAAAAATCCCGAAGTTAGCAGAAGGAAAGAAATCAGATCAGAAATAAATGAAAAAGAAATGAATGAAACAATAACAAAGATCAATAAAACTAAAAGCTGGTTCTTTGAGAAGATAAACAAAATTGATAAACTGTTAGCCACACTCATCAAGAAAAAAAAGAAAAGACTCAAATCAATAGAATTAGAAATGAAAAAGAAGAAGTAACAACTGACACTGCAGAAATACAAAAGATCATGAGAGACTACTACAAGCAACTCTATGCCAATAAAATGGACAACCTGGAAGAAATGGACAGATTCTTAGAAATGCACAACCTGCCAAGACTGAATCCGGAAGAAATAGAAAATATGAACAGATCAATCACAAGCACTGAAATTGAAACTGTGATTAAAAATCTTCCAACAAACAAAAGCCCAGGACCAGATGGCTTCACAGGCGAATTCTATCAAACATTTAGAGAAGAGCTAACACCTATCCTTCTCAAACTCTTCCAAAGTATAGCAGAGGGAGGAACACTCCCAAACTCATTCTACGAGGCCACCATTACCCTGATACCAAAACCAGACAAGGATGTCACAAAGAAAACTACAGGCCAATATCACTGATGAACACAGATGCAAAAATCCTCAACAAAATACTAGCAAACAGAATTCAACAGCACATTAAACAGATCATACACCATGATCAAGTGGGGTTTATTCCAGGAATGCAAGGATTCTTCAATATACACAAATCAATCGACGTGATACACCATATTAACAAACTGAAGGAGAAAAACCACATGATAATATCAAAAGAAGCAGTAAAAGCTTTCGACAAAATTCAACACCCATTTATGATAAAAACCCTGCAGAAAGTAGGCATAGAGGGAACTTTCCTCAACATAATAAAGGCCATATATGAGAAACCCACAGCCAACATCATCCTCAATGGTGAAAACTGAAAGCATTTCCACTAAGATCAGGAACAAGACAAGGTTGCCCACTCTCACCACTCTTATTCAACATACTTTTGGAAGTTTTAGCCACAGCAATGAGAGAAGAAAAGGAAATAAAAGGAATCCAAATAGGAAAAGAAGAAGTAAAGCTGTCACTGTCTGCAGACGACATGATACTATACATAGAGAATCCTAAAGATGCTACCAGAAAACTACTAGAGCTAATGAATGAAGTTGGTAAAGTAGCAGGATACAAAATTAATGCACAGAAATCTCTGGCATTCCTATTCACTAATGATGAAAAATCTGAAAGTGAAATCAAGAACACACTCCCATTTACCACTGCAACAAAAAGAATAAAATACCTAGGAATAAACCTACCTAAGGAGACAAAAGACCTGTATACAGAAAATTGTAAGACACCGATGAAAGAAATCAAAGATGATACAAATAGATGGAGAGATATACCATGTTCTTGGATTGGACGAATCAACATTGTGAAAATGACTCTACTACCCAAAGCAATCTACAGATTCAATGCAATCCCTATCAAACTACCACTGGCATTTTTACAGAACTAGAACAAAAAATTTCACAATTTGTATGGAGACACAAAAGACCCCGAATAGCCAAAGCAGTCTTGAGAATGAAAAACGGAGCTGGAGGAATCAGGCTCCCTGACTTCAGACTATACTATAAAGCTACAGTAATCAAGACAGTATGGTACTGGCACAAAAACAGAAAGACAGATCAATGGAACAGGATAGAAAGCCCAGAGATAAACCCACGCACATATGGTCACCTTATCTTTGATAAAGGAGGCAGGAATGTACAGTGGAGAAAGGTCAGCCTCTTCAATAAGTGGTGCTGGGAAAACTGGACAGGTACATTTAAAAGTATGAGATTAGATCACTCCCTAACACCATACACAAAAATAAGCTCCAAATGGATTAAAGACCTAAATGTAAGGCCAGAAACTATCAAACTCTTAGAGGCAAACATAGGCAGAACACTCTATGACATAAAACACAGCAAGATCCTTTTTGATCCACCTCCTAGAGAAATGGAAATAAAAACAAAAATAAACAAATGGGACTTAATGAAACTTCAAAGCTTTTGCATAGCAAAGGAAAGCATAAACAAGACCAAAAGACAACGCTGAGAATGGGAGAAAATATTTGCAAATGAAGCAACTGACAAAGGATTAATATCCAAAATTTATAAGCAGCTCATGCAGCTCAATAACAAAAGAACAAACAACCCAATCCTAAAATGGGCAGAAGACGTAAATAGACATTTCTCCAAAGAAGATATACAGACTGCCAACAAACACATGAAAGAATGCTCAACATCATTAATCATTAGAGAAATGCAAATCAAAACTACGAGATATCATCTCACACCATTCAGAATGGCCATCATCAAAAAATCTAGAAACAATAAATGCTGGAGAGGATGTGGAGAAAAGGGAACCCTCCTGCACTCTTGGTGGGAATATAAATTGATACAGCCACTGTGGAGAACAGTATGGAGGTTCCTTAAAAAACTACAAATAGAACTACCATATGACCCAGCGATCCCACTACTGGGCATATACCCTGAGAAAACCATAATTCAAAAAGAGTCATGTACCAAAATGTTCACTGCAGCTCTATTTACAATAGCCAGGAGATGGAAACAACCTAAGTGTCCATCATCGGATGAATGGATAAAGAAGATGTGGCACATACATACAATGGAATATTACTCAGCCATAAAAAGAAACGAAATTGAGCTATTTGTAATGAGGTGGATAGACCTAGAGTCTGTCATACAGAATGAAGTAAGTCAGAAAGAGAAAGTCAAATACTGTATGCTAACACATATATATGGAATTTAAGAAAAAAAATGTCATGAAGAACCTAGGGGTAAGACAGGAGTAAAGACACAGACCTACTACAGAATGGACTTGAGGATATGGGGAGGGGGAAGGGTAAGCTGTGACAAAGCGAGAGAGAGGCATGGACATATAGACACTACCAAATGTAAGGTAGATAGCTAGTGGGAAGCAGCCGCATGGCACAGGGATATCAGCTCTGTGCTTTGTGACCGCCTGGAGGGGTGGGATAGGGAGGGTGGGAGGGAGGGAGACGCAAGAGGGAATAGATATGGGAACATATGTATATGTATAACTGATTCACTTTGTTATAAAGAAGAAACTAACACACCATTGTAAAGCAATTATACTCCAATAAAGATGTTAAAAAAAAAAAACTGGGACTGGAATTCAGAGACAGGAGTAGGAGCAGCAGATAATTCTCCCATTGACCTTGAAGAAGCAAAATGTCACGTTCTGTAGAGAGTCATGTGAGAGGGAATGGCAGGCAGACTTTAAAAAGCAGGCTGACTGGGGCTGCGCGCTGCAATTCTACAGCCTCAAGGTACTCAATTCTGCCAATAACCAACAAACTTGGAAGATGACCCCAGTGTCAAATGAGACTGCAGCTCTGGCTGATACCTCAATTGCACCCTAGTGAGACCCTGAGCAGATGACGCAGCTAAGCCATGCTTAGATCCCTGATGCATGTAAACTGTGAGATCATAAATGTGTGTTATTTTAAGTTGCTGTAAAAAAGAGTCATTCGTTTTATCGTCTTGGTATAATACAATTTAGATACCACACATAATGCCTTAAATATTGAAAGAGATAAGAGCAGCCTGAACATATGCTCTATTGAGATCTACTGAAGAGAGTTCTCTTCAAACACACGAGACATAAATATTTAAAGTCTCCAGGAGAATTTAATACTATTTATTTCTAGTAACCATTTATGTGGAAAGAACATAAAGCGCCTAATGTAAATGAAGACATTTCTATCATTTAAAAAATCTTGTGATCATATAACTTCCATGCATTTAGATTGCTCCAAAACATTTTTAAAAACACAAGAACTTCTAAAAGTAATAATTAATGTACACCCACATCATTAATTGAAGTTCAAAAGAAGCCTTTTAGAAATGGTGGTTGAGAATTCAAGGCAGAACATAATGGAGAAAAAAACAGAGCAAATGGACCAGATTGAGAGAAAGGAGAGAGTAATGAAGACTAAAAGGAGAAAAAAACTCAATAAAAGCAAAGATACAGATTAAATAATGTCTTGAGAAAAGCTAGAGAAAATAGCTATATTTAACATTTCATAAATTAAAAGAAATATACCCTTCTTGAGATTCACATACTACAACAAACACTGAATTTGATATATGATTTTGAAATGGTTGGTTTTAAAGTCATGAGAAGTTTGTTTCATCATTATTGTCACCATCTATTAATCAGGTTTGCATGTAAGCCTTTTGGGAAAATCTATTGCTGCCATTATCCCTCTTTATCTACTTTTAGGTTTATACATTTTTTTTTTTTTTTTTTTTTGCAGTACGCGGGCCTCTCACTGTTGTGCCCTCTCCCATTGCGGAGCACCAGCTCCGGACGCGCAGGCTTAGCGGCCATGGCTCACGGGCCCAGCCGCTCCGCGGCATGTGGGATCCTCCCGGACCGGGGCACGAACCCATGTCCCCTGCATCGGCAGGCGGACTCTCAACCACTGTGCCACCAGGGAAGCCCAACAATCTTTTTTAATAAACAAAAGAGGTTTACCTTAAATTTATTTCTGATACATAATAGGAAGCCAATAGGATCAAATAATGTTAATTTAATTTTAGGATAAGCAAATTTATAATTTAACACGGTTCTGCCATTATTATCATGGAAATATGGTCATGATAAATTATGTGAAAAAAACATTTCGTAAATTTTTTTATAGAATGATTACATTTCTATAAGATAAATAAATAAGCACGTAAACATTTTAGTTGTCTTTTTATATATTTTATGTATGTTCTTGAGGAATATATGCCAAATATAATGGTGATTTTCTTCAACTCGTGGCATTTCCGTTAATTTTTAATTTCTTCTTTACCATATTCTATATTACCTGAACTTTAAATATGAACACCTCTAACTGTAAAAAGTACTTTTTTAAAAATATTGAGATGAAAACTTGCTGAAGAATAAATCCCTAACTAGAATTTATAATTTTCCTTTCATACCCACAGATTTATCTTTCTTCTTTTTTATGCAAAAATACAAGAAAAAGGGAAACAAAGTTCTTTCATATCTTCAGAGCTATATATCTAATATTAGTAGTATTTCAAAGCAGCTGCAGCCTCCGGTTTTTTATTCCCCCGGAATTTTTTTTTTTTTTTAAAAAGAGTAAGCTCCAAATGTTAAACTTGAGACTTAATAAAAAGCAATACAAATATGAACAGTATCTTGCAATGCATCACAGTCTTACTGACTCTCCCATAGCAATTAATACCCGTCACCAACTCTTCATCTTTCAATCTTCTCTCCCAGTCTTCCCTTAGAAACTTGTCTTGAATAAAGAACTAATTATCTGAAAACTAGAATCAACTCAGCAGGAAATTGTTGAGCAATTACATGACCAACCTCTTAATAGTTTGTACATGCGTTTATTCTGTTATTGATTTAAGTAAGGGATTAGAATTTGAAAGAAAATAACCAAAGGGAGAAGCGAACAAGGATCCATATGACTTGCTATGTACCTGAACCACTCACTCAATAGAGGCATCTAGAAGGAAACACACGATGGAGTAGACAAGACAAATATCGTGGATGAGCAAGCACAAATTGTGACTTTCACAGATTCAAAATTTATATAGTATGATTTAATGTTTACATCATTTGTTGGAAAACGTTTTCTAAAGGACTTGGTATAGTCTGATTAAAACAAAAAATTCTGATACACGTACACTATTCGCAAGTGCTTTTTAACATGTAGCACACAAAGAGTACCTGTTATGGGTGTAGTGCGTTGGTGTTGCTGCAAACTTGAGTCCCAGAATCTCAGTGAGAACTTTCAACTGTGCTTATTTGGCCAAATACTTCTAATTAAAGACGCCTACAGAAGCTATGTATTTGGGACACTGTAACTACTACAAAACGGCAATATATAATTTAGTAAAAGGGATAATGAGATCCAAATTTCAAGTTGAGGGCATTTATCTCCAGTTGAATGCATTTACAAAACAACCACAAAGTTCTACAAGAACATTAATTGCCCTCCAAATATTTACTCATAGAGAATATTTACAAAGATATCCTGAAAAGCACAAGAGAAACTAGAGAATAAATGCAGACTTTTTAAAAATTATAAAAGTCAGGCTGAATTCTATGAAGAAATCCAATCAAAAGGTTAAAGTTGTGGGCATTAATGTCGGGAGACAGAATTCTCTACTCCTGATAATTCCTCTAATGAGTCTATCTGCTACATCATCTTGTCTATGCTAACATTTATTTCACCTCCTTTGCCTTCTGCTGTACTGATGGTGACAGATACGTTGCACATTGGGATTGAAAGATATTGATTGGTCTATCAACAATAAAGTCGTTATCCTGCTTCACAATGGGCAACCACACAAGGGATTCATTTTTATTTAATGTAGGAAGAAGCATATTGAGTTTCCTTATGACAAGATTATTTAAAGCAAATAATTTAATTTTCATGCTTTTTGTGATGGAAGCAACAATCCCTACCCCCAATGATTTTATAGACTATTCCGTTTGCTTAGGAAATCAGTGCCAATTTGGTACATTTCTTGATCTTCCTGTTTTTGTATCCTTTGATACTTCTCTTTTCAAAGACTTTCCCCAGATAATAATTAAGAAAAAGAATTAAGCTTTGTGCTTATTTTCATCCAATGTGTTTATCTATTGACATTCTAGTAGAGGGGAATTTTAATAAGGTTTCTATCTCCCCTCACATTTAAAATAGCAAAGGCAATTTGCTTTGATTTTTTATTTTTACTATTGGGGTTGTAGGCCTTCATTTGGGTATATTTAGAATTTATTTTTTATATTTGCTTTTATTAATAAAAGATTATAAACTGCTTATGATGAACCTAACACTGTCCAGGGTATGGGGCAAGCAGACTGATGGAACTCATTCCTAGACTTAAGGAAATCAAATCAATTGAGTAGTCTGATATGTAAATAATTCTTATATAATTAGATACAATATAAAAGCAACATACTGGAGAGCTTAATGAGTTTTAAAATTTTATTATTAATAAAAGGATTTTTAGAAAAGCCATTTTGATATTTTGCTGAGTGGATTTGGTATTCAGACGAAATTAAAATTGTTCTTATTAAGTGGGTGACCTTGAGCAAGTCACTCAATCTCTTTAAGCTACAATTTCCACAACAAACTGTGAATAACAGAACCAAGGTTTGTTGTAAGCATTAAATGAAGTAAGGTAGTTAAGACATTCTTTAAAGGGCTTGGCCAGAAATAATCAGTAAAAGAGAGCTATAATCACTACCACCTTCCTCTTCTTTCCCATTATATTGTCATTCCCATTATTGTCATTACCATCATAAACGCTCTTTTCAAGGAATAGGGCTCATCAGTTGAAAAAGGGAAGATAGAGTCATTTAGGCAAGAGAAGGATATAAGTAGCTAATTATAGATAGAATTCAATGTATACAGAGGGAACAGTGGTAAGAGATGAGTCTGGAAATGAAAAGTAAGGCAAATGTTAGGAGAATCTATGGTATACAAAGGAGTTTGAATTTCATTTAGACACAGTGGGGATTCCCTAACACATTTTTAAGCATGTGGATGGCAATTAGATTCATAGTTTTAAAAGCAAACTACTGGCACTAATGAGGATAGATTGAAATAGGGTACAACCAGAGAAGCTACAGTTTGATATTTCTTCTGTGTAGTCATCATTTGTTAATCCAAGAATACTTTTAAAATTATTTTTTCAACTTGAATTAGACAAATTCTACTTCATGTTTTGTCCAACTGTCTGATTCCTAAAACCCATATCTATATCGATATATAGATATATAGATATATATAGATATATAGATATCTCAATTATTTGAGATATGTGGATATACCCTTTGCCATCATTTCACTTGCTCTGCTTTTCCTAAATTGTCTTCTCTTTGGACCCACTTTTGTACTCTGTCCTTTCAATTACCTGTTACAATGTTCTAAATTTAGCATACCCATCTCCAAGGGATGATATTTCAATTAATCACTGAATAAGCATTTACTGTGTGTGAAGTATGGACTGGGCTCCATTCTCATTCGTGCTTCCATTTGTAAATATAATTATAACCTTCATTTTGAGAATTCATTTTTAAGTGATTCTACAAACATTTGCCTCCTTTGAAATTTACTGTGATGGTTAATTTTGTGTGTCAACTTGACTGGGCCATGGGTGCTCAGACCTTTGGTTAAACATTAGTTTGACTGTGTCTGTGAGGGTGTTTCCGGAAGAGATCCGCGTTTGAATCAACAGACTGAGTAAAGCAGATTGCCCACCTCAATGTGGGTGAACCTCATCCAATCCATCGAAGGCCTGAATAGAACAAAAGGCAGAATAAGAAAGAATTTGACATCTCTGCCTGACTGTTCTCAAGCTGGGACATTGCTCTTCTCCTGCCTTTCAATTCAGGCTAGGACTAGAACTTAAACCACTGGCTTTCCTAGTGCTCAGACCTTTGGACTTGGACTAGAACTACGCCATAGGCTCCCTTGGTTCTCGAGCTTGGAGACTGCAGTTGTTGGACTTCTCAGTGTCCATACAATTTCCTTATAAAGAATCTCTTTTTCTCTCTCTCTCTCAATCTCTCCTTGCTCTCATATATTTATATGATATACACATACATATATTCACATGTATGAATATGACTAACAGAAAAAAGCAATATCTGTTTCCAGCTATTGCTTGCTTACTGTATGTCAGGCCCTCTGCTATATATTTCATTTACCAAATAATTGATAGTTTACTTGGTTCTCAGTTTCTTCTTCTGTAAAATGGGTACAATAATTGTACCTAAATAATAAATTTATTGGGATTGTTTAAAAGCATTAAGTTGTATAAAGCACCTGCAAGAGTGACTGGCATATACTACATACTCAATTAATATTAGCTATTTTTGTTATTCATTATATCCTCACAATACTCCCCCTTTATATTATAGCTGAGAAAATCACGCTTCAAAGATGAAAATTAAATTGTCCAACATCACAAAGTCAACTGCAGGGTCTAGATTTGAATTCACACGTCTGAGCGTTAGGACATGCTCTTAACCTATAGATGCACGTGATGCACTCCAGAGAGGCTGTGAGAAAGGATCATTACTTTTTATAGCTAGAGAAACCCTAAACTCTGATTCAGTTCAACACTGTTAGCTTGAAGAATTGAGTATGCCACTATTTGTCGATAGAAAGTTTGAAAATTTGTGAAATTTGAAAAAGCTGCTCAACCATGGAAGGTATCTGCTCATCCTCTTTACAGCAAAATTTTCAGTATAAATGGAGGCTAGAGAATATGTTTCAAGGAATATGCCATCTCTCTCTTATGCTAATCCCTTCATAGTGTGATCAAAGTTGATGTACAGATACATCTCTCTCCACACTGGAAGACAGTATTGCATTACCCATGGATCATCCCTGTCATATTCATCCTTCTTACCTTGCTATATGTGGGCAACATTTTGGTCTCTAGGATAGCCATTTCTAAAAATATCAGTCAGTTTCTCTCCCTCTTTCCAATTCTTTGACTAGAAAATGAAAATTACTTTTCTTCCTCTAATTGCTTAATAAAAATTAATTAACTTTTTATTTGGGTGAACCATTTTAGAAGATGATTCAGAGCAGAGAGGGAAAAGAGGACAACAGAAGGAATGAAAGTTCCCAGTTATATCCTAAGAAAGCTTATAATGGGACACCCTACCTTTCATTTTCAGGATCATTAATTTTCTTCCAATTTACCAACTAGAAAGACTAATTTAGATGTCAACTTTATTATACAAATAGGGTTGAGTGAACCAGTACTGTTTCGTTGGCTTGTTTGTTTTGCTATCTCTTTTATATAAACTTGTAGTTTCCATTCATTCCTTCTTTCAAAAAAAAAAAGTTTTATCCCTGTTTACTACTAGGTGATGGAGGGACACAGAGATAGACAAGACTCAGACCCTTCTCTCAACCTTTGAATCATATGTAAGATAAAAAGAAAAAGAAAACCATGAAAATACTTTACAAAACTGGATGAATTTGCTTGGTGGTGACACAGTACAATGGATGGTGGAATAGGGCTCACTGTCAGGGGCTTTGGGAAGGTCTGAGGAGGAGGGGATACTTGAGGTGAGTCTCATAAAATGAGTAGGAGTTCTTTCTTTCCTTCTTCTTTTTCGTCTTCTTTTTTAAGTGCTGCTAGAAGCAGAAGTGCATGGCCAAAAGCAGGACACCCAGGGGAGCAGGGACTGTGTGAGGATGACTCTAGATCAGCATTGCTAGAGCAGAAGTCACCATGGGAAGAAGAGAGAGATGAGGCTGGAGGGCAAGGAGGGGCAATGATGCAAAGATCAGTGTGCTACTCTAAGCAAAAAATAATTCTGAAAACAATACAAAGATACCCTATGTTTTTTTTCAGCAGATGGGTTATAAGCCAAAATATATGAGACAGCAAGAGGGAGGAGATATGGGGATATATGTATATGTATAGCTGATTCACTTTGTTATAAAACAGAAACTAACACAGCATTGTAGAACAACTATACTCCAATAAAGATGTTAAAAAGTATATACATATGTGAGACAGAGCAATCGCTTTGGCAGCAATATGTAGAATGGATTAAAAAGAGAAACTATAGTCATAATCAGGCTGATAAATAAATACCTCAATTATTTAAAAAAACAGTCAAAATACAATTATCCTTATGGGATGCCATATGCCTTACCCCCTCGCCACCCTTCACCAGCATGCACCTTTGTCACGACACATACTTTTCAAGATCGAGGAGATAAAAGTTGTCACGTCAAAAAAGTTACTCAGTGAAAACTTTAAGATGTTCCCTGAAATAATCACGTTAATAGGAAAGCTTTTGGCAGCACATGATTCAAGCCGAAGCGAATAAAAGGCACTTTCTATGCTAACACATATATATGGAATTTAAGGGAAAAAAAATGTTATGAAGAACCTAGGGGTAAGACAGGAATAAAGACACAGACCTACTAGAGAATGGACTTGAGGATATGGCGGGGGGAAGGGTAAGCTGTGACAAAGCGAGAGAGGCATGGACAAATATACTCTACCAAACGTAAGGTAGATAGCTAGTGGGAAGCAGCCGCATAGCACAGGGAGATCAGCTCTGTGCTTTGTGACCGCCTGGAGGGGTGGGATAGGGAGGGTGGGAGGGAGGGAGATGCAAGAGGGAAGAGTTATGGGAACATATGTATATATATAACTGATTCATTTTGTTGTAAAGCAGAAACTAACACACCATTGTAAAGCAATTATACTCCAATAAAGATGTTAAAAAAAGGCACTTTCGAGTATCAAATACTTCTGAATAAAACAGCCCAGTGACAGAAATTCTAACTGGTTAAAATCTTTGGTTCAAAATCTACTCTTAAAGTGAGGCCATCAAAGAGGAAGTTGAGTATCATTTATAATATAGAAATTATTTGTGCCAACAAATTAGTACATGCCAAATGAAAATATTCACTGCTTTTTAGTCTTTGCTTTCTGCCAACAAATCAGAAGTTTGTTGAATTTATACATTTGACATGCTATAAACAAAAATATGTTTTAGTTTTCCCATAATGGAGGAAATGTGATATTTGACAGATGACATTAACAGCAGCCAGCATTTTTTGTCAGGTATTAAAGGTGGAAACAAAGTCTCTGGCTGGTTAGAAGCCAATGTGTAGGAAAAAGAATGGAAGTATATTTATGTTCTCAGTATATGAACTAATATGAATAACTAAAGAATATGTACTCTGAAAATATGAGGCGCATTTCCATTCAAATTAAATAGTATACGGCATAAAACATAGCACATGGTAATGAAAAATCCATGTGGTGAGAGAATGTAAAGTTTAATTGAATTCTCTCTCCTTTTTTACCACTGAAAGCAGAACACTGTTGACACCAAAGTTTATTTTAAAGTATTCTAAAAGCAACATCTTATTTTAAAGGTAATATAAAAAAATGAGAAAATTAACAAGACACTGATCAATGACTTCCCCCCAAAATCATGTTCCTATATAAGGAGTATTTTGAAGGAGGAATAAAGATTTAAATACAAAAATATGAATACAGCAAATTTTAAGCTGTAGTTTCTAAAATGCCTTTTGTGAAATTAATATTATGCAGGAAATATAATATTCTCCATAATAAACTCCCTTCTTACTTTGTTGATTGTCACTTAGTTCTGTCAAAGTCCATTATAATCCCTTTGATTGTTAATGAACTCTGAAAAAGTTACCTAAGAATAGCTCCTCTCACTTATACTGAATGTTTGAACCAAATACTCTGGCCATTTATAAGCATTAATTCACTAAGGCTTCCAAGGAAAGATACATTAATAGTCTTATTCTTACTGTTGCACTGTTTCCTCTCTTCTCTCCCCATGCTGTTGAATTCTCTCTAGGTTTTACTGTTTTCTTCCCACTAATGTTGGAAAGATACATTTTTAGGAGAATAATCATAATAACATGGGCTCATCTATGCCAGTACCTCTGCCTGGTCTTAATTACTGCTTTGCTATCCAGCTGGGTTGGTGTGTCTACCCCATTAATCTGTTACATTTGGCTCATTCTACTTTTGCTAGGCGCTAAGAAAACAAAGATGAATAGTAAGGATTATCTGTGTGATTTCAATTATTCTTTGCTTTCCAACTGGGTTGGAATCTACTCCATTAATCTGTGAACTCTCACCTTACTTTACCTTTGCTTTTATAAGTTCTCATATAGGTTCTCCCCTCCCTTGGTAAAACTGATGTAAATTGGTTAGGACATCCTAGCCTTCACCAAGTTCTACTGGATTAATTTTAAATAAAGGAATCATAAATGCCCACCATACTTCCCGCTCTGGTGGATCCTTCTTACGATCCCTTAGTGGGCTATTGCTTTTATTTATCTTGGTAAGCTAGACTGGGGGAGAGAGGTCCCTTGCTATCACTCTGGCCATACAAAGTAACAGCATAAAATAAGTTCTTCCTTCTTAGCATAGGACAGAAGTGATGAGAGTTTTCACTGGGTATATTTAGTCACGTCCTCCTCCAAATTATCACAGCCCTGTGTTTATTAAATTTTATCATGTATTATTTTTAACACAGCATTTATCCTGTTATATTTTAATTATTTGTACTCCCTATAGCAAAGACCTTGCTTTGTATAATACTATATCTGAAGTCCCTATCACAGTACCTGGCCCCTAAATTATTATCTGTTAAAAGAACTAATGAATGAGTGTAATAATTGTATAGCTGCTCGGAGTGGTTTAGAAAATTTCCCCCCATGTGCCATTTCATCCTCAACTGCCTACTTCTGCGCCTTAAATTCTGGAATTAGAAGTGCATTTCTATGAGTAATGCATGTCAAATCAGTTCTACGCATGAGAGGGGTGGTCTTCCTTCTCTGACTGCTCCACACCAAAGAAAGAAAACGTCCTGATGTGCCTTCAAATTCTATGTTGCCTTCTTTCTTCTTTCTGTCCATACTTCTGAAGCCCATAGAGACTGTAAACATATAAATAAATCTCTAGTCTCCAGAGTGAAGTGAATGGTTTTCCTTTATCTCAATTTGATGGGAATAACTTCTTATGGCTACTATAAAAGGAATGTACCTTACTTCCTATTCATGACCTACCGCTTTTGATTAGTTTATACACAGTGATCTACCTCATCTGTTGAGACGGATCCAGGAGCAAGCAGTGTGCACACAGTGGCAGAAAAAAAATGCATTAGGAAGAGATTTTACAGAACTCTGAAAATGCTAGATCTGAAAGGAACTTAGTAATGGTACAATTCAACATCTTCAATTTAGAGAGGAGGAAATTGAGGTTAAAGTGTTTCAGCTTTCTCAAAACTTGCTTGAAAACAATTTCTAAGCTGCCAAAGTGAAATATTTTGATAATAAGATTCACTCAGAAGATCTAAGAGTATTTTAAAGTGATGTCAAACAAAATCTTTCATTATAGCCACCTACATGATATTCTCTTACCACGATATTAGCTGAGGCGGACAAAGGAAATATCTAAATGTATGTTAAATACATGCACACATAAAAACCACACGCAGACACATTCTCACCCTGTGTCTTAATGGTACTGCATCTTACATCCCATGTATAGGACACTGGTGTTTCAGCACAAGTAACAGTGCAGATGGAATTGACTGAATTATCACAGATCTCCTGAGAATCAATTTTATTTTTTGTTTGTAGATTTTCGTTCCTTTATCTGTTAATTTTACTAATGTATTATAAATCTCCCATTTGTTAAGTCCTCAATCCTTTTCTTACCAAGAGTAGGCTGTGTTCCCATTCACAGTGCTAATAGCCCCATTTTAATGATGTTTAAGGATCTAAATAGAATGTGCTATTTTGTCTAACTTTCTTGGTTTTCACGAGCATTTTAGACCAGGGAGCAGTGTGCCACGGTCTGATCTCCATTACTTTCAGACAGAAGCAGGACCAGTATAGTAACTGACTTATAATAAGTACTAAATAAAATCATAAATAGGAAGACGGAAAGAGAGCAGAATGTGTGTGTGTGTGTGTGTGTGTGTGTGTGTGTGTGTGTGTGTCTCTGTGTGGTGGGAAAGGAAATATATATGCTTATCAGTTATTAGTCAGGGTTATAGGTTATATATTTGGTCCATTTAACAAAAGCCAAGCATTGTGGCTTAACATAGGTTCTTCTATCTTTCCTGACTCTGAAAGCTATACTGTGCCTTTTGTCCCAGTAATTATTGCCTCATGATCATGACATGAATGCTCCAGTTTTACCTTAATATTTTATGTAGGAAAAAGAAAAAAGGAAGTAGAAAGAGTTGGCAAATCTTTCCTAGAAATCCCCAATAGATTTCTACTTATATAACATAGGAACATAGTCTGTCATATGGTGAACCCTTTTGCAAGGGAGACTGGAAACTTAAAGATTTTATTTTATTTTTAAAATTAGACATATAGCCACTCTGAATTACATGAAGTTTTTTATAGTAAGGAATAAGGGCATATGACATGTTTTATGTATAGGTGAGTTTCGTTTTCCACAATTTCAGGTAAATTGTTTCTCCTTCATAACTCAAATTTTACATGATGAAGATGAAGAGTTTAGATTAAACAAAGGATTGTAAACCCATATGATTACAGAGTCCAGACAGATGATGTAAAAAGAAAGTGGCTGAGAAGGATTGTGAAACCCTGGGGATCAAGGACACACCTGAAAGGGGAAGTAACTTCTCAGCTCCACCTGATTACGATCATGAAGAATGTGCATCAGATCTACTAAATTTTCCAAATAAATTGAAAATTACCATCTTTGCATCAAAACTCACCATTTTCATTTTATTTGTTAACTAATTAGTTGGCAAAACACATCTGGGGGTTGGACTTGGCCTTTCAGAAAAGAGTTTAGGACTTCAAAGCACTATCAATCTTCAGGACCCTTTTAGCTCAAAGAGGCTTTGTGTCTCAGCTTCCTGTCTGACTCCATTACAGGATATTTTCACAGCATCACCAGGGTGAACACCTAAAGTAACAAGGGCAATGCTGTAAGCCCAAAAGGCAAGTTCCTGTGCAGTTTGCCTTTGGAGCCTGACTTGTTCACCATTGTAAAGAAACGTAGAACCCAATTATGTTGTTGGATATGTTTGTGTTTCAACATAAATAATTATACCTTTGGTGAGTATTATTTACACAAACTGCATTAAATTATGAGGACTTATACTGGCTGCCAAACTCAACCCCACACAACCACTCCTAGTCAATAAATAGCTAAACCAAGAATACGTTTCTTTCCTGTAGGTTAGACGCAGTAAAGATTTTGTAATTTATGTGATAGTTAACCACAGGTGGTTTACAGTGTGGAACTGGATTTAGAAATGTTGAGTGTATTGCAGAGCATGAGAATCAACTGACCTGCTTGGCCAGTTAGGTGCTGATGATTTGTGACTATGACATGGACAGGAGAACACCAGCAAAGAAGAGCACAGAGCTATGTGAAGAATCTTTAAATAGACGTCTAATGCATTTTTTCACCAAATGTTCCAAACTGGAGTGTTCAGAAGATGATTTGCCTTGTCCAAAGCTAACTATGACCAGGTACAAAATAACTGACTAAGCCCATCAGTGTCTGGTACATAGCAGGAACTCATAAGTATTTCTAAAAGTGTACTGAAAATATAGATATGCTGAAGAGTACAAGTAATTCTTGTAACTTAAAAAGGACAAAGGGGACTTCCCTAGTGGCGGAGTGGTTAAGAATCCGCCTGCCAATGTAGAAGACACGGGTTCGAGCCCTGGTCCGGGAAGATCCCACATGCCTCAGAGCAACTAAGCCTGTGCGCCACAACTACTGGGCCTGCACTCTAGAACCCATGAGCCATAATGACTGAGCCCATGTGCCACAACTACTGAAGTCCGCAAGCCTAGAGCCTGTGCTCTACAACAGTAGAAGCCACTGAAATGAGAAGCCCGCGCACCACAACGAAGAGTAGCCCCTGCTCGCCACAACCAGAGAAAGCCCACATGCAGCAACGAAGACCCAATGCAGCCAAAAATATAAATAAATGAATAAATAAATAAATAAAAAGGACCTTGGAGAATAATTTTATTGATATAATTTCATACGTGCTCTATGCCCCTAATATTGTCCTATATTCTAAGTCAGACACCTTACCTTTTGTATTAAGCTACGATATCATGGTTCCATCTTTATTCCCCTTTTTAAATCTTTGGGCAAAATATGTATTTTACAATCTGCACAGGTAGACCCTTTGAGGCTTCCATTTTACTGTCTCTCTGCAAATTTTCATGCTACTACTGTTCTTTATTAGCAATCATATTAACTATAAAATACAATGAATTGATTCTTTAAATTCTCTATGCAGCCAAAGTAGCCAGTGTCACAGTGGAGTGCCTTGAGCAATTAAGAAGAAAAATTACGCTGACGGTAACTTTGAACTACAGTGATGAGTTGTACATATTGTAACAGCTTATATGAGACTAGCCCACTATGGCCATCAATTGCACTGCATATCAAGGTCACACTTGCTCTTCCTACCTTTTTTTCAGATAATTTTGATGCTAGGGCCAAGACTGACTTTAACTGCTAAGTCAGAGGAAATGAAGTAAGTTGAGTTTATTCATTCATTTTTTTCTTAATGTATGTTAAATAATTTAAATGACTTCATATTTCGTGGGATATTACATACCATCTTTTTTTTTTTTTTTTTTTTTGCTGTACGCGGGCCTCTCACTGCTGTGGTCTCTCCCGTTGCGGAGCTCAGGCTCCGGACGCGTAGGCTCAGTGGCCATGGCTCACAGACCCAGCCGCTCTGCAGCATGTGGGATCTTCCCGGACCGGGGCACGAACCCATGTCCCCTGCATCGGCAGGCGGACTCTCAACCACTGCGCCACCAGGGAAGCCCACATACCATCTTTTGATTCTTAATAGCAATCTACAAATAGGCTTTCTGATGTGACAGATACAGCCAATACAATAACTGAATGAATAACCAAATAAATATTTGGACAGGTTATGTAAACTTTTCTCAATAGTATATTTTAAACCCATAACAGAAATATGTCTGTATCAGCCAGTGTTCTCCAGAAAAACGGAACCAGCCAGATGTTGATAAAAAACATGCTGGTTTTATCAACATCCTGTTGATGACATATTTATTTAAGGAATTGGCTCACATGATTGTAGAAGCTTGCCAAGTCCAAAATCTGATGGGGTAGGCTGGCCATCTGGGGACTCAGAAAAGAGATGCAGTTGGAGTCCAAAGGCAGTCAGCTGGCAGAAGTTCTTCCTGCTCAGAGGAGCTCAGTCTTCGTTCTATCAGGCCTTTGAGGCCCACCTACATCATGGCGAGCACTCTACCTTCTCAAGGTCCACTGATTAAGCTCATCCAAAAAATCACCTTCACAAAAACATCCAGAGTACTGTTTGACCATATATCTGGGCACAATGGCCCAGCCAAGTTAACCTGTAAAATTAAACATCACAGTGTCTTATCTGTTAAACATCATCATATTGTATTTATGAGGCATTGCCTCATTTCTATTTAAATTTGTGCCCATCTTGAGAACAAAAACTATATTTTGATTAGAATTATAATAATATAACATGCAAATATATTTATAATTATTTTATCTAACAACTGAAAAGCCAATGACTTGGAAACTAATGCCCTATTCATCCTTTCTCTGTGAGCTGCAGAGGATTATTTTTAAGTGATCAGCTTAAATTCTGCATGAGCTTTCTGCTCATTACTCCAGGTGCCTAAGGGAGAAGTTGGTTCCAAGGCCAACTAGTATGCTCTATTTCATTATTTTAGATCCTGTGGCTGAAATGCATAATGTTTCATGAGACTATGATATATAGAATGGCATAAAAAAAAGGTTTTCATTGGGGCCACTTATATCCCATAATTTCCCTGAATCTGGCCAGTTACTGACCTATCACATATAAGTTTGTCTCTCCCATTTGTTTATTCATTTATTTATAATGACAGACGTTTATATGACAGACACTCTTCTAGGAATTAGGGATACATGACAAAGACATCAGCACTACTGAGCTTACACTTTAGTAGCAGGAAACTAATAATGAACCTATAAACTAGTAAGCAAATAAATTTAGATAGTGGTAAGTACTATGAAGAAAATAAAAGAGGACAATGGGAGACAGAAGGAGTTTAGGCTAATTGATTTAGGGTGGTTTAAGATTTCTCTGAAAAGGTAATACTTGAACAAAATGGGAAGAGCAAAGATGAAGGTAGGAATGAGCTGGGCACATCTGACATTAGGAAAGCAAGTTTGTGATGCTGGAATGTAGAGAACTAAAGGGACACTGGTAGGAGATGTGACCTGGAAAAACAGGTGAGGACAAATCACGTATGGCCTTGAAGCCATGGCAAAACTTGTACTGATACATTCTCATTGCAAGGGAATGACAGGCTCTAAATTACTCTGACTAGATAATGGAGTCTTGAGGAAGCAGACAGGACAAAAGGAGATCATTTAGGATACTATTAGTGAGCCGATGAGCCATGATGCTTGGGCTAGTAGAGCTAGTAAAAAGCATCCAGATTTGGAACCAATGAAATTGTTGCTGATGTAAGAGTGCTTTCCTATATGCTGTATGTACATCATAAAATATATATGACTTTATGTATTTTCAAAGATATTCTACATTTTTTATCTTGTTATTCTTAGCAGGAATTCTGCAAGGTGCAGAAGAAAGATAGTTTTACCATCATTTGGTGAATGGAGAGTAATAGAACAAAATTAAGGTTGAGGGACCTGAACTTTGTAGTTTATAAATTAATGGTGTATAACATCCCCATGTAAAGACAATCCCCTGCAAAAGTATCTTTCACGTAGAAGAATTATCTAATTCCCAAGGCAACTCAAACAATCAGACGAGCTCTGATTGTTAGAAAGCTACCCAGCAAACTAGTAGTTCTTGTAAAGCTTCCCAGCAGAGTCTAAATTAGAATACAGGGGCTCCAGGTCACATTTCAGCTGCCACAGCCAGGCTCACCTCTAAGGATGCAATCTGATTCCACAGGTTTCTCGCTCACACTCACCTATTCCTTCAAAAATATCAATACAAATAATTCAGCCAGAGTCCACAGTACTCCTCTCAAAAAGACAGGTAAAGAAAGTTAGGTTTTGTATATTAACTGTGCAATTAATATCATTTAAACAAGCCAGATTTTTTTTAGAAGAAATGTGAATGCTCCATGTGCTAACGACACACAGATAGGACATAAGTCATATGCAGGACTTTTTCATTGTATGTGGTGGGTTCACAGACAGGGAGGAGAAGATGGAACAGGAAACAGGACAAGTGTGAGGTTCTTTTCTTGGGAGGGCTTTTTTCAGACCCTTGCTTTGTCTATTACTTGTCTGCTTGTTTTGGGAGTGGTTGAGGCATTTGAGCCTCTAGGATTTTTCTTAGAAATCCACATAGACTTAGCTTAATTGGAGAACAATATTACTCGTTCTTCCTGGAGGGGTCTCACTCATGTTTGTTTGGCAAGAAGGTACGTAATATTCAGCAAGCCTGACCTTTTTACCACATTAAACAGCTCAAGGATACTCTTTGGAGCCAAACAGATCTAAATTAGAATATGGACTCGATCACTTACTAGATATGTGACACAAATCATTTATTTGCCATCTCTAGCCTCAATTTTTCTCTTCCCTAAAAAGTAGCAGTGTTTCTTTTATTAGTCAGCTTTTTAAAAATTTAATATATTTTTCTATGTCTCTATTTAAGTCACTGGTCTCAAAAAGGGAATACAGCAGTGCCTGTAAAGGACCTGGCACATGTCTGGGATAAACTAGCCACTCTGCAAGTGTAAGTTTCCAAACTACACTGCCCAGAAGAACCATCTAAGAATCTTGCTAAAAAGACAAATTCTTGAATCCAAACCCCAGAGAATTCTGATTCCTAGGTCTATAAGGAAGTTCCAGAAATCTACATTTTTAAAAAATACCACAAAATTTCTGGAATTAATTTCCTTCTAATTATATTTGGAGAAAAAAAGGAAACTGCAGCAAATTTGACCTTCATTCATCTATGACCTCTAATCAGCTCAGAGGTAAGTCTCACTCTCCTTTGGCTCCTAGCACAAATCATCTCATCCTTGACCTTTTACATACTAGCATGACATAAAACATAAGGACAGAAGTTGTCTGTCTGGACGCTTTTCTTTCCTGTCTGCTCTCTTTTGGGTGATAGATTCTTTGTATACAGCACCTGACTTATTTCCCTGTAACTATTATTGGTCTCTTTCTTGCTAGTTTACATACTGTTTTAGACTCCTAATCATCCTAAATTACATGGACATCATCAGCTTCTTACTAGAGTTGTTTTATCCTGTTAATACTGGGTACTGCATTTGTAAAATACCCTTTTCCTTATGGCTCCAGTTAGAGCTGACGGAAGAGAAACATTTGTTACATATGGAAGGTAGAAGAGAAACAGAAGCCAGCACTTTCAGAAGGTTATCTTAGGAAAGACACATTGATGGATAGACATAGAGGTACATGGTATATCCCAGCTTGTTCTCATTCTCCTCTTTGAAGCCAGAGCCTCTTTCCAGGTGGTGGTCCTGCTGACCAATGGCAGCCTCAGACCTATCACTGAGCACATGGCTGTGGACCCACAGAGGTGGCAGCTCCCCAAAGAAATATTTTCCTATAGATTTTGCCTTAAGTGCCCTCTTTAGAGCTCCACTTTGGTGGTAGACACGTTCGGTTTCTTCCGTTTGTCTGCAAGCTCTTACCTATGTACCTGGGCCAGTGCTTTAGACAAATCTGTTAGTGATTCTCTTTGTAATCCTCTTATTCCCCATTAAAGACTTTCACCTCATCCGCTGCTCCCACGTTTATGTGGAGTGTAATTCTTATAATAAACCCCTATGCACACAATGATTTAAGTAGCACTGATTTGTTGACGGAAATCAGATGAACGCACACACTAAACCAGCTCAACTCTAAGTCCAGACCCTTCACGTTTTACAGTCCAGAGGGGGACATCAAAGGAAAACTCCACAGGACAACTGAAACCTAACATATTTTAAAAAGTAGCATACCAGGTTATTTTGAGTGACCTACAGGGAAAAATACATAGAATCCTTCAGGCATTCCTATTGTATTTCTAGAAATCAATATTGATATTTTAGTCACAGAACTTTTACCTGACATTTTGGCCTAGAATTCAAGAATTAAAAGAGGAAAAGCCGAATTCTCTCTCCTGGACTTCTGCTTTACATGCACTTGTATCTGCCCTTAGAGATAAATGCCACCGCTGATGTGTTAACCTTCTTCCTGCACGGTTGGCCATCACCGAAAGAGTTCAGCCTTCCAGATTGCAATCACATAGAACATCACCAGAATTAAATCACCCATTACCAACCCTTCAAGCACAGTCTTAGTAAATGTACACTTAGAATTCTGAGTAAGTTTTGACTAAACAAGAAATGTGCAATCAACTGATAGACTTCAGTCTCATGATACTTTTCTTTCCAAAGAATCGCAAAGCAGCACCCATTAAAATTAGGCAGAATCACAAATGCATATGAAACTGCATATATCAGAGATTTTCACAAGGCTTATGCAGTGGAAGAGTCATCTCTGAATTCCAAAGATTTTATTAACTTTCAGATTCTCTTCTACATTCTATACTTAAATGTAACACGGAATCAGATTTCTGGATATTATTCTACACACCATCCTCTTACTTTACACAATTTGAAGCCTTCACTCTTAAATTACATTTTTGAATTATACCAATTGAATGCCATATATGCAGTGGTCATACGAATTATACTGGAGATCACACACTCTATTCAGGCTTAAATGGACTTCACACAAGTTTGGTTTGACTGGCATCATCACCATTCCTGTCAATTGGTGAGAGCTATGTCTAGACCTGACTTAGGTAAGTAACCCCCCTCCCTCGAGAAAGGGAAATATAATCAGTCTTATGCCTATGAAACATGTTCTATTTCTGGTCTAGTAAATTCAATAATATTTTCAGTCTTAGTTCTCATAAAATAACATTTATTCATAATTTGGAGCTGCTGAGTTTCTTCACCTGTTAGAAATCCTCTCCCAATAATATACTGCATTGGTTTTCTAAACTCCCCAATGTTTACAATGTCATTGTTGCCCAGTCTTCC
Source organism: Tursiops truncatus (assembly GCF_011762595.2). Taxonomy (NCBI): domain Eukaryota; kingdom Metazoa; phylum Chordata; class Mammalia; order Artiodactyla; family Delphinidae; genus Tursiops; species Tursiops truncatus. Next base: position 99,407,346 of record NC_047040.1, on the reverse strand, counting down.
TCTATCACTTGCATTGCATTTTTCATGTTTCTCGAGGTTTTATTGTTTTTCTCCTCTAGTTTTGAGTGTTTGTACCTTACGTTTATCCTTTCAGTAGTTGTCCTAATTTAACTTAAAAAGGATAATTAAGTTACCCACTTTCCACACCATGCAAGGACTGTCATATACTTTACTCATGTTCCTGTAGGCGATTTTGTCATCACAGTTGTTTTTTTTTTTATGTTCTAAGAAGATTTTTTTCTCTTCACATAATTTCAAATTATTATTGTCTTATACAGTCATTTGTTTAGCTTTAACCACATATTTACCAACATAATTGCTCATAATTTCTTCTTGCATCTCTATCTTTCCATATTGTACGATTTTCCTCGTGCCTAAATTAAACCTTTAGAATTTCTTTTATTAAAGAGACTTTTCTTTTGGCTTATCTCAGCCTGTATGCTTAAAAATGTCTTTTTTTCACCCATACTCGTGAAAGATATATTACTGGGTATAGAACTGTAAGCTCACTGAAAATATTATTCCACTATTTTGGGGTATCTCTTGGTTGTTGGTGAGAGGTCTGTTGAATTAATTACCCATCTACTGTAGTCTTGCATTCCTCCGGAATCTTGTAAGATCCCATTTTCTTTTGATTTCTTTTTTTTTTTTTTTTTTTTGCGGTACGCAGGCCTCTCACTGCTGTGGCCCCTCCCGTTGCGGAGCACAGGCTCCGGACGCGCAGGCTCAGCGGCCATGGCTCACGGGCTCAGCCGCTCTGTGGCATGTGGGACCTTCCCGGACCGGGGCACGAACCCGTGTCCCCTGCATCGGCAGGTGGACTCTCAACCACTGCGCCACCAGGGAAGCCCCTCTTTTGAATTTTGCAGTTTTTTTATGATATCTATGACATGGGACTAGAAATCTGTCTCCCTCCTTATGTTATTTCTTGATAACGATCGATCTGTTTTTCACATTTAGGTATAATGTAAGTTAATTATGATTTTTTATTTTCAGATTTTTCAAACTTGAAGGAAAATTGAAAGAACACTATAATAAAGACCTGAATACTACTTAGATTCACAAACTCGCAAGATCTTGCTATATCTGCTTCATCTCTAATTCTATACACACACACACACACACACACACACACACACACACACACACACACACACAGCTGTTTTCTCAAGCAATGTAAAGTAGACTGTATACATCATGATATTTCAGCATGTCTCTGTCAAGAACATATGACCACAACACCATACCATGCCCAAGAAAACTCAAGCTTAACATTATCCAACACAGAACCTATATTTAAATTTCACCAGTAGTCATACAAACATTATATATGTATATATATATAATTTAATACAGGATACAAATTCAATATTATATTAGACTGTTATGCCATTTTAGTCTTCTCTAATTTAGAATGACTGATCTGATTTCCCCTATTCTTCTCATATTGAATCCTTTGGAAAGTCCAGACCAGTTGTCCTGCAAAACACATCATTCTATTGAAAAAGAGCCCTCCCCCACCTTTATTCTTTCTTCTGTATCTCTTGTATCACTATGGGCACATACATGGATTTTTTTTTTACATGCTATTCTATATTTTTCTTATTGATGCTATATATTACTAACTAGGTCAATGAATTCCCTATACACAATATCCGTACCCTCTCTCATCCTATTAATCTTTGAGCATCAGACTCACCTTGTTCTTTCCTGTTCAGACCTGAAACCAGCCATTTCTTTAAGTTTCCCAGTTTTTAATATGCATGTGGTGAACAGTATTTAGAAATCATGATCTGGGCATTAGATGCACAAAAAGATATCATCATGTCCTTTAACCAAGAGAAGAATATATTATTAGAACATAGAACAGTTAGATTGATTCAAGATGGATGAATATGTGCTTGTGCTTGAAGGACATATCAAGTATATGTATGTGGGGTATGTGTATGTGCATGTGTGTGTGTGTGTAATAACCAAGACTTCTTAATAAAACCCAATACTACAGTGTTTTTCTACACTATCCTGTTCCATGTTTATATCTCCTATCTCCCAACAATATCTATATATTTAACCATTTGTTTTTTTCCTACATTACAGACACAGTATAGTTTCAGAATGACCACACCAAGGCAAATACCAACAACAAACTTACCAAAAAAGTTCATATTTGTGCAATGGTTTTGGACTTCATAATACATACATCTTTCTAAGCATGTGTTTTATGAGTAACATTATGACAAATAAATATTTTAAGTAGTTACATTAGTAAATTAATTAAATATTTAAGAAAAAGTTAATTAAATTAATTATTTTCTTAGTGTGGTAGTTATTAATTGGATATTCAGGTAGGCTCATTTGTTTCTATTTGGTTAAATTAATTTTTTCATTCCTTTATATTTAATTTCATTTTTTGAATATACAAAATATTTTTATAATTCAAACATCAAACTCTATTAATAGGGAACTGCAGAGAAGTAACACTCCCATTCCTATTTCCTCTCTCTCATTTTCATCTACTCCTTATAGATAACTATTTTCATTAGTTTCTATTTAGTATTCCTTTGCTTCTTTTTGCCAAAAAAGTATAAACAGATAGATAGATACCTCAAGAAAGAGAGAATCAACTGTTCTTACTTCCCCTTATTTGTTATATAAAACTTAATATTCTATAATCATTCTTTTTTTTACATGTTTATTAGAGTATAATTACTTTACAATGGTGTGTTAGTTACTGCTTTATAACAAAATGAACCAGCTATACATATATCCCCATTTCTCCTCCCTCTTGTGTCTCCCTCCCACCCTCCTTATCCCACCCTTCTAGGTGACCACAAAGCACCGAGCTGATCTCCCTGTGCCATGTGGCTGCTTCCCACTAGATATCTATTTTACATTTGGTAGTGTATATATGTCCATGCCACTCTCTCACTTTGTCCCAGCCTAACCGTCCCCCTCCCTGTGTCCTCAAGTCCATTCTCTACATCTGAGTCTTTATGCCTGTCTGGCCCCTAGGTTCTTCATAACCTTTTTTTTTTTTTTAGATTCCATATATATGTGTTAGCATAAGGTATTTGTTTTTCTCTTTCTGACTTACTTCACTCTGTATGACAGTCTCTAGGTCCATCCACCTCTCTACAAATAACTCAGTTTCGTTTCTTTTTACGGCTGAGTAATATTCCATTGTATATATGTGCCACATCTTCTTTATCCATTCATCTGTCGATGGACACTTAGGTTGCTTCCATATCCTGGTTATTGTAAATAGTGCTGCAATGAACATTGTGGTACATGACTCTTTTTGAATTATGATTTTCTCAGGGTATATGCCCAGTGGTGGGATTGCTGAGTCGTGTGGTAGTTCTGTTTTTAGTTTTTTAAGGAACCTCCATACTGTTCTCCATTGTGGGTGTATCAATTTACATTCCCACCAACAGTGCAAGAGGTTTTACTTTTCTCCACACCCTCTCCAGCATTTATTGTTTCTAGATTTTTTGATGATGGCCATTCTGACCAGTGTGAGATGATATCTCATTGTAGTTTTGATTTGCATTTCTCTAATGATTAATGATGTTGAGCATTCTTTCATGTGTTTGTTGGCAGTCTGTACATCTTCTTTGGAGAAATGTCTATTTAGATCTTCTGCCCATTTTTGGATTGGGTTGCTTGTTTTTTGATATTGAGCTGCATGAGCTGCTTGTATATTTTGGAGATGATTCCTTGTCAGTTGCTTCATTTTCAAATATTTTCTCCCATTCTGAGGGCTGTCTTTTCATTCTGTTTATGGTTTCCTTTGCTGTGCAAAGGGAGAACACTCAAATCAATAGAATTAGGAATGAAAAAGGAGAAGTAACAACTGACACTGCAGAAATACAAAGGATCATGAAAGATTACTACAAGCAACTATATGTCAATAAAATGGACAACCTGGAAGAAATGGACAAATTCTTAGAAGAGCACAACCTTCAGAGACTGAACCAGGAAGAAATAGAAAATATAAACAGACCAATCACAAGCACTGAAATTGAAACTGATTAAAAATCTTCCAACAAACAAAACCCTAGGACCAGATGGCTTCACAGGCGAATTCTATCAAACATTTAGAGAAGAGCTAACACCTATCTTTCTCAAACTCTTCCAAAATATATAGCAGAGGGAGGAACACTCCCAAACTCATTCTATGAGGCCACCATTACCCTGATACCAAAACCAGACAAGGATGTCACAAAGAAAACTACAGACCAATATCACTGATGAACATAGATGCAAAAGTCCTCAACAAAATACTAGCACGCAGAATCCAACAGCACATTAAAAGGATCATACACCATGATCAAGTGGGGTTTACCCCAGGAATACAAGGATTCTTCAATATGCGCAAATCAATCAACGTGATACACCATATTAAGAAACTGAAGGAGAAAAACCATATGATAATCTCAATAGATGCAGTAAAAGCTTTTGACAAAATTCAACACCCATTTATGATAAAAACCCTCCAGAGGGAGGCATAGAGGGAATTTACCTCAACATAATAAAGGCCATATGTGACGAACCCACAACCAACATTGTTCTCAATGGTGAAAAACTGAAACCATTTCCACTAAGATCAGGAACAAGACAAGGTCGCCCACTCTCACCACTATTATTCAACATAGCTTTGGAAGTTTTAGCCACAGCAGTCAGAGAAGAAAAAGGAATCCAAATTGGAAAAGAAGTAAAACTGTCACTGTTTACAGATGACATGGTACTATACATAGAGAATCCTAAAGATGCTACCAGAAAACTACTAGAGCTAATCAATGAATTTGGTTAAGTGGCAGGATACAAAATTAATGCACAGAAATCTCTTGCATTCCTGTACACTACTGATGAAAAATCTGAAAGAGAAATTAAGTAAACACTCCCATTTACTACTGCAACAGAAAGAATAAAATACCTAGGAATAAACCTACATAAGGAGAGAAAAGACCTGTATGCAGCAAACTATAAGACACTGATGAAAGAAATTAAAGATGATACACACAGATGGAGAGATATACCATGTTCTTGGATTCGAAGAATCAACATTGTGAAAATGACTATAGTACCCAAATCAATCTACAGATTCAATGCAATCCCTATCAAACTACCAATGGCATTTTTCACAGAACTATAACAAAAAAATTTCACAATTTGTATGGAAACACCAAAGACCCCAAATAGCCAAAGTAATCTTGAGAAAGAAAAGCGGAGCTGGAGGAATCAGCCTCCCTGATTTCAGACTATACTACAACGCTATGGTAATCAAGAGAGTATGGTACTGGAACGAAAACAGAAATATAGATTAATGGAACAGGAGAGAAAGCCCAGCGATAAACCCACAAACATATGGTCACCTTATCTTTGAAAATGGAGGCAAGAATATACAATGGAGAAAAGACAGCCTCTTCAATAAGTGGTGCTGCGAAAACTGGAGAGCTACATGTAAAAGAATGAAATTAGAACACTCCTTAACACCATACACAAAAATAAACTCAAAATGGATTAAAGACCTAAATGTAAGGCCAGATACTATAAAACTCTTAGAGGAAAACATAGGCAGAACACTCTATGACATAAATCACAGGAAGATCCTTTTGGACCCACCTCCCAGAGAAATGGAAATAAAACAAAAAATAAACAAATGGGACCTAATGAAACTTATAGTCATCCTTTATACTATATACCCTAGAAATCACATAAGTTCAGAGAAAACTACTTCATCCTTTTTTATGGAAAAATATTATTTCAGTGAGTGGTTGTACATAAATTATTCAACCAGCACCTTAGGCTGTTTCCAGTCTTTTCAAGTTACAACTAATGCTCAGATTCAGAACCTTGAACATACATTGCTTTCACACGTGGAGGACTCTCTTCATGGTAAATTCACAGACTTGGGGTTGTTGGAGTGAAGTGGTTTTGTTAGTTATTTTCAGTTATATAATTTCATATTAGATTTTCCAATCTACATGACTGCCCCTAATATCTTAATCCTTTTATCAACAGCTGCCACCAACCACTTAACTTTTCTTGAATATATTAGCATTTATCTTTATCCCTCAGTGTGCAGTGACTACAACTGAATATAACACTCTAAGAATCAAGTCCAAATTTGAGTAGGGCAACAATCTCCATTGTTGCAGATACTTTTTAATCTATTTGAGGTAATTATAATTATATTGGACTCTTTTGGGCACATGCATCTCCTTATCACATAATTTTACAGTCATTTTAAACCCCTAAGTATTTTCTACACTCACCCTTTCCATTTCATAGACTTTTTCTAACATTGTAGGTTTGATCCAAATAAAGGTCTTTTTCCAATTTATTAATTTTTAATATTATCTAATAAATTAGATGCATCATACCTCTGTCAATATGATATGGTCATCATTCGGTTATCCAACAGACTATCAACCCCCTCCAGCCTAAGGTAGTGACAAAGTGACACAACTTTTACACAGACTGTGACACAATACGGCAGATAATTTTGCTTCAAGGCACGAATAATGTTTTCACCAAATAAAAAAAAAGTTGTTCTAATGGATGTTTCTTCATTTGTTAGACCAATTTTTGTATTGGTAGTTATATATACTGCATGCCAACTATCTACTTGGTATCTCACAATAAACTGAGACAAGTATCATTAACTCTCCTGATTATACAAAAGAGGAAACTTGAGTTACAAAGGAAGGCAGTTATTTGTTCCAAGTACACAGGTGCTAAATGGCAGTGTGAGTAATTGAGCTTGAGTTCCACACAGTCCAGAATTATAATTGGCTGCACACAGCAGAACTTTAGGTGCTCTCATAGGTTACTTGCTATCTGCACTTCTAATACTGATAAACTGAGGATTCTTGACAGTGCTTGCTTTTGCTTTCTGGAAGCTTGTTTCTAAAGGATTTGACAAAAAAATTGGCAAGGGAATTATGACAGTATTTTTGAGACTTATCCAGCCATAAATTGGTCAAAGAAGGAAAATATTAGAAAGAATAAAAAGGGACAAAAAGATATTCTTAGCTTTTGAGAACCAAACACTTTACTTTGAAAAAGTTATCTAAGTCAATTTAATGAAAAGGTAAGAAATAACTCTTTTAAAAGTGTTAGGGCTCAAGGAAGAATAGTCTATTATATTATCTTTCCTTGAACTTTCTTCTCTATGATTTCAAGGTGTTTTAGAAAAACTCATATGAAAGACAGGTATTTAATAAAGGAAAAACTTAACTTCAAAGACCCTTTAAAGGAGGCATTACCATAACTAATTTACAGGCCTAATATCTACACAAGGGAAAGTTTCAAGATCTAAAAAGGTCACCTCGTACTAGGAAACCAAAGTTGAGTGTGTGATCTCATTTTGCTTCCTGGAGCTTGTATGAATCTTTTCCATCTTCAACTCAATTCCTGAACAGCAAAGTTCTAATCTTTTTTCTGAGAAAATGCTTCAGGGAGCCATACTCAAAGGTGTCAAACTCAAAGGTGATCTTGGGAAATTGAGAAATCCTGCTACAGATCTGCAATTTACATATTAAAGTTTCTGAGATATTGTATAGAAAAAGAAATCTGTTCTTCAGACACAAAGATATTGCACCAGTGATTTTTTTTTCCTCTCACAACACTGAGAAATATTTTCACACTTTGGGGAATACTGTTCTAACAGTTCCTTCCACTAATCCTTATCCACTTTCATTTCCCATCTTCCCTCACACCCTTGTCACCACTGTACCTCATCACTTCCACCCTGTAAAAGGCAGTCTTTACATAAATTGTGAGCTCCGTTCGGGCAGAGATATTGTCCATCCTTCCTGCAATATCTCCAGAATCTAACACAGCTACAGGCATATAGTAAGACTTAAATAAGTATATGAAATAAATGAATATTTGAATGACTATATGTGAATGAATACATAGAAACTTAACATCAACCACAAGTTCACAAGTATATCCAAAGTCATTTCAATCTTCCTCTCCATATACAATTAGATACACTTGTATCTCTATATGGCATTAATCACCCTGATGTATGGAAATTCACTTGTAAATGAAACATAGTTAAGGATGTGAATTTATTTGATAAAGTAGGGGTTGGCAAACTTCTTCTGTAAAGGTCCAGATAGTAAATGTTTTAAACCTTGCAGATTATATATTCTGTTGCAACTACTCAACTTTGCCATTATACTGCAGAAACAGCCATAGAAAGTAAGAATAAATGAATGGGTGAGGCTGTGTTCCAAGAAATTTTTATTTATCCAAACAGGCAGAGATACTCAATATCACTAGTCACCCACTAAAATGCCTTTTGGGGGGTTGTTTCTGAGAGATTTGACAAAATCTCTCAAAGAGATTATGAAAGTACTTTTGAGACTTTTATACAGCCATGAATTGCTCAAGGTAGGAAAACATTAGAAAGAAAAAAAAGGCATAAAAGATATTCCTAACTTTTGAGAACCAAACACTAAAATACATTAAAAATACATTAAAAAAAGTTGGACAATGGGAACATATGTATATGTATAACTGATTCACTTTGTTATAAAGCAGAAACTAACACACCATTGTAAAGCAATTATACTCCAATAAAGATGTTAAAAAAAAGTCTTGGCAGGAATATGGAGAAACTGGAACACTCAAACATTGCTGGTGGGAATGTAGAATGGTACAGCCACTTTGGAAAACAGTCTGACAGTTTCTCAAAAGGTGAAACAGAGAGTTAACACATGACTCAGCAATTACACTCCTAGGTAGAATTCTAAATAGAGAAATGAAAATGTAGATCCAAAATAAACAAAGAAAAATGTGTGCATAAATAGCAGCATGAACAGTCAAAAGTGAAAACAACTCAAATTTCCATGAACAGATGAATGAATAAATAAAATGTGGTATTCCCATGCAATGGAATATTATTAGACAATAAGAAGGAATGAAGTATTTATACATGCTACAACACATATGGACCTCAAAAACATTATACCAAGTGAAAGAAGAAGACACAAATGACCACATATTATAAAATGCCATTTATATGAAATATGTAGAATAGTCAAATATATGGAGGCATAAAGTAGGTGAGTAGTTGTCTATGGATGGGGCCCGGCTGAGGGGGTGGACAGTGGGAGGAATGAGGAATGATTACTAATGTATTCAAGGTTCCTTTTGGGGGGATGATGAAAATGTTCCAAAATTAGAATATGGAGATGGATACCCAGGTCTGTAAATAGACTAAAACCTATTGAGTGGTATATTTTAAATGAGTCAACTTTATGGCATGTAAATCATACCTAAATAAAGCTGCTAAAAACACAGTTTTTAGAAAGTGGCAGAGTGTTTGAACCCCTTTTCTAATTGATTCATAATGCTTCCTTTTACAAGAGAAATAATTCAATTTGCCAAAATCTGGGTTATGCATGATCTTTCAGTATTTCAGTAAAATACCCATGTATTTAATGAGAATGCATACTTGCATGAACATGAAAGTCAATGAAAAGCTTTTGGTCTACTTTTCAGGCAAACCACAGGCATGAATTCAGGAAACTATCTGGAGGCAAATAAAATACACCCCCCTGAGACAAGCTGGGACCTGGGACCCTTTGCTACAGTGCTGCTTGCACCTGGACATACCTCTCCTTGAGCAACAAAATACAAAGAAACTGTATGGGACTAAAAATAACTGCCTGCATGTGCAGTTGAGACAAATTCTGGACAAAAAATATAAAGAGACCAAAAAAACCCAACTGCCACTTTTGAAGAGCCTGGAGCAAAAGCAGGGAACTGAGCATGCCCCCTGCACACACCACCACATAAGGGGTGGGCGAAACACCTAAGCCACCACTCCGTCCGGACCCCTGGACACACCCCTACCCTGTATAGGGAGCAAGCAAGCAAGGGAATCTGTTGTTTGTTCTCACTCCCCCCAGCTGCAGCAGGGGCCCCAATAAAGCCTTGCCTGAATTTCTTGTCTGGCCTCTAGTCAATTTCTATTGATTGGGGAAGGCCAAGAACCCTGGAGTGTCAAGAACCCTGACACTCCTGACCTTTGACAATGAAGCAATTGGTTTCACTGTTAACCTCAATTAGCCACTGCCCCTGATTCTCATTGTCTACTTCCTTGTTTGGGGTCTTTCTTGTGATTTTCTGGATTGGCCTCTAGATTCTAAGCATGAAAGACTCTGACTGATTGGTTCATTGAGGCAGTCTCCAGGACTTGGCACTGTACCTTTCAAAACTTCTGTTCTTCATAAATGCACATTGAAACCAGGGAAGTAAAAGGTGCAGAGCATTTAGAACTAGAAAGATTCTAATGTAGTTTAAAACTTCTAGGACCCTGACCTTTGACAGGTGGCTGGTGCCATCTGAGTCTCAGTCAGCAAAATGAAATGGAAGGATAAAAAATGTTTCTACCCAACTCACAAAATACATGCGAAAGATCTGTGTGAACTCTAAAAAAAAGTGCCGTATAAATATCCAGTATAATGATTGCTGTGACTATTTTGCATAGATGTGCCTTTGCTCATTTTTCTCTGTATCTTTTAGCTTAAGTGAGGTGTATGAGTTTACACATTTATAAATAAAATAAATAAATTTTAGGGTAATTATAGACTCATCTGAATGTGGCTGGGAAATCCGATTATAGGGAAATATTCAGTCACATTTCGATTATAATTATATCTAGATTGTGAGCTGCTAAAGGCAGGTGTTCTGTAATCTTTGTAATCACATTGCTAGAATTATGCTTGGCATTTGGTTGGTGTTTCATAAACATTTCCTGAACAATCTGCCCACTTATATTATTAAAATAAGTGTATTAAAAAGCATGATTCAAGTAAGAATTCTTGGAAGAAGAGACTCAAGCCTCATAGTAACAAGGGTTTTAATCTGGAAACCATGGACCCCAGGATAAGCTACAGGGGTTGTTAGCCCTGAAATTATATGCAAATATCTGTGTTTATGTGCTTATTTGCATTTTGCTGGGTCCATGGTTTGATCAGATTCCCAAAGTGGCCTATGGCTACCCACAGTATTAAAAATCATTTTACCAAACTATTGTAACTCCTTCAACATCGAGATAAAAAATACAACGTGCTTGCAGTTTAGGGAATTCATCTTATCCTTCTCTGATGCCAATTACAACATAAAGACTAAACGCATGAAAAGTAATCACTACACACTGACTGAATGATAATAGGTCATGCTATACTCCACATATAAAGAATAAGCTCTTATATTCAACACCTACTGGGAAACTTTTTTTCCTGCAGTGGAAATGGATTTTTCTTCAGTTGACTTGATGATCAACAGGATATATTTGCAGGCAGCTAGTCTGGAATGACTTAGACAAAGGATTCAGGAGAGGAATGAATTCATGTTCCTACAACACAATGACGTTTGACTATAACCACCTTTTTAAAAGCCCCATGCACTCATTTAATGGTAGGAGTAATTGGTTCCTTTATTAGGGCTTCCTTTGTGAGATATTTTTGAAAATGATCCCAGTCCCTTTAAATCAGTATTTCTCAAAAAGTGTTCTGTGTTACACCAGTTCCAGGCAATGTTAATAGGTATTATGAAAACACATTTAACATTTCCTAAACGTGACTGTCCTTGGAATCCTTGAGAGTCAGTTATTTTTGTATTATACTTTGAAAGCACTGCTTTAACTCAAAGGTGAGGAATGCAAAATCATTTATAGGTCATCCAAGAAGGTTAAAATTAATTGCCCTTAGTAGAGATAAGAAATTTAATGAAAGTCTTCTTGATGCCAAAACGGAAAAAAAATAACAAACAAAAAAAATTCTGACAGTTAAAGAAAGCACTCTGTCTTAGAGGTATTCATCATCTTTGGCAATGATCTTTTTTTCTTTAGAATAAACTTTATAGAATATAAAGGAAAATATTTCAAAACAAGGAGAATATATTCTCTTTTCTTCTAAAGAAGGCCAAGGCCATAAATACTAGAGGTGTAAAGGAATATGAGGAAAAAAATATCTATGCGTGCTGAAGAGCCAATTCGGGGAAAAAATATGAGTCAATTGATCTCTAGTGCTTACCAAGCCACTACAAGTAGATGGCACTCCATATGGTGCTAAGTCACTTAAGGAATCATGTTGAGATTGGGAATATACCCTCAGAATTATTTTTTCCATCCTGCAATTTACATTTGAGATTATATATTATAGAATTCCATTATAGAAATGTTCCTTACACGTTTAAAATCCCTGTTTTACCATCCAGGAAGCTTACAACCTACAGAAATAGAAAGACAAGTCAATGAAAAAATAATGCTTCTCTAAAATGAATGGGGCTCATCTTCCCTTTTTTCCTACTTAAAAATGTCCCCTGTCAACTGCATATCAATAAGCATTGCCTATTTATTATCACAGAGAACTAAAACATCATGCTTTTGAAGATATATAGCTAGAAATAATTACTATTATTAAAAATGTAATATTTTATAATAGAATAGTTGCAGTATTTATGCTTATTTCCATTTCTTTTGAACACTGACATTTAAGTTTTTAAAAAAGGCCCAAATTTTTTTGAAAAAGTGTTGGAAATTGTATCTAAAATAGTGTAAAAGTTAATTGTTACTCTATAATCCAAAAAGAGATGCTTGAGCACTATAGTTCTGTGCATCTTTTTTTTTTTTTCTGCATTTGGTGTTTGGACTGAAAGATTGGGATTAAATACAAGAAAGGATTTCTTGTCATATATCAGTGCTGTTGCCATCTCTTTACACTAAATGCTAACCATGTCATTTTGAAATATAAAGGGCAAATTATGTTTTCAGAATGGGCTTTATATCTCTGGAGGTGTTTATGATTTGTATTATTTAGAAAAATTTCCTCTTATAAGAAATGACCCTTATAGAATCAGTTGACCATACTTTCCAATTTTTGCCTGCTCTACTGGTGCAATTATAAATAGAACTTTCTTTATTCTGAAAAAGTGACTTGACTTGGACAATAAATTATATGGCCACTCTACCCTAATACCATATTTTCCATAGAAATTATCTAAACAACTGGGCAGAGCTCTGATTACACTATAAGTTTCTGGAAAAGAAGACGTTATTGATCATTACTGTATATGAAGAAATAAAAAAATTAAAAATGCATACTCTTAAGCAAATGGATAGAAAATTATGACTCTCTAAGCAGTCCAAAAGTATCAACTCAACCAGAATTGCTAATACAGACAGGTAAAAATTATGGTTTCTCCATAAAATATGACAAACTTTCTGTCTAGTTGACAGTGTTTTGCAGGTTTTACCTTTGGTTTCTTTTATTTTTCTGGATGACCATGTAAGATATTTTAATCTGAAAAGAGTGACAGGCTAATGTTCTGTAAATCCTACTCCACACTTCCAGTAGGGGAACTAAAAGTTGGTAGCTACAAGTTTCTGATGGCCCGTCATACCTCTTAAAACATCGTTATGTATGCTAAGACTTAAACATAACATTATTCTTTTGAATATAAAATATGTGTGGGTTTGCATGCAGAAAGCAAAGAGATAAAGTGGAAAGGAGGCTAGTTCAGCACATAATGGGTGACTAGATTCCAAGTTCGAACCTGGCCCTGGGCTCTGTTTGGGAAGCAAGGACTTGATTTTCAGGTAGTACTGCCATTCTCCTGGAGGACAGCTGATGTAAATCAATGGCAGTGAGCAAAGATTTCAGGAGATGAGAATGCCCGTCAGCAAAGCAGCAGTGGCATAACATTCCAATATGCTCTTTATGAAATGCAAAGCTACTTCACTTGGAGGGCAAAACTGAACAGATGGAATAAATCTTTCTTACTTTATGTTTATTAAGAATATAGTTTCAACTCTGGAGCTCATTTCAATATCTTTTACAAATTTTACAATTTACGCATTTATTTACTCCATCAAATAGTAACCGACTCTCAGGTATCCATTCCCTCTGTTGCTGGAAAACAAAGTTAGAACGAAGTCCTATCTTCAGTGAGTTTATTGAAGAAAACAGAAAAGGAAATGACTGAACTCAAATGACAACAGGTGTTTTGATAGACATGCACACAGACTAAAGCACGTGTCACTAGCAAAGCCCATTCACAATTCCTGGGGAACAAAAATAGAATCTGGGTGATAAGATAAAGTCTAACCTTTTCTCCCCCTTGTGCTTAGTCTAGTTTCACTTGCTCATAGGGTGTCACGTGCAGACGCCTCACACTCAGAATTTCAGTCCGGAGTTCCTGGTACGAAATGACACCTCAGCTCCCGGACCGTGTGCGCAAGTGCTACACACGACACTGCAATTCAAGATGGCGGGGGCAGGCCGTGTGCAGAGATGCTGCGATCTGGAGTGTGAGTAACACGCATGTGCCCATCACGCGAGAACTCTGCCCCCTCCCCTCCCCACTGACAGAACGTCACAAAGCAGCCTCACCCACAGTCCCTCGGGGAGAACGCATGAACTCTAGAGAGCACGCTCGCACCTCTCCATTCTTTGATCAAAGAATAAAGTTTTCCTTTGCTTATGAACCGAATCTGGTCTCCTTCTATTGGTACGAGCGACACAGGCCAAAAGGACCCTTTTTGGGGACAGACTCAGGAGGGTCAGTAACACAGGGGCACTGAGAAAGTCGGTTCTATGCCTGGGTTGACAAAAGGCTCACAGTGTGACACTTGACTGAGTTAGCCTCGAGAGGAGAGCAGGTGACTAGAATAGCAGAGGATCACACAGAGGAGTCAGCAGGGGTAACAGCAAGAGTGTTAGAAACTGCTGGACCTGTTCAGAAAACTGTCAGTGCTCTGTACTTGGGTATTGATCTTACCGGGGCACGAACCCGTGTCCCCTGCATCGGCAGGCGGACTCTCACCCACTGCGCCACCAGGGAAGCCCCTGCGTATTGATCTTTTATGAAAAGGATGAGAGCACTGTAGAAAGATAAGAAGTACAGGCAATGCCATGCTAAGAACATTAGATTTTTTATTATAGAGAATGGGGGCACATGAAGTATTCTAAGCAGGGAGCTAATATGTCCAGACCTGAATTTTAGAACGATAAATGGTATGAGTGATTGAAAGACACGTGAGCAGGGCTACGATACAGCTATTTAATCTAGTCTTGGGAAGGCTACTTAATGTAGGTGATATCTGAGCTAAAGTTCAAAGAATGAACAGGAGCTAATCAGACAAGAAAGTCATTACAGGCAGAAGGAAGAATATTAGAGGAACAGAAACATGAAATTTTATGATATAGCATAAAGGTAGTGGTAGAAAATTGCGAGAAATAGAACTGTAGGAAAAGTACACCCCCAAACAAGAATATTAATTCCATATATCTCTCACCTCTATTTAAGTAACACTTGCTACTTTTTCCTAATTGTACAGTCAAACAATTCTCTACTATAATCTCCATTTAGGTTCTCTCTGGAAAGAGAAAGGAATAGAAATTCAGGATGAAATTTCTAATTCCATGTTAAATAACTGACTCCATTTTTCCAGATCATTAGGTTTGGCATTAATTTTCTTAATCCCCGTAAATAATTGCAATAACCTTAAAGAGATACGCTTTCCCAAGGAGAAGCAGTGGTTTCCAGATTTTTGTTTAATATTATATATGTTGCTCCACCCTTTCCTTTAACAATTACTCTTCTGCTTGAGTTTATATTTTCATAAATAACTACAGCAATTTAAGAATACATTTACTTTGTAATGCTGTGATCACATGTGGAATTTGTATTCACCTAGTCTATGGAGTCACATGTAATGCAACTTAAAACTCCATGCCATTCTAGAATTTATAATCAGTCAATCAGATAAGATAAATAATGGATTTTTTCCTCAAATATGTGCTTCTATTTTATAGAAGTAAAACAGTCTGAAATGAAAAAAAGTGCATTCGTATGTACGTGTGTATGTACATGCACATGTTTAAAATGGACTGAATTAATATAGTAATTGGCCAGAAAATTTTCAGATGTAATACAAATATAACCAGTTCTATAACTATAATTTTACTACTAAATATTTGTTTACTTTTGTATTGCTTTCTTGGTAGTTTTTATAAATTTCAGTATCTGTTAACTTTTTTTCAAATTTGGTTTGTTCGTTTTCACAGAGGAAAGCAAAAATGCGAAATTTTTGCTCTCATTTTTCCTCATTTGCTTAACATCAGAGTTATTTAATTTTACTTTAAAATTTTCTGATCCTGACATGTTCTCAATTCCTCCTTTAAAATTTTATTTATTCCTGATTTTCCCCAGCCATTTTTGGGGTTATTCTCCACCCTGATGGCTCTTAGCCATCTTTTAAAATTTTTAAAGGGGAAATGGGTGGGGGAGGGATAAATTAGGAGTTTGGGATCAGCAGATACAAACTACTATATATAAAACAGATAAGCAGCAAGGTCCTACTTTATAACCCATGGAACTATATTCAATATCCTGTAATAAACCATAATGGAAAATAATATGAAAAAGAATATGTATACATATATATGTATAACTGAATCACTTTGCTGTGCACAAGAAACTAACAGAACATTGTAAAACAACTGTACTTCAATTAAAAGAAAAAAAAAAGAAAAAAAAATTACACACCCAATAGTTTATCACTTCTTCTCAGAACCACTGATGAGTCGGAAAGCACTTCTCTAATAGAGATAGATAATACAAGCCCCCAGGTGGGGGGAAACATTCTCATTATCTCACTTTTTTCTCTCAACTAGATTCCATTTGCTTAAGAATCTGTGGACAAAAAGACTACCCACTCATTGAGCTGGCCAACACTGAGCACTTGGAGAGTGTTTGGCTAGAGATGAAGCAACTCAGGTGAACAAGCATCTTATTTGTGATGACATCCTGGAATTACAGCAGGTATCATGTAAGCTTCACTGGTCACAATCCAACAAAATATATGTTTTTAATGTGCATATATTTGTTCTGAATTGCAATAATTTTAAATAGATTATCTCTTTACTCTGCCTTTGCCTTTGTGCATATATAATATTTATACTTAAGAAAGGGGGTAGAAAATTTTATATAGGGAACTGTAAAGCTATTTGACTAGTCCACATAATAATTTAATATTTATTATCCACTCAAATATTATTTTATACTTATATAACTGCTACCCAGGTACCAAAATAATCTCCTACCTGATCTCCCTCAAAAGATGATCTCTGCCCTCACCGCGTGAGACTTGCACTCTGGTTGCCTAGTGCCTTTAAAGCAAGTCACTTAGCCTCTCCAAGAGAGAATTCCTTTCCCTATAGAATTGTGGAGTTCAGAGAAATTTTCAGTCAACAGTCAGGCTACTGTCAGGAGGTACCTGGAAATGTGCAGGACTGATTTACGCACTGAGTAACTGGGTGCCTGAATGACGCTAGACAGCGGGTCCGACCATGTACATACACAGCTCCACCCAATGAAGAATTATCACATCCAAACTCTCTCAGCAACTTTTTTCGTTTGTTTGTTTTTGCTTTTGTTTTTTTTTTGCGGTACGCGGGCCTCTCACTGCTGTGGCCTCTCCCGTTGCGGAGCACAAGCTCCGGACGCGCAGGCCCAGCAGCCATGGCTCATGGGCCCAGCCGCTCCGCGGCATGTGGGATCCTCCCGGACCGGGGCATGAACCCGCGTCCCCTGCATCGGCAGGTGGACTCTCAACCACTGCGCCACCAGGGAAGCCCTCTCAGCAACTTTTTTAAGAGACGTAAGCTGAGAACTGACCTCTAAAGTTATATTCAATTCTAAAATTGCATAAGGGATAAGTTTTTACAGTGATGATGGTAGACCTTTCAGTTTTCTGCTCATCCCCTTTGGCCCTGACCATTTCAGTGCATGCCCTGAATTCCATCTGATAATACCTTTGTTACCCTGCTCCAAGTATCCCTTGGGCCTCCCCTTCGGCAGTCCACAGAAGTGGTTGGTAATGAATGTCTCTGGGATAGCCTTTAAATCAAGGATTGAATCCACATTTCTCTCTCCTGTGGGCAGGCATGGTGATGTCTCTGAAGTGTGTTGTTCTAATATCATTTCCCAGAGCTCCTCAGAGGATTAAACTCCAGGTGCCCGGAGTCTAAGATGCTTGACTATATACCCTTTATCGGTACCTTTCCTTCCCAGTCCTACTTTCTCACTGGGATTTCTTAAGATCATCTCCCAGTAATCTACTTCTACTGAAATCCATGCCTATGTCTGCTTTTGTGGGAGTCCAAATTGAGACAATTATGTATTAGCTGTAAGTATTAAAGAGGCTCAGAGAAGGGATGTGTCTTAGCAGTATTTGTTCGAACCGTCAGGAATGGATTCTCTGAAAATGGAGGCTTATGTTAGGGATCTGAAGTGGAAAAAGGAGAGAACAATGGAATATTGAGTCAGCTGTATGCAGACTATGACTTTGAATTACAGTGCAGATTTTACACCACGGAGGGGCAGTAGCTGTATTAGATAAGCAAGTAGAAGCACTTAGCCATAAAGAACTCATGGACATTGAGACACAGAACTGCTCCAATGATAAAATAACACAAGAGTTTCTATACACAAGGACCAAAAGATATTCTATCAGCATATATAAATCAGAAACCACAGACACACTATTACAATGTTACCCTTCACATATTTTCTGAGCGCTTACTGAACACAGGACTAAGCATTGGGATTTCTTGAACTTCACTCATGAATGAGACTCCTATCTGGCCAACTACCAAAAGCGAGAGTACCATGCCAAGAACTTCCCCAAAAAGGAAAGATTCACTTCCTATCTATATAAAATAGCATCCAAATATCTGGCTCTCCTAGAAATCTCTTCAGCATCAAGTCACAGAAACAAACCACTAAATACTCTAAGAATGTAATTCCTTGAGGTCTTGGATAAATAGGCAAAGTATGAAAGTCATGTAGCAGCCATAGTTACAATCATTAAACAAAGAAACACATTCTTTGTTTTATGTCCCATTCTATACAGTTGATTTATCAACGCTGCCTAGTGGTAAGATTCCTCCTAATATTACCAGTTGTGATACTGTTACTGTGATTAAATGGAAAGTTATAAAAGGGGTAAAAAAAAATACATGTGTTCAGCATTTTTAATGCATCTAACAGTGTTAGGTGTATCAATATCTCTGTTTTATAATTGCATATAATTTCGTATATATAGTTAGAATGTATCATTATTATCAATACATAGCCTTATAAGAGAAGTACTATTAATCCCATTTTGCAAAGGAGGAAATTGAGGCTCAGAGACATTAAGTAACTTTCCCAGGATCACTATAACTATGCATTGCAGACATGAGATTACAACCCAGGTCTTTCTGCCTGCAAGACACATACTTCCCACTTGCTACATTTGGGCAGAAGATATCAGCATATGAGAAGCTTATTGGTGGGAACAAGAGAGATACATTCTACTTCACTATACATATGGAAGATATGAGTAACTGAAATTATAGCTATGAAATTGTAATGCATTTTCTAGTGGATTTCACAGAAATATATAACTTGAGACTTGAAGTCATTTAGTCAATCTATATTTGTAAAATAAGCCTGCAAATACTCCCAACTAGAAACTCATTAGAATAATCATCACACTAAGATGAAGCACTGATATATTCTAATCAAATGCTCTTGGTTTCCAGAATGGCTTGCCATCTTTGGTCCAGGGGAAAAAATCATGGCAAATATCACCAAATATTTTTAATACTGGGTCTTATTTTTGTAAATGAGATTCTGTTTGGGATATTTTATGTTTCACAAAGATGTTAATTTGATCATATTAAAAAGAAGTCAAGGACATAGGGAGAGGCTGATGGGGATATAAAAATACAAATTTTGGTCAGATGCATGTTTCACTACTTTTCTAGAGTTGTCTGATTAGGGCCATAAAAAAGTGTCACAAGTGGGCATCGTTTTCCTTCCATATTGTAATATATCTCATATACCTAGAAACGTATTCTGAATAGTTACATTTTCTCTACCATTTGATCCAGCAATCCCACTTCTGAGTATTTGTCTAAAATAATTGAAATCAGGATCTCAAAGAGCTATCTGCACTCCCACGTTCATAGTTCACAAGAGCCAAGGTGTGGAAAACCTAAATGTCCGCTGATGGGCAAATAAAAAAAAAGAAAATGTAGTATACATACAGTGGAATATTTTTCAGCCTTAAAAAAGGAAGAAAATTCCGCAGTATGTGACAGCATAAATGAACCTTGAGGACAGTATGCCAAGTGAAAAAGCCCTGTCACAGAAACACAAATATACATGATTTCACTTATGTGTAGCATCTAACGTAGTCAGATTCATAGGGGGAGGGGGAAATGGGCATGAGAAAGATGAATAAGTTTTAGAAATCTGCTGTATAGCATTTTACTTATAGTCAACAATAACGTATTGTACCCTTAAACATTTAAGAGGGTAGATCTCACGTTACATGTTCTTCCCATATTAAAATAAAAATAATCAAGTGAAACAAAGGAAAAAAAAGAAAAAAAAAATCATAAATCTAGTATCTGTGAAGATACCAAACTGAGAGTCAAGATATTTATATTCTAGATTTGGTTCAAACCTTCATTCTCTATTCAACCTTGAGTAGTATTAGAGCCCAGAGAGATCTTAGAGGCCATCAAGTTCAGTGCTCTCATCTTACAGATATAAAAGAAAAAAAAAAAAAAAAACCCAGAAACTCCTGAAAATGAAGTGACTGACTGAAGGTAACCCTACTAAAAAAAAGCTAGGCTAACACAGGGGTTAGGGCTGCTGACTCCAAGATTAGTGCTTTTTAAAAACATTTTATGGGCTGTTTCCTTTGCCTTTATGATATGGCTTCAGTAACATCATTCCAAAGCTCTAAAATTCGATCATTTTATGATATGAAGATATTCTCATATCTGTAAGCTACAATAGATGAAATAAGAGAAATCTGAAACCATACATTTTTTTTGGAAGAAGTTAGAAAGTCATATTGCTATAAAGGAGTTTCACTTGAAGAAGAAAAAATAGGTCAGCTTTGTTCAGAGCCTGGGATCAACACTAAATTCTGTCATCAACAAGGCTGGGAGAGTAGGAAAAATAAAGTTTCAGAATCAGGCTTCTCGCAGAAATGTTGGGAAAACCATAATTTCTGTGGCACTGGAGTAGCCTCCCTAACATGCTATATTTCATTTCCTGGAAGATACTAATTTACTTTTGAAATGTTCATTGCTTAGATTAAGATTAAGTTTTTGAAATGTGTTCCCACATAATTTATGCAGGAGAAAAATAGGCTCTTCCCTCGAGCATATTAGTATTAGCAAATTGGTATTCTAACACTAATTTGAAAATGATCTATTTTATATAATCATTTTACATTTCACTCCCCTACTGAAAAGTTAGGATCTTGGTTATTTTTTTTTCTCTTTCATTTCCTGCATGAAGGTTTTTTATGCACTAAAATTCAAGAATATTAGTCACACAATCCAGCTTTTATTAAAATTTTATTTCCTTTTTGCTGTGAGAATGCAAGCTACATTGACCTGATATAATATAGATATGTAGGGGGAAAAACTTATGTCTTAAGATACTAATTTGCAACCACTATCAAGTGGGTGGATTAATTGACTGACATGCCTAGGAATATCAATGTTCTATTAGAAGTATGCTTTCTAAAGATATTTATTTTGGCTAATATTGTTTCCCTTTTTTTTTCTCTCTCTTTTTTTTTTTTAATTTTTTTAGCTTTTTTCTACCATCATACAAAGTACTTGCAGTTTTGCAGTTCTCTTAAAGACAATACAAATCAGCCAATTCCAAATACACATATCCTGCTTATACCAGGGTAGTGGTGCTGAGGAGCAGATAGAATTTAAAGGATGCGTATAGCTTATCCTCAGGTAACTGAAGAGCTCTTTCAATAATTAAGCTGCTGAACATTTACAAGCATTTTAAGAAGAGAAGATGCAAGATGTGTTGTTTTATTTACATGGGTAATTACAAAATTCATTATTTTTCATACTGGGGTCTCTGCCCATGTAGCTCTTAGTTAGCTGTGTTGGGATTGGTTCTACAATTTACCTCATCTTGAACACACACACACACACACACACACACACACACACTTATACTGCTTGTGGTAGTTGGCCTCCAAGATGACCCCCAAGAGCTTCTCTCCTGGTATTCTTACACCAAGTCCTCTCCAACCATGAATTTGGAGTTGATCTCAGTAACTAATAGCATATTGTGGAAATAATTTGTGACTGAAGAGACTAGTCATAGAAGACATTTCCTCTACTGCAGGCTCTATCCTGAAGCACTCACTCTGGGGAAATGCAGCTGCCATTCCTGAGCCTTAAACAGCCCTATGAGAGAGGCCCATGTGGGAAAACCTCCCACCAGTGGTCTACCTGACATCCATGGGAGTGAGTCATTTTGGAAGCAGAGCCTTGAGCACCAGTCAAGCCTTGATGACTGCAGCCCTGACTAACATCTTAACTCTAACCTTATTAGAGATCCACACAGTTAAGCTACCCCCATATTCCTGATCCACAGAAACTAGGTGAGATAGTAACTCTTTAATGTTTAAGCTACTAAATTGGTGGATAATTGGCTTTGCAGCAATTGATGGCTAATACACAGCATTTTCTTGATTAAAAAAAAAGTAAATATTCTCTATTGACTTCCCACTAAAGAAGATGAGGATGTAGCTCTCATATATTCACCCTCAACCTCACTATGAACCACTTATTATTCCCCATCCATCCATCTCTCCATCCAATATAGGTATATTATCATTTTAATACGTAAATATTCCGTAGTTTCACTATTAATGACAGCATCAATATTCTCCAGAGCTGAGCCATTAACTACATTTTTTTTTACTCAAAACAATTTTGGTTTCACTAAAGTAAATAATTCATTCTTTAAAACATTCTTTAAAGTATTCTGTGTAACAAAAACTAAATTATCTCAAAACTCTCCAGATAGATAGCAAATGTTCCACACAATAGGCTCTAGTATTCTACCAGAGTGTTTGCTTTTATTTATTTTTACTTATTTTCAACTTGGACTCATTGTGTGACAGCTTACCATTCTCTTGATTTTAAAATGGCATCCTGGGGTACCTTTTCACTAACCACCCGGATAATTCACTTCTCATGTCTCCCATGAGAGATCCTATGACTCCTGAAAACCAATCTCATGCCTTCTTTCTTTGTGATTTTCGTATTTTTTTTTCTGAAACATATTGTCTAGTAGTTTCCTGAGAAAGTCACTGTTTTTTGAGATTTGTAGATCTGAAAATACCTTCATTCTAACATCATGCTCTACTGAATAGGTATGAAGCTCCAGCTTGAGAATAATTTTCCCTCAGTATTTTGAAGGTATTCAGTACTTCCCAATGTTTTCTATCATATAATTTTGCCACTGAGAAGAATCTTTCTGATATTTCATCCTCTGTATTGCCAAATCTGTTTTCTCCTCTGTAAAACTTTAGGGTCTTCTCTTTTTCTTCTACATTCCATAATTTCATAATTATGTGCCTTTGTCTGAATCTTTTTAACCCCATCCCTTGTTATTCGTACTCAGGCTAGAAATACATATCTTTAAAATGTAGAAAATTTTAAAAATTCTTTTGAAAATAGTTTCTTTTTCCTTTTCTCTCTTCTCTCTTTCTGGAATTCATATTGACCTTTATGGATTGGTTCTTCTATGTGTTTTAATGTTCCCTTTTATATTATATATATTATAATATACATTATTTTTCAACATCTTTAACTTTAATAAAATTTGTATTACTTTTTAAAATACTGTATCCATATTTCTTTTAAATTTCCAACACTTGTTTTTCCTTTTCCAAATGTTCTTTAACACTGCATCTTCCCATTAACAAAAAATTTTAGAAAATTTCTCTGCAGATATTAATGATAGTTTTTCATTTTTTCTGCTTCCCACAATGTCTCCATTACTTTCATGTTTTATATCTCTAGTTTGCTTATTATTGTTTCTTTCGTGGTAGAAGCTTACCACATTATCTGATCACCACAGAATCATTCACATTTAATAAAAAGACACTAAAGGATGATTGGAAATTCTTATCACAGACACAGTTTGATGAATGGTGATTCTTACCGTAGAATGACCAGACAGAGTCATTTTATATGCGACAAATTATGTGGCAATATCTGTGCATCTTTTCTCTTAGACTTCTCCACTTTCAGATGAAAGTCTTCCAAATTGTTTTATGAGACAGTACAGTTAGCAGGCAGAGTTCTTGCCTCTCCCCAGAGTTTCAGCGGGGAGAGGAGTGGGAGATGTGTCATCATTCAGGATATAGACTAAGTATCACTTTCTGCTCTTTAATAAGCACTTGTTCCTTCAGCTGACTTGGCATCTCCAAGGCCAGATACACAACTGTGTTTTTATTCTACCATCTTTAATTAGAAGTCTAGGCTACTCCATTTTGGAATATCTCTAAGTTTTAGAATAGTTAAAATAAAATATATTGCTTTTGAATTTAAATTAATCTCTCCATGATTTCTACATTTTGAGTCTGAGCCTGATTCCTGGGTTGCAATATAAGATATATCTACCCAGGACCCAACTTTTCTATATTCCACCCACTAAAGTGTCCTCATTTACCATATATGAGACACTGAATATATATGTTGGGCCATGTGCTATAAACAGGTGTGATGTGGAACTAAGAATCTAGTGAAAAAGATACACGTTAAACATGTAAAAAAATGAATTGATAATATTAGGTTATAACAAATACTAAAGGACAAACGAAAGGGACAATACAATGGAAGGATTATCTGCTTTTATCTTTGCACATTGCTTCTAAACATGCTTCTGAAAATGATTTGAGACTGTTTTTAACAGCCACAACATGCTATTGACTCATGTTGTGCTCAAGGTAATCAACTAAAATTCTCATGTATATTTTTTTCATATAAACAGTCATTAAATAGAATCTCTCCCTGTATATTTGTGTAAATATGTTTGCTTTCATTTGTTTGTTTTTACTAAATGTGAGTTTTTGTACCTATTAACATTAAATTTCCTGTTGTGAAGAAACATCTAATTTCTTACACTATTGAAATATATTTGAATTAATTTGTATCATTTTTCTTTTCAAGTATAATGGCCAAGTCTACCACACCTGCATACATTATACCTTCTCTGACATTAGTATTCAAGTCGTTGACATGATGGTGGAAGAGATCAGGGCAAAGCCATGAGTACCCATCTGGGCTAATATAACTTCATTAATCAACTTTAGACTTCAGCTTTGTTGTTTTTTAATTTTCTGTGAACCTTTGGTTTTCCTTCTTAGAACTCCTTTCTCCCCACTTTTAGACAGAGGAGTCACAGACTACTCAAGAGCCATCCCAACCTGAGCTGGTCAAGGGCTGGACTGCATTTGAACAGTTCTAATTGAGGCAGAAAAGGAAAATTATAAGCTTTCATTCTTTCTCTTCTTTTTGCCTGATATGCTATTCATCACTTATCTCTGAAAGTGGTAGAGGACATGCGTTTTTATGAACTTAAAAAAATAGGTACACAGGCCCTATTTCTATTGCAGGAACACTTATATATCAGCCTCTTACTGGGCAAGCAGAAACCTCCTTGAGGCCCAGCCCAGGAAATCAACACTGGCATTCACATCCTGTGTTTTTAACTTTGACTTTTGTGATATCTTTACAGCAGGACTGAGTCTAATGAACAGAGATGACCTTCTTCCCTCACTGCTTGAGGATATTCCTTCAGAAATTCTAGGCTCATTTGAACTCAAAGTCTCCACTATCAGGCTGAGAGTCCATCAAACAAGTGTTTGAGTAGCTGTGATCTGCTGCCAGATCCAACAATCCAGCTCTCTAGAGGAAAGTGAGAGAAACAATTCAAAGGAAATTAATCAGTACCCAGTGACAGGTTACACAGGAGGAAGTAGATGAGAAAAGAAAAGAACACATTTGACTTATAAGTAGTGCTGTTTGGTTTAGCTTCATTTTGTCTTCTAGACTTACACTTTCAGTTTGAATCTACTCCTTTAGCTAAAATAAAATGCTTGATAAAAACTTCTTTTAATTATATTATTTTCTTTGCAGTTATCAAAAGTTTAAAAAAGTGTGTGAAAGTACACATTGAGAAATAAATGTCTAATGTTTGAATTTCCCCTGTAGAATATTAAAAAGTATTTTTTCTTTCAGGAATTAAGATTGCATCTCAAATTGTTACTAATGCTTAAAAATACCCTTATTGAACAATTATTTCTTAGACAATAAAAATTTAATTTTGTGAGTTAATATCAATAGATATATGTTAATTAAAATGCCTAATAAAAGTTTTCATTAAGAATCATGTGTATTAACTTGTATGTCAATTTAAATTTTAGCTAGAGATCTTCATATTGCCAACTCTATACGCCATGAATTTGACAGGTACAACATCATCTGAAGATATATATATTAAAAAAACAAAGGCATTGAACTTTTAAATCATGAGATCTGGGTTTGAATCTCTGTGTGACTTCGCATCAGATACTTAACCTTCAGAGCCTAGTTGCTGATTCTGCATAGTACACATACTAATTGCCATATAGAGAATAGTTGGGAGGATGAAAGAGAAGATGGTCCTATCACATAGTAGGTACTCCATAAATGCTGATTTAATTTGAGTTTGAAATGCAAGGCAAATGTTTCTGCTTTTGAAATGATTTACTTGAGTGAATTTTAGTTCCTTTGATCACAAGATGGAAATATTCTTGGCTGGACAATGTCATTATGTGACAGTTGGTAAAAACTTTGCTCATCTGTTGGCTTTCTCTCCCTCTTCACTCAACATTTCCCTCATCTGCAGTTTATACTGAGGAAAATGAAAACTAAGGAAAATGCCAAGTACATCACTTAAATTTGAAAGGAAAATACATTTATCCTTAGTATGAACAGAATCATGATATGAAAAAAGATAGAAATCATGCAAAATTTAGAAAATACTTACCTAAAAATTAAATAAAAGGAAACTAAGAAAACTGGAGTTTGAGGCTCTTGGTTAAAACAAAAAGCTTAACTCACAATTTGGAAGGTTATTCAATTACTACGTGGTGTGATTAAGTCACTGGATTTTGTAGGACTTCATAGACACAATTACCAAAATCAAGTAATATACAACCTATTTTCTACAAGCAAAGAATATTAAGAGAAAGACCCAGACACAGGTGAGAGACACAAATCTATTATAAATTCTATAACATTTAAGAAGATTCTTGGCAAGAAAAATGTTTAGAAAATGATAAATCCCAAATTAGGTATTTTGCCATAATTTTCAATTACATATATGCCAACTTCAATTTCTATTTAGATATTCAGAAAATAAATGAAATGTGGGACTTTTTTCTGGGAGTATGGGACATGTGAGAGAGGATGCTATTGTAACAGGGAAGAACAAAATCTGACTTCATGTTAGATCTGTTTCTTTTACTTTAACCTTTGCTTTCCATTGCTTTTGTTCTGTCTATAGCTATAGGCACACATAATGGCCTGCCTCGGGGAACCCTGCCCCTATGCCTTAATGTTAAACTAAAGAGCCTTTGTTCAGTTCACAGGGAAACATCCTGATCCTGCCCACCTGTGAATGGCTGCAGAAAAGAAGAAATAAACATGTTCCCTCCCTGAGGCTGGCCAAAACCAGGAGATATTTTGTAGGACTTATGGCCTTTTTACTTTACTTCCTCACCTCCTCCCTCTCTCTGTTCTAGAAAAGAAACTAGCATCCTGACCCTGATAAAACGGTACTCTAGGACGCTAGTCTGCCATCTTCTCGGCTGCCCAGCTTTCCAAATAAAGTCGTATTCCTTGCCTCACCACCTCATCACTGATTTATTGGCCTGTCGTGCAACAAGCAGAGTGAGCTTGGAGTCGCTAACACTGTGTGCAGCTTTGCTGTTGTTTACTGGTTTGTTTGTCTACTTTCACCGATACCTTACACAACTTGTCAGGACTCAGCATGCTTACCTCTGGCTATTTGAGAGTGGAATAATGTTAATATTGGAGAGTCCAAGATTTTACTTATGTGCTGACATTAAAACATGTTTCGTTCTCCTTTTTTGCCTCACTGCCTTCTTTTCTCTTTCTTCCCTCCTATCTTCCTCTTGTTTTTCCCCCTCCTACTTCTTCCTCCATCTTTGTTTTTTCTCTCAGATTACAAAATTTAAATGCAAGAAAGAACTGATCCTTTCTGGTTTGGAAACATTACAGAAGAAGTTCAACAGAAAATTATCCAGGTGCTAATAGATTCTATTTCCCATGTCTTAATAAGTTTGTAAATATTGAAATATATACTATACAGTTAAACGCTATATTGAGACAAAAGTAGAAATGTCTTAGATCCTAGAAATTGGGAGTTAATGAGAATTTGGACAGATTAGGAAGTAGAAATTGAGTTTATTAGAGAAGCAAGGGCAGTATTTAAAATGTTTATCTTCAACATTTAGGGAGATAGCATAGGGTGATAGAAAAGTTTAAATTTTTGACCTCCTAGCTCACAAATTGTGTCATCTTAGAAAAATTATGATACCGAGAAATAAAATATTGCCTGCCGTGTCAGTAAACAAAGGATGTCACAGTCAACAGTGGTTGCAGCCACCACAGACAGTGAGCTGGTGAGCTCTGAGGGAACTCAGGATGTGAAAACACAGGATACTGGCCCCAGATAGCTGAGGGGCATATCAAAGGAACGATTTCAGTCAGCCCAGACTCTGGCATCTCCCTGTACATAGAAAAGCACTCAATTCCTTAACTTGAGATATATAGTTTTCTTTTATTAACAGTAATCTTTTGTTCCTACTACCTGCCCTTTGCTGCAAAACTCCTATATATCCTAGCTCCTCCATCACCTCCTCAGAGCAGTTTTCTCAGTGTTACTTAAGATGCTGCCTCCCGGGCTTGAAGTCCTCAGTATGCCCACCAAATAAAACATAACTCTCCACTTTTAGGTGGTGAATATTTTTAGTTGACAGTACATAGTCTCTAATTCATAGTCTTCCCAAATTCAAAATTGGGGAAATAATGTAAGTAGTATGTTTCTTATCAGATTTAATGACATAAGATATGTGGTGTCTCAGACCCAGATTACACCCAATAAATGACTGTTATTATCATCTGCCCAAGAATACAATCTCAAAATTCCTTTAGTTTTCAAAAGCATAGCCACGACCCAGTCCTGTAAAGCAGGTGAATACTGGTGATTAATTTTCTCTGTCACATTATCATCTACTCATCCTCATACGCTGTTGTAAGATCATGGAAACCTTTATAGAATTCATCTTTAAGCAATAAGTTATAAAAAAACTAGTAGTGGCTTATGAAGTCATTTATTAAATTACAAAAAGCATTGGAACGATTAGAATAAAATGCAAGAAAAAATAGCATAATTCACTGCATAATAAATGTTTCCCCAAATTTTTGTGATCAGAATGAGAGATGAGGGAGGGGATATGGGGATACGTATAGCTGGGGATACGTATAGCTGATTCACTTTATTATACAGTAGAAACTAACACAACATTGTAAAGCAATTATATATTGTAAAGCGATTATTATACAGTAGAAACTAACACAACATTGTAAAGCGATTATACGCCAATAAAGATATATATAGAAAAAAAGAATGAGAGATGAAATTGGAAACTTTCGGATATGAATGACCTTAACAGTCTCATAAAGGGGTTTTGACAATGTGGTTATGCTAAGGGAACCACTGACTGAAACCACCTGCCCTGGCCAGGCACCATAGTAACCACTTGCATGAGTTATGTTACAACAGGAGGTCCACACCAGAAGAATTCGGGAAAGGTCAAAAAGAGAGAGGAAACGCCAGTCCATATGTCTTACCAACCTCCCAGAATCCTTCTCGCTGGAATCCATCTTGGCTGTGTGATGCACACGCCACCAGGAAGGACCCTGAGTCAGAGTGATTGGCCAGAGACAACCCAGACACCAACCCCATTACCATAAAACCCAAGACTGCGAGCCATGTGGCAGAGCAGTTCTCCTGGGTTCCCTTACCCTGCTGCTCTCTGCCTGGGTGCCCCTTCCCAAAAAAGTCTTTTGCTTTGTCAGCACATGTGTCACCTAGGACAATTCATTTCCAAGTATTAGACAAGAGCCCACTCTCGGGTCCTGGAAGGGGTCCCCCTTCCTGCAACAGTTACTTATGTTTTCAAAAAATAAATGACCTAATGAAAAAGTATAATGGGCAATAATATTGCTATAGGCACATTGGAAGAAAGTGAGATAATAGTTAAGAGATTCTTGCAGATGTAGGGTCATGATATGAAAAAGGCTTGGACTTAGGTGATGGTATTCAAGGTGAAGGAGGTAGGATAAATCTGAGTGGCATTTCCTTGAGGGAAAGAGACAGTGGTTGTGAATCATGATAGCAATTACCTTGACAGAACAGAACAACTGTGGGTGACCAGTTCAGGCTCAGAGAGTATTGTTATGTTGCAATGAGTGGGTGAGTAGTCTAGGTTGAGAGAGTTCCTCTGGGGTCAGAAAACAAATGACAGGTATGAGGATTACACTTAGGTAGGCTGATTTTTAAATCAGAAGTTAAATAACTCCTTATATAAGTTATATGGTTTTAAGATGGATGCCAGGAGACTGAAGTTTCTGAGAGATATACAGGGAAGACTAGAAAGTTGACAAATCTGAAAATAGGGTCCCAGGCTAACCTCTCAGGAGGACAATCTTGACAATCAGCTGTCCTCAGCCCATTTCACAAAAAGAAGCAGTCTTGTCACACAATATCAATGTGTTTGAAAGGGCATCTCTATATCCTGAAAGATTGCACTGTTTCTAAAGCTGCTATTGTCAAATAAAATAGCTTGAAGGAAGGTTTATTCAAATTGTGGCTTGTCTCTTTCTTGGTGTTTCCTCCATCAACCTACGATACATTTCCCTCTTTGCTTTTGTAAACCAAGTCTTTATAAATGCATGTTCTTATTCAGCATTCAGTTGCTATCGCACCTTATGTCTTAAGAAGTAAACTCCTAGGTGTTTACCTTAGTTTAAGTTTGCATAGAGAGTCTGCACCAAGCATAGTCTGAAAAGAGTGTTGCTTAATAAGTGCCTACTGATTAAAAAATCACTTCATAAATACTTTATCTTTCAGGAAAAAATCAACCTTGTGTTTATCACACTTCTTGGACAGTGGATAGAATTGGTTCATAGACCAAATTCTGATGAAGAAATATCACTGCTCTGAAATGGTTGAGATTTATTCTGCACAAACTGCAATATTCCAGCATTGTACATAGCAGGACTGATGCCTCTTTCTCCTTTTCTCTGCTGCTTGGTTGACATGGTGATAGTTGTCAGGAAACCAAAGAAAAACAGAGCTGAAGGGAGGTCAAGTTCTTCCAGCTGAGCTTTGTTATGCCCAAATGTTACACAGGAGCATGAGCCTACACCCTAGCTTACCTGCTTCTTCAAACACTGGGGAGAGCAGAGAAAGCTGAGAAAATAGATCTGTTCTGTTTTCCTGGTCACTGCCACTCTCAGAGTTGAGATTGGACTCCTTTTTGTGCCTTTTCCAAATCACAACTCACAGACAATATGGTACCCTTGTCACCAACTGAAGAAAGTATAAGAAAATGACAGGCTGTATTTTGATCAGGAAATTTTGATGCAAATCTAGCCTTTTATTTTCCCATAGAATATATTCAATTATCATATGGGAAAATTTTTTTAATTAATTAATTCATTTATTTATGGCTGCGTTGGGTCTTCGTTGCTGCGCGCGGGCTTTCTCTAGTTGTGGTGAGCGGGGGCTACTCTTTGTTGCAGTGTGCAGGCTTCTCACTGTGGTGGCTTCTCTTGTTGCGGAGCATGGGCTCTAGGCGTGTGGGCTTCAGTAATTGCAGCACATGGGCTCAGTAGTTGTGTCTCGCAGGCTTTAGAGTGCAGGCTCAGTAGTTGTGGACCATGGGCTTAGTTGCTCCACGGCATGTGGGATCTTCCCGGACCAGGGCTCGAACCCATGTCCCCTGCATTGGCAGGCATATTCTTAAGCACTGTGCCACCAGGGAAGTCCGGGAAAATTTATATATGGATTTTTTTATTTCTTAAGTGATAATATCTAGAATGTTGAAAGGGATGAAAGCAGATATGACTCAAACACTCCAGGTAATCAAAACATTGTAAATCAACTATATTTCAATAAAAACAAAAAAAACCCAAAAAATTTTCCAGGTAAAATAGACAATGTACCAACTTTCTGGGGGATAATATATCAATGTATATCAAGAATCTTGGGCTTCCCTGGTGGCGCAGTGGTTGAGAGTCCGCCTGCCGATGCAGGGGACACAGGTTCGTGCCCCGGTCTGGGAAGATCCCACATGCCGTGGAGTGGCTGGGCCCGTGAGCCATGGCCGCTGAGCCTGCGCGTCCGGAGCCTGTGCTCCGCAACGGGAGAGGCCACGACAGTGAGAGGCCCGCGTACGGCAAAAAAAAAGAAAAAAAAGAATCTTAATATCTTAATAGTAATCATTTCTCTCGAATTACTTACATTTAAGCTTTCTATTAATAATTATACTTCACAGAAATTACTTCAAGGAAATAAGAGACATAAATAAGAATTTAGGTATAGGTGTATTCATTGCACTATTATTTAAAATAGCCAGTGACTAAGTGGCTTTTTCAGAGCACTGAATGAATCCCTGGCAGATACAATTAAAGCAATATGCAAAGCTCTGACTTCCCCACAGCCATTGTTATATGATCTGTGTGGACCCTGGCTGCTCAGTGAGTGACCCCTTCAAAGAGCTGTCACCTTGCAAACACATGCTTTTTTTTCTTACATAGATCATTTGCCTGCAAGGAAGACCTCCCTTTTCTTTCATAAAAATCCCAGTCTCACAAGATCTGCAACGTCACATGAAAAAGTAGAAAGAAAAAATAAAAGCAAAATTTATATGGCTCAAAATACAGAAAGTATTTTTGAAGAGATGTTTTTAAATATTGAATGAGATAATCTCTTTCACTAGACACAGAAGTAAAGATAAACAGAAAATAAGGGGTTGAAATTAACTATTCAATGTCATGTAAGTCTGATTAAAAGGTCTGTATAAGATTCTGTGTTAAAAACACACAGTGACTTTGGAAACATACATTTCTGTAGCACTTTTTGAAACAGTCGTTATGTTTTCTTATGTCTAACCCTGTCGTTCCATAAAATAGGCAGCTCCTTCAGACAGAGACCATGTCTAATAGATCTATGAGTCCTCAAAAACACAGTGAGTAAAATTATGAGAAGCAACATTGCTTTGAGCCTCCTATCCTTTTGACAAACAGACTTTTACCTAAAGACTGTTAAATTCCTGGTGCATTCAGGGTTGTTATTCATAGAAATGTTAATTTGGGGGAAAAACAAAACTAAAAGATGATTTAATACAAAATATATCTAATTTCACAGTTAAAGAAACAGAGATCTTGGGAGGTCAAATGATTTGCCTAAAGTTGCTACCAAACTAAACCTGGGTCTGTTCACCCAGCTTGCAGCAAAGCCAGTCTACCGACATTGGGTTGTGGTGAAGGAAAGTACAGTCTTTATTTGCAGGACACCAAGCAAGGAGAATGGGCAGCTCATGCTCAAAAGACCCAAGCTCTTTGATGGCTTATAGGCAAGGGTGTTTAACAACAGTGTTAGGAGAGAGCGCTGTAGGATGCCTGTTCAGCTCATGGACCTTCTTCCGATTGATTGGTGGTGAGATGACAGGGTGATGTTTTGGGAATATCAATCATCAACCTTCTGGTTCCAACCAGTCTGGGTTTACATGCTTGTGGTCATCATGTAGTTAGCATCCTCTACTGGTTGGGGGTCATAGTTTCTGCAGAACAACTCAAATACATGCACCAGGTTGTTATTTATGACCTTCAGGAGGAACTCGGAGTCCTGTTACTCATCAGTTCAAAGCATTAGCTGCTTGAATCTGCGCTTTGGAACTCAGAGAAGGCCTAGGAGACTAAAACCTTTTTTCTACAAACAAGAAACAGGAGACACAGATGAGCTTATTTACCTTGGAGGGCCTGACAAGGTCCTACTTCTTGCCCCCCCCCCCTCCTTTTCTTGGATACTCCTCAATCCTGAGGACAATAGGGGTGGGACAAGAAAGGGAATAAAATTTTGGATATAGAGATTAATCATAAATTCTGCAAAGGAACTCAGTTTTAGGCAGACCTAGTTTCAAAGTTATACAATTAGTGTTGTTCAACTAGTAAAGAATAAGACTTTCTATCTCCCAGTGTAATGCTCGTTAACCCAAGTAATAATTCTTTCTTTTGCCTGGATAGATTCCTATTTAATGAGACAGAACTGCCAAATGGTATATATATATATATATATATATATATATATATATATATATATATAATCTATTTTAATAGGAATACACTTAAGTTATTTATCTGCATTACAGATTTCAGGTATTTGTGTTACAAATATCAGACTTAATAGCATTTAATGTGGAAAAGCTTTAGCCTTTAGTCATCAATTTATACTTGGGTAGCTGGTGTTTGTAGTTTGTATTTCTGCTGTTACAAGAGCAAGGCTGCTAAAATCAAACAAAAACAAAACCAAAAACAATCCTAAAACTAATTAAATCTACAATAAGTTAATATCATTTTGAAGTGAAATATTTCGTATTTTATGTGAATAAGTTCTGTGTCAATTCTAGTCAGCAGGTTTAGAGGGTCTCTGGCAAACTACACAATTCCCATGAATATCAGCTCAAAGAGTTTGAATGAATGAATGTTTTTCTCTTTTAAGAGTAGGCAACTGGGACAAATTGAAAAATATTCCAGTCTCATAAGCACCAAAAAAGGACGTTTACAAGATAAATAAGGGAATGAGCATGAAATAGAATGGCTTAAAATAAAACTTTATTGTTTTTGTATTCCCTAGGCATTAATTCTAAAAAGGCCAGTTTACGTCCAAGTGACTACTAGCTTTGCCTATACACAAAAAAATTGGGGAAAGAGACTCGGATTGATGTTACTGTTAAATTGTAGCAGTTTTTCAACAGCAGTTATGCTTTCTTGTAAATTGAAATTAGATGGTATCTGCTTATAGATTATTAATCAAACAGGAATATTCAACTGAAGTTTTCTCTCGTAAGTAAACTTTTATTTTGCATAATATGCCATTTGCACTTCATCTACAGCTGCAATCTCATTGATATAAAAGAAATGCCAATTTCAAAGTTGCCACCTCTTACAATTATAAATTCAGCTTTGTGGATTAATGTTATAAGTGGCCTATTATTATGCTAATTTAATGTGAATGAACCATGCTTTAGAGGCAATCAAGCAGAAATCATTTCACCAATGATGTGCAAGAATAGATTGAACACTTTAGTCCTGTGCATTTCAATACATACATTGAAATCAACTAACACATTTAATAGGATTGATATATAAATACAAATTTCAGAAAATCACCATTGTTATTGTTCTTTTTCAAAATATATGTTAATGAATCTGACAAAATGTATTAAAATATGTATCTTTCATTTGAGGGAAATTTTATTTCATTATTCTTTTAGTTATTAAAATTTATTGAATATGAAGTTTATACTTTTGAGTTGGAGAAATGAGCTCCTAACAAACCTTCTCTCACATAAATAAGAGCTTTAAATTCTGGATAAAA
The DNA here is from genome assembly GCF_011762595.2 of Tursiops truncatus. NCBI lineage: Eukaryota > Metazoa > Chordata > Mammalia > Artiodactyla > Delphinidae > Tursiops > Tursiops truncatus. The sequence continues at coordinate 99,371,688 of NC_047040.1, read as the reverse complement.
TACAAAAAGCAACTAGCTGAGAGCTTTGGAAGCTGAACAAAACAGGGAGTTTCTAAGACAGAAGTTAAAAGTTGGAGAAAGTGACCAGCATATAGTAGATTCCCATTTTATTGGTGCTTTACCCTTAGAGTAGATGCAGTTTCAGTGGAGATAAGCTAAAATGATTTCTGTTCAGAGGAACGAGGAGAAGAAACTCCGGGGTAACAAGGGCTGCCAAAGTGTAAGGAGCAAAAAGGAGCAAGCTGGACCAAGCTTAATTCATACACAAACTCCACCCAAGTTTCTGGTTGATCACTGAATCACTCCTGGGGAGTGGAGGAGGTGAGCAGAATTAAAGCAACTTACAAATAAGCATTACCAGACAAGGAAAATGTGAGTCATTACACACTTCAGGTGTGATGGTCTGCAATTTGGGTCTTAACAAGTAAATTGCCTGCTAAAATAAAAAAATATAGACAATCTTTGGGAAAAAATAAAATGGAATCCAGAGTCTATACAGCATAACACTCACGATGTCCAGGATACAATCCAAAATGACTAGGTATATGAAGGTCAAGAATGTGACTCAATTCTAAGGTAAAAGATCATCAACAGATGGCAACCAGATGGCTCAGAGGTTAGAATTATCAGATGGGGATGCTAAGCAGCTATTATATTGTGTAAGGTAAATGAATATGCCTTCATAATGAATGAAAATAGTAAACTTCAACAAAGATTAGACAACACCTAAAAGAAATAAAAGGAAACGTTAGAATTGAAATAAACATCCGAAATAAAGTCACTAGCTGAGCTTAACAGTAGAAAAAGATGACAGAGAAAAGGGCCAGTGCACTTGAAGACCTACCAATAGATTTCATTAAGTCAAAATATGAGAGGGGAAAAAAAAAGATTAAAATAAATGGACTGAGCTTGAGGGAACCTGGGGGTAATTTCTAGTTTTAAATGCTGTCTAAAGGGTATAGAAAAAGATCAACGTAAACACAAAGTAAATAGAGAAAGGACATATTAATGCTAAAAGAAAAATTAACAAAATAGAAAAGATGCAAACAGTATAGAAAATTAATGCCAAAGCTTGTTCATTGAAAATAATTACGATCAAAATATTCAACAAATAATAGAGAAGCTATAAATCACCAGTATCAGAAATGAAAGGTCCTTCAGATATTAAAAAAAAATGAGGTTATATTACAAACAGCTTTCTGCCATAAAAATGACATTATAGATGTAATGAAAAAATTCTTTAAAGATAAGCACTGTGAAAGCCCACTCACGAAAACACAGATAACCTGGATAGTCCTATATTAATTACCTAAATTGAACTTTTTATTAGTTAAACGCCTTCTTAAAAGAAAAATTACAGGTTCAGATGGCTATCTGGGTAAATTCTGCCAAACATTTAAGAAAGAAATAAATCAATTATACACAAACTCTTGCATAAAATAGAGAACACTTCTTAACTCATTTTGTGACTTTGACATTATCTAGTTACGAAAAACAGAGACATAACAACAAACAAAAAGCAACAGCATGCACAAACCACAAACTAATAGTGCACATGAACATGTACATAAATATTCTTAACAGATTATTAAAAAATCATTCCTGGAAAATTTTCTCAAGAGTGACTCAATATCTAAAAATTAATCATTGTAATCTATCATATTTATAAAACAAAGGAGAATATCCATATGATCTTTCAAAAGATGTAGAAGAAACATTTGATAACATTTAACATCATGATGAAAACTTTCAGCAAACTATAATAGAAAACATCTTCAAGCTGATAAATAGCATCTATAAAAGAATATCTCTACTGCTAAAATCATATTTAATAATAAAATGTTAAAGACTTTCCTCCTCAGATCAGAAACAAGGCATGGATGTCTATTCTTGCAATCTCTGTTCATTATTATATTAAAAATTCTAGACATTGAAATGAAGCAAAGGGAAAAAGTCATAACAAAGAAAGAAGTAAATTTCCTTTTTCAGATGACATGATTATTTACATAGAAAATCCTCAGGAATCTGCAAAACAACTTTGACAGTAAACTTAGCAAAGTCAGTGGATATAAGGTTAAAGTAAAAAATCTAGTTTTATATACTAGTAGCATAAAAAATAAAATTAAAAAATAATTCTGTTTACAAGAGCATCAAAAATAATATATATGAATAAATTAAACAAAAGACGTGCAAGATCTGTACACTGAAATCTACAGAGGATTGCTGAAAGATTAAAGATAAACAAAATAAAGAGATATATCATGTTCCTAGGCTGGAAAACTCAATACTCAGGATGTCAATTCCCTCAAATTGATCTTTAAGTTTAATGCAAACAAAATAAAAATTCAAATAGATTTTCTTTTTAGTTTTTGAGAAGTGATTCAAAAATTTTATGAAAATGTAAATTATCAAGAACAGCTAAAGTGATCTTTAAAAAAGCAGAGTTTGAAAAGTAACCACTACTGGTTCCAATATTTACCGTAAAGCACTAGTAGTCAAGACAGTGTATTCAAAAAAAATTCCCCCAAGCTTCACTGAGATATGATTACCAAATACAAATTGTATATATTTATGTTGTACAACATAATTTTTAAGGCTTGTAACGTGATGATTTAATATGTCATAAACTAATTACCACAATCAAGTTAATTAACAAATCTATCACTTCACACGGCTACCATTTGTGTGTGTGTGTGTGTGTGTGTGTGTGTGTGTGGTGAGAACAACTAAGATCTACTCCTTCAGAAAATTCCAAATATACCATGTAGTATTATTAGCTATAATCACCATGCTGTATGTTAATTCCGTAAAACTTATTCATCTTATAACTGAGTTTGTATCGGTGAACATCTCCCTATATCCTCCATCCTCATCCCCTAGTAATCACCATTCAACTCTCTAGTTCTGAGTACAGTGTTTTTAGACTCCCCATACAAGTGTGATAACACAGTATTTGTCTTTCTTATTTTACTTGACATAACATCTTCTGGGTCCATCCATGTTGTTGCAAATGGCAGGTGAATCATATTCTATTGTATATGTGTACCACATTTTCTTTATCCATTCATTTGTTGACAGGCGTTGGATATGTGGTTTCCATATCTTGGCTACTGTGGATAATGCTGCAATGAACATGGAAGCCCAGGTATCGCTTCAAGACACTGATTTTGTTTCCTTTGGATATATACCCCAAAGTGGGATTTCTGGACCATAACATGGAAGCCCAGGTATCGCTTCAAGACACTGATTTTGTTTCCTTTGGATATATACCCCAAAGTGGGATTTCTGGACCATATGATAGTTCTATTTTTAATTTTTTTGTATATTGCTATGCAGTGACCTGGAGGATATATAGTTAAGTATTAAAGAAACAAGCAAAACCGAAATGCAGAACCATGTTTAGAGTGCTACCTTTCGTGTAAAGAAGTGAAGACGTGGATAGATGGGCGGATCACACACATATATTTGCTTACACTAAAAACAACTAAACTAGATATATAAAGCAAAAATGAATTAAAAGGTTAACCAATTGGAGGAGAGAAGGAAAAGGATGGGGAAGACAGCAGTGGAAGCTAGGATTTCTCACTTGACTGTGGGCAAACTGCTTTACACTATGCATCTTTGTTGCTTTGAACAAAGAAAGAAAGAAAGAAAGAGAGGGAGGGAGGGAGGACGGAAGGAGGGAGGGAGGAAAGAGAGAGAGAGAGAGGAGGAAGAAAAGAAGAAAGAGAGGGAAAGGGGGGAGAGAAAACTAGATAAAATTTGATTTGTTTAACTTGAGGCTCAAGTGATATCACGCATGAGAAACTGCATTGTTTTGCCCATGGAAGGCACTGCAATTAGCAATAGTAAACAAGAATCTTGATGGATTGGCTAAGTAATGAAGCATATATATATATATATATATATATATATATATATATATATATATTTTTTTTTTTTTTTTCAGTACTGTGTGGGTTATTTTCTGTTTTAACTCTTTAGGATGTCATTTATCTGGATTACCTATGCCTGCAACTGAAATTAATGTCTGGGTTAATCATTGCAATTTATTAAAATTAAAATCATTGGAATTTCACTTAATAGTAATCTTAACTGATTAATTTATTGCTCATCTCACACCTGCTTCGGGGATTTAGGAAATATTCCCTGAATGAATTTGATAACCAATATGTTGCCACTGTAGCCTTCAAAGCAGTATTTTTTCTTAACTGCTGACTTCTATGGCACAGAAGCCCATATAATAGTTACTCTGTAATAAGGCTATTGCTACTGTGTCTCCATCAGTGTGGATATTTTGGTATAATTATGGCCAAAGGGACACAATACAAATTAATGACTATGTTTAGTCTATAAGGCTGACAACTGTTGATCAGATCCCATAGTACAGGCTGAACAATCTCTTATTTCTTTAAACATAGAATATTCCAACTGGCAGACAAAGGCAAGAGATCGAAAAAGATTGTGGAGGATCACACAACCAGTATTTAAGCATCTTGAACCCACAATGAACATCCATCAGTTTCGCTTATCTTCCATTAGTGAGAATTATTCTAATAGCAACACTAGAGGTCAGGGTATGAGGCAAGGCTCAGAATTATAATCTATGGCCTGGACACCTGCTGCTTAGCTACAACTCTACGCCATGGGATGGGGCCATCGTTTTTTGTTGGTCACCAAGCAGTGTCAAATGTAGCTTTTTAAGCAGGTGGAAAACACAGGCTTATAATACTGCATTAGAAGGACAAATTTAGAAGTTGTGGGCTCTACATCCGGGTAGCAAGCTTTCTCTGTAAGGGGCCAGACAGTATCAATAAATATTTTAGGTTCTGCAGGCAATATAAGTTCTGTTTCTTCCCTCATTCCTCTCTTTCTTGCCCTTTCTCCCTCTTCCTTCCCTCCTCTCCTCCTCCTTCTTTTTCTTCTCCTTATCCCTCTTTTTCTTCTTTCTCTCTCTCCCTCCCCCCTCTTTATTTCTAAAACCCTTTACAAATGTTAACAATATTCTTAGTTCAGGAGCCAAAACAGGCCACAGCCTGATTTGGCCAGTGGGCCATAATTTCCTGACACTTGCCCTAGATCAAGGTTGTCTAATGGAAATTTCTCTGAAAATAGAAGGGTTTTATTCTGCACTCTCCTTTACAGTAGCCATAGGGACATCTGGCTATTGATCACTTGAAATGTGATGAATACAAAGGAGGCACTGAATTTTTACATTTATTTAATTTTAATTAATTTATTTAGCCACATATGGCTAGCAGCTGCTGCATTAGAAGCCCAACATTTTCCAAAATAATGTTCCCATCTTGTTTTTGAAACTACATGGAGCCTGTGGGTTACACCAGTAAGTTGTTTCTCATCTAGTTGGTTGCTCCTGACTAAATTTGATCTCCAAATATTATATGTATGTATCATACTCAGTATATTTTCTTCTTAAGATTTTCATTCTTAGCATATTTATTTTGGCTGTATGCTATCTGGGTAATATTTGGCTCTCCCACTATACTGTATAATCTTTAAGAGAAGGGCTGACATCTGCTTGGTCACTGCTCTAGTCCCAAAGTCTAGCACAAGACTTGGTACAATGTAGGCATGTAATAAATATTTGTTGAATGAAATTTGGGAGGTCCGTGGTAAAAGGTTCCTATGGTCAAGGAGTCTGGGAAACACTGAGTTAAACTGATTTCCTCAATGACTTTTATATATTAATATGAACAATGTGAATTTTCAAAATGAGTTGTTAATCAAAGCACTCCCCAAAATATTGGGAGACTTTGCATTTTGTGTTTGTTTCCAGAATACTTATTAACGTCTTGCTGAATACTAATTCTTCATAAGCTGCAACTTGACAATGCTGTTCTTGGTCTTATACTAGAGGAACAAAGGTAATTTTTGCAACTCATATATGTTCTGGCCCAATTCCAGGCTCGAAGTCAAATGTTTATAATAGTTAACAGTCTGTTCGTGTGTGTGTGCGTGTGTCTCAGATTCAATTAAAGTTAAAAAATACTGCAAGAAGTCTGATATGGTTTTAAAAATGGTCAGCAAGATACAGAATTACAGCAATTTGGAACCACTGACTTAGGGACCCCATAGATATGGCTCTGGCAGGGATTGGTTGATGGAAAAAAAAAATCAGTATTTAGTATACTTGTCTAAACATTCACCCCATCGACAAGATTAATAGCAAAAATGTTAGGAGACTAGGAAAGACCAACTTGAACTACTTTCCAGTTTTTGCCTAGGGAAATCTTTCTCCTCAGAGGCAGGAACCATCTTCTGATGCTTATCACTTTCCCATTTCACCTACCCCCTTTCTTATGCTGCATAGCCTGACCAGTTCAGATGCCAGCATGCTCACCATCATGATGTAGAAATATACAAGATATAAAGATTAAAGAGGGTCACAAAGTCTGTACCATTTTTTCTATTGAAGCATCCTGTCTATACTCCTATCCCTTGAATCTGGACAGGTCCTATGACTGCTTTGAATAGTAGAATACAGTAGAATTGATGCTGCTAAATTTGCCCTCAGGCCCTAAGGCAGTCTCAGATTTCTGCCTCTTGGAACACTCCTTATGGAAGTCCTGAGCAAGCAGGTAAGAAATCCAACTACTCTGAGACCATCATGTTGTAGAAGCCATGTGTCAATATGTGACCATGTGGGCTTTGGTCAATCGTTTCAGCTGGA